>NC_083432.1:11706281-12019370 GCF_020745735.1 Hemiscyllium ocellatum | reverse complement strand
GAGAGAGAGAGAGTGTGTGTGTGTGGGAGGGAGAGTGTGTATGTAGGAGGGAGAGTGTGTGTGTGGGAGGGAGAGTGCGTGTGGGAGAGTGAGAGTGTGTGTGTATGTGGGAGAGAGTGAGTGTGTGTGGGAGAGAAACAGAGTGAGTGAGTGTGAGTGGGAGAGAGAGAGTGAGCGTGTGTGGGAGAGAGAGAGAGAGTGAGCGTGTGTGGGAGAGAGAGAGAGTGCGTGTGGGAGAGAGTGAGTGTGTGTGGCGGGGAGAGAGAGAGTGTGTGTGTCAGGGAGAGAGAATGAGTGTGTGTGTCGGAGGGAGAGAGAATGAGTGTGTGTGTCGGAGGGAGAGAGAGAGAGTGTGTGTGTGTGGGAGGGAGAGTGCGTGTGGGAGAGTGAGAGTGTGCGTGTGTGGGAGAGAGAGAGAGAGTGAGTGTGTGTGGGAGAGAGAGAGTGAGTGTGTGTGGGGAGAGGAGAGTGTGTGTGTGCACTCGGGGAGAGAGGGAGAGTGTGTATTTACAGGGAAGAGGGAGACTCCATGTGTGCAGGGGAGAGGGAGAGTGTGTACACTTGGGAGTGTCTGTGAGTGTGTGTGGCAGAGAGCGTGATGGTGTGTGTGTGTGTACTTAGCAGGGAGGGAGAGTGTGTGTGTATGGGGGGGTGAGAGAGTGAGTGTGTGTGTGTGTGGAGTGTGTGTGGGTGGGAGAGAGTGTGTGTGTGTGTGTGGCAGAGAGAGTGTGTCTGTGGGATGAGCGAGTGTGTGTGTGAGTGTGGAAGAGAGTGAGAGTGTGAGTGTGAGTGTGTGAGAGAGAGAGAGTGAGTGTGTGTGTGAGAGAGAGTGAGTGTGTGTGTGGAGAGAGAGTGAGTGTGTGTGTGTGGAGAGAGGGAGAGAGTGAGTGTGTGTGTGTGGCAGAGGGAGAGAGTGAGTGTGTGTGTCGGGGAGAGAGAGAGTGTGTGTGTGTGTGGCAGAGGGAGAGAGTGAGTGTGTGTGTCGGGGAGAGAGAGAGTGAGTGTGGGTGTGTCGGGGGGGGAGAGAGAGTGAATGTGTGTGGGACGGAGAGTATGTCGGGGAGAGAGTGTGTGTGTGTGAGGGTGGGAAAGAGTGAGTGTGTGTGGGGGGGAGAGAGTGAGTGTGGGTGGGGTGAGAGAGTGAGTGTGTTGGGCGAGAGAGTGAGTGTGTGTGTGGGAGGAAGAGTGTGTGTGTGTGGGAGGGAGAGTGCGTGTGTGAGAGTGAGTCTGTGTGTGAGAGCGAGTGAGTGTATGTGTGCATGTGGGAGGGAGAGAGTGTATGTGCATGTGGGAGAGAGTGAGTGTGTGTGCGCGTGTATGGGAGAGAGTGAGTGTGTGTGGGGGAGAGAAAGTGTGTGTGTGGGGGGGAGAGTGAGAGTGAGTGTGTGTGTGGGAGAGTGAGTGTGTGTGGGGGTGTGGGAGAGTGAGTGTGTGTGGGGGGGCGTGGGAGAGTGAGTGTGTGTGGGGGGGGGTGGGAGAGTGTGTGTGTGGGGGGGTGGGAGAGTGTGTGTGTGGGGGGGGTGGGAGAGTGTGTGTGTGGGGGGGGTGGGAGAGTGTGTGTGTGGGAGGTGGAGAGTGAAAGTGTGTGGGAGGGGGAGTGAGTGAGTGTGTGTGGGGGGAGTGAGTGAGAGTGTGTGGGGGGAGTGAGTGAGAGTGTGTGGGGGGAGTGAGTGAGAGTGTGTGGGGGGGTGAGTGAGTGAGTGAGAGTGTGTGTGGGGGGAGTGAGTGAGTGTGTGTGGGGGGAGTGAGTGAGTGTGTGTGGGGGAGTGAGTGTGTGTGTGTGTGTGGGGGGAGTGAGTGTGTGTGTGTGTGTGGGGGAGTGAGTGAGTGTGTGTGTGTGGGTGGAGTGAGTGAGTGTGTGGTGGGGAGTGAGTGAGTGTGTGTGGGGTAGTGAGTGAGTGTGTGGGGGGGGGAGTGAGTGTGTGTGTGTGTGTTGGGGGAGTGAGTGTGTGTTTGTGGGGTGGAGAGTGAAAGTGTGTGTGAGGGGGGAGAGTGTGTGTGTGGGGGAGGAGAGTGAGTGTGTGTGTGTCGGGGGGGAGAGTGCGAGTGTGTGGGGGGTGGAGAGTGCGAGTGTGTGGGGGGTGGAGAGTGCGAGTGTGTGGGGGGTGGAGAGTGAGAGTGTGTGTGGGGTGGAGAGTGAGTGTGTGTGGGGGAGGAGAATGAGTGTGTGTGGGGGAGGAGAATGAGTGTGTGTGGCGGGGGAATGAGAATGTGTGTGTGTGTGGCGGGGGAATGAGAATGTGTGTGTGTGTGGCGGGGGAGAGAGAGTGAGTGTGTATGTCAGGGAGAGAGAGAGTGAGTGTGTGTCGGAGGGAGAGAGAGAGTGTGTGTGTGTGGGAGGGAGAGTGTGTGTGTGTGGGAGGGAGAGTGCGTGTGGGAGAGTGAGAGTGTGTGTGTATGTGGGAGAGAGTGAGTGTGTGTGGGAGAGAAACAGAGTGAGTGAGTGTGAGTGGGAGAGAGAGAGTGAGCGTGTGTGGGAGAGAGAGAGAGAGAGAGTGCGTGTGGGAGAGAGTGAGTGTGTGTGGCGGGGGAGAGAGAGTGAGTGTGTGTGTCAGGGAGAGAGAATGAGTGTGTGTGTCGGAGGGAGAGAGAATGAGTGTGTGTGTCGGAGGGAGAGAGAGAGAGTGTGTGTGTGGGAGAGGGAGAGTGAGAGTGTGTGTGTGGGAGAGTGAGAGTGTGCGTGTGTGGGAGAGAGAGAGAGTGAGTGTGTGTGGAGAGGAGAGTGTGTGTGTGCACTCGGGGAGAGAGGGAGAGTGTGTATTTACAGGGAAGAGGGAGACTCCATGTGTGCAGGGGAGAGGGAGAGTGTGTACACTTGGGAGTGTCTGTGAGTGTGTGTGGCAGAGAGCGTGATGGTGTGTGTGTGTGTACTTAGCAGGGAGGGAGAGTGTGTGTGTATGGGGGGGTGAGAGAGTGAGTGTGTGTGTGTGTGGGAGTGTGTGTGGGTGGGAGAGAGTGTGTGTGTGTGTGGCAGAGAGAGTGTGTCTGTGGGATGAGCGAGTGTGTGTGTGAGTGTGGAAGAGAGTGAGAGTGTGAGTGTCTGTGTGGGAGAGAGTGAGAGTCTGTGTGTGTGAGTGTGTGTGTAGGAGAGATGGGAATGTGCGCGTGTGAGAGAGTGTATGTGTAGGAGAGAGAGTGAGTGAGTTTGTGTGGGAGTGTGTGTGCGTGTGTAGGAGAGAGTGGGAGTGTGTATATGTGTTGGAGAGAGTGAGTGTGTGGGAGGGAGAGTGTGTGTGTTTGTGGGGGGGAGAGTGTGTGTGTGTGTTTGTTGGTGAGGGAGAGAGTGTATATGTGTGTGTGGGAGAGGGAGTGTGTTTTGGGAGAGAGAGAGTGTGTGTGTGTGTGTGTGGAAGAGAGTGAATGTGTGTACGTGTGGGAGAGAGAGTGTGTGTATGCGTGTGTCGGAGAGTGTGAGTGTGTGTGTGTGGGAGAGAGAAAGTGTGTGGGTGTGGGAGAGAGTAAGAGTCTGTGTGTGTGTGTAGGAGAGATGGGAGTGTGTGCGTGTGAGAGAGTGTGGGTGTAGGAGAGTGAGTGAGTTTGTGTGGGAGTGTGCGGGTGTAGGAGAGAGTGGGAGTGTGTGTGTATGTAGGAGACAGTGAGTGTACGTGTGTAGGAGAGAGAGAGGGTTTGGGAGAGGAGAGAGTGTGTTTGTGTGAGAGAGAGTGTGTGCGTGTATGTAAGTGTATGTTTGTTTGGGGGAAAAGAGTGTGTTTGTTGGGGGAGGAAGAAAGTGTATGTGTGTGTGTGTGGGAGAGAGAGTGTGTGTGGGAGAGAGAGTGTGTGTGGGAGAGAGAGTGTGTGTGGGAGAGAGAGTGTGTGTGTGTGGGGGAGAGAGTGTGTGTGTGTGTGGGGGAGAGAGAGTGTGTGTGTGTGGGGAGAGAGAGTGTGTGTGTGTGGGGGAGAGAGAGTGTGTGTGTGTGGGGGAGAGAGTGTGTGCGTGTGGGAGAGAGAGTGTGCGTGTGGGAGAGAGTGTGTGTGTGCGTGTGGGAGAGAGAGTGTGTGTGTGCATGTGGGAGAGAGAGTGTGTGTGCGTGTGGGAGAGAGTGTGTGAATGTGTGTGTGGGAGAGAGAAAGTGTGTGGGTGTGGGAGAGAGTAAGAGTCTGTGTGTGTGGGAGAGATGGGAGTGTGTGCGTGTGAGAGAGTGTGGGTGTAGGAGACCGAGTGAGTAAGTTTGTGTGGGAATGTGCGGGTGTAGGAGAGAGTGGGAGTGTGTGTGTATGTAGGAGACAGTGAGTGAGTGTGTGTGTGTGGGAGGGGAGAGAGTGTGTTTGTGTGAGAGAGAGTGTGTGCGTGTATGTAAGTGTGTGTTTGTAGGGGGGAGAGAGTGTGTTTGTTGGGGGAGGAAGAAAGTGTATGTGTGTGTGGGAGAGAGAGTGTGTGTGTGTGGGAGAGAGAGTGTGTGTGTGGTAGAGAGAGAGAGAGAGAGAGTGTTGTGTGGGGGGGAGAGAGTGTGAGCGTGTGTTTGGGAGAGAGTGCGTGTGGGGGAGAGAATGTGTGTGTGCATGTGGGAGAGAGTGTGTGTGCGCGTGTGGGAGAGAGAGAGTGTGTATGAGTGTGTGTGGGAGAGAGACAGAATGAGTGTGTGTGGGGGAGAGTGAGAGTATGTGTGGGGAGGGGAGAGTGTGTGTGTGCACTCAGGGAGAGAGGGAGAGTGTGTGCGCAAGGGAGAGAGGGAGAATGTGTATTTGCAGGGAAGAGGGAGACTCCGTGTGTACGGGGAGAGGGAGAGTGTGTACACTCGGGGAGTGTCTGTGAGTATGTGTGTGTGGCAGAGAGAGTGAATGTGTGTGTGCATTAGCATGGAGGGAGAGTGTGTGTGTGTGTGTGTGTGTGTGTGTGTGTGTGTGTGTGTGTGTGTGTGTGTGTGTGTGTGTGTACGTGTACACAGGAAGAGAGGGAGATTGTGTGCAGGAGGAGGAGAGGGAGAGTTTGTGAGTGCGCTTGGCAGAGTGGGAGTGTGTCTGTGCACACAGGGCAGCGAGGGACAGTGTGTGCATGCGGGGGAGGAGAGTGTTCGTTTGTGTGCGCGAGGACTAGAGAGGGAGAGTGTGCGTGTGCGGGGGATAGAGAAAATGTGTGTTTGCGTGGGAAAGGAAGAGTGAATCTGTGTGCGTGGGGGAGAGGGAGAGTGTGTCTATGTGTGCTCGTGGGAAAGGGTGAGTGTGTCTGTGTGCGTGACAGAGAGGGAGTGTGTGTGTGTTTGCTCGTGGGAAAGGGAGATTGTGTGCGGGGGAGAGGCAGGATGTGTCTGTGTGTGTGGGGGAGAGGGAAAGTGTGTTTGTGTGTGTGAGGGAGAGAGAGAGTGTGTCTATGTACGCGACAGAGAGGGAGAGTGTGTCTGTGTGCGTGACAGAGAGGGTGGGTGTTTCTGTATATGCTCGTGGGAAAGGGAGAGTGTGTCTGTGTGTGCGGGGGAGAGGCAGGATGTGTTTGTGTTTGCGGGAGAGAGGGAGAGTGTGTCTTTGTGCGTGACAGAGAGGGTGGGTGTTTCTGTGTATGCTCGTGGGAAAGGGAGAGTGTGTCTGTGTGCGCAGGGTAGGGGCAGAGTATGTTTGTGTGTGCGGGGGAGAGGCAGAGCGTGTCTGTGGGGGAGAGGGAGAGTGTGTCTTTGTACGTGACAGGGAGGATGGGTGTTTCTGTATATGCTCGTGGGAAAGGGAGAGTGTGTCTGTGTGTGCGGGGGGAGAGGCAGGATGTGTTTGTGTTTGCGGGGGAGAGGGAGAGTGTGTCTGTGTGAGCGGGGGAGAAGGGAGAGTGTGTCTGTGTACACAACAGAGAAGGAGTGTGTCTGTGTGTGCTCGTGGGAAAGTGAGAGTGTGTCTGTGTGCACGACAGAGAGGGTGAGTGTGTCTGTGTGCGTGACAGAGAGGTAGAGTGTGTCTGTATGTGCAGGGGAGAGGGAGAGTGTGTCTGTTTGTGCAGGGGAGAGGGAGAGTGTGTCTGTTTGCGTGGCAGAGAGGGAGAGTGTGTCTTTGTGTGTAACAGAGAGGGAGAGTGTGGCTGTATGTGCGGGGGAGAGGCAGAGCGTGTCTGTGGGGGAGAGGGAGAGTGTGTCTTTATGTGTAACAGAGAGGGAGAGTGTGTCTGTGTATGCTCGTGGGAAAGGAAGAGTGTGTCTGTGTGTGGGGGAGAGGCAGGATGTGTCTCTGTGTGCGGGGGAGAGGGAGAGAGTGTGTGTGCATGAGGGGCAGAGTGAAAATGTGTGGGCGTGTGTGGTACAGAGGGAGAGTGCACGTGTGCAAGCGCAGCAGAGTGGACTGCGTGTGTGTGCACACGGGGGAGTGTGTGTGCACGCGGGGGAGTGGGAAAGAATGTTCACTGCATGTGCAAATCAGAGGGAGTGTGTGTGTGCGTGTGGGCGGGAGAGTGGGAGACTCTAAATGTGCGCGGGGGAAGAGGGGGAGGGTGTGTGCGGGAGGGAGAATGTGTGTATGAGCGCACACAAGAGTGAGAGTTTTTGTGTGTGTGCACAGGAGAGAGGGAGAGTGAGTGCATGTGTGCATGTGAGAGAGAGAGAGAGTGTTTGCATGTGTGTTTGTGGGTGTGCATGGGACTGTGTGTGTGGGTGTGCGCGGGACTGTGTGTGTGGGTGCACGGGTCAAAGTGCGTGTGGGTGTGCATGGGACTGATTGTGTGTGTGTGTGCGGGACTGTGTGCGCGCGTGTGGGCACGCACAGGATGGTGTGGGTGCACGAGACTGTGTATGTGGGCACACGCAAGTGTGATGAAATACATGCCTGGGAGAGGGTTTGTGTGTGTGCGCGCGCGTGAGAGAGAGATAGAGTGTGTGCGTGAGAGTGAGAGAGGGTCTGTGTGAGTGTGTGTGTTTGCGTGTGTGAGAGTGTTTGTGTGTGAGAGTGTATAGTGTGCTGGGGTCACCCTTAGTGTGACATGAATGCAAAATTCCGGTTTTGGCCGTCCTCATGGGTACAGAACTTGGCTATCTGCCTCTGCTAGGCTTCTCTGTGTTCTTGAGTATCCCCAAGTCTGCTTTGCAGGACCTTGACCTGAAGATCCAAAGCCGAATATTTTTGATCACTGAAATGCTCCCCCACTGGGAAGGAACATTCCAGTCTGGCGATTGTTGTCCGGTGGCAATTCACCTGTTATAGCATCTGCATGGTTTTGCCAATATGCCATGCCTCAGGTCATCCTTGACTCCAGTGTAGATGGACAAAATTGGCTGAGTCAGATGAGTACCTTCCACGCACGTGGTGCGTGGTGTCCTCACGTGTAATGGTAGTATGCATGTCGACATTCAATGAAGACTTCACCTGATGAAGATGCAACATCCCAAAAGCCTGTGATTTCGAATAAACCTGTTGGTATATAACCTGGTGTTGTGTGACTTCTGACTTTGTCCATCCTAATCTAACACCAGCACCTCCACATTAAAGTTAAACATGATTTACCTGTGACAAATCCATCATGGATTTCTGTAATTAATCTACATTTGTTCTGCAATATTTTTTCTAATAAGGATAAAATGACGCACAATGGCTGGGCATATCTTTGCACAGTCTCAATAATAGCATAGTATTCAAAATTCTCCAGTCTTTCAGCACCAAACGTATTTTTAAAAAGAATTGTAGAATAACAGCCAGTACCTCCATCATTTCCTCCCATCCTTGCCTTCTTATCCTTGGCGCATTGCGTGAGATCCTGGGTGGTATTCCATCCAGCCAAATATTTTATAAAGGCAATATATTGCAGGTGCTGGAAATCTGAAACAAAGAAAATACTGGAGAAACTGAACAGGCCTGGCAACATCTGCAAAGAGAGAACTGAATTAATGTTTAGAGCCTAATTCTTCATGCTAGATTCAAATTGTTAACTCTGTTTTTCATTCTATTTAACACCTCATCCTAATCACTTGTTAAGTCTTCCAGTAACTCAACTAGCTCCGTCTTTGGCAGCCTTTCCCTTTTGTAAAGACTGATGTAAAGCACTCATTTAGTATGTCAACCATAACCTCCATCTCTGTATGCAGGTTTCCTTTTTGATCCATAATTAGCCCCACGCCTCTCTTCACCTATCTTTTATAAATTACATGCCTATGTTAGACTTTTGGATTCCATTTCTGTCAAGTGCCAATGCTCTCTCATTGCTTCTTTCATTTGTTTTTCAGATCACCTCTGAATTTCTCTATATTTTCACAGCTAGTAAAATGGAGCCCTGTTTTCACTGATGTTATTAACGTGACATCTGCCATGTGCATTCTTTTTCAGCTCCATCTTACTAGCTATCTCTTTTGTCATTTAGGAAACTCTGGATTTATTTGTCCTACCATTTCATCCTCTTAGGAAAAAACCTCAATTGAAGCCAAACTATCTCATCTTTAAAGACAGTCCATTTTCCACTGTGATATTGCTTGCCAAATTTTTCAACCCTGCAAGTCCATACTGACCCTCCAAACAACATCCCTCCCAGATCCACCCACCTTCTCCCTCAAAGTCAGCATTTCCCATGGCTAACCCCACCTAGCCTGCACACCCTAGTCACTATGGGCAATTTAGCATGGCCAATTAACCTAACCTGCACATCTTCATACTGTGGAAGGAAACTGGAGCACCTAAAGGAAACCCATACAGATGAGGGAGAATGTACAAACTCTACGCAGACAGATACTCAAGGGTGGAACTGAACCTGACACCCTGGCACTATGAGGCAGCAACTTCTATGCAGGTCAGAGCAATGGTCCCAGCATTGATTGCCAGAGGGCACCATTACTTATATCCTTCAAGTGGATTTCATTTTGGGTAACTAACTTGCAGTTTTCTGACAGAAACTAATTTTCCCAACATGTTGTCAACTGTGCTTGTTGAGAATTCCTATGTACACTTCTTTTATCAATATAACACATTCTCTCAGAGAATACTACAGCAAAGGAAAAGACTCTTTAGTTCAAAGTGCTCGAAACAATCTAGCACCTTTCTCTTCCCTTTTTTTGTAACTCTTTTTCAATTATTTATCTGAACATCTTTTGAAAGCTCCTGTTAAATTTACCTCCACCACTCTTTCAGACAGTATAATTCAGATCATAATCATTTCCCATGATAAAGAAATTCTCATTGTAAATTACCTTACATCTGTGTACTCCATTTACCAAATCTCTGACCATTAAGAAGCAGTTTTATCGTGGTTGCTCCATCAAAACCCATCATAATTTTGGACAATGCTATTAGCCTATAATCTGCTTTGCTTTAAGGAGGATAACCCTAGTTTTTCTGCTTTTTTAGAATTAACAGAATTAATCCTGAGTACACAAGAAAAAGCTGGACCCATTCATAAAAGGATCTAAAATGACTGAACATTGATTTAAGCTGGTTTGCAAAAGAAATGCTGTGTATTTCGCGCACACACACACACGAAGTGTGATGGTGCCAGATTAAATTGAGGCCTTCGGGCAAATAGCATTGGATGATTATTTAAATAGAACTAATGTGCGTTACTCTTCGGAGGGTCGGTATAGACTTGTTTGGCCAAATGTGTGATTCCTGATGAAGGGTTTTTGCCTGAAACACCAATTTTTCCTTCTCCTCAGATGCTGCCTGACCTGCTGAGCTTTTCCTGCACCACTCTAATCTTGACTCTACTCTCCAGCATCTGCAATACCCACTTCTGCCTTATTGGGCCAAATAGCCTACTTCTCCTGTGTAGGGATTCTATGATGTTTTTTGATTTAAGCTTTAAGGTTTATTGTCACGCATACTCAAGTTCAGAAGTACAGGAGAATAGTGAGAATTTTACAATGTTGCCACACACAGCATCTTAAGTACAAAGGTACCTGGGTACAAAACTTAGATACAAGTGTTAACATAGAAAAACAACGTTATTAGTAAAGTATTACCATTGTTCTCAGTATAATTAGAAAAATAAAGAAATAAGATGTGATTTGCCTTTTACAAGTCCTTGCTATAATACCTCAATAAACCTGCAAATTTTGAATTAACAGTATTGTATTAAAATGTAGCTAAAAATCACACAACATTCAGTTGCCGGCATGGTGGCACAGTGGTTAGCACTGCTGCACCAGAGACCCGGTTCAATTCCTGCCTCGGGCGACTGACTGTGTGGAGTTTGCACATTCTCCCCGTGTCTGCATGGGTTTCCTCCGGGTGCTCCGGTCTCCTCCCACAGTCCAAAAATGTGCAGTTTAGGTGAATTGCCCATGCTAAATTACACCGTAGTGTTAGGTGAAGGGATAAATGTATGGGAATGGTTTGCGCTTTGGCGGGTCGGTGTGGACTTGTTGGGCTAAGTAATCTAATCTAATCTAAACCAGGTTATAGTCCAACAGGTTTATTTGAAAGTACAGAACTAGGAGCATTCCAAAAGCTTGTATTTTCAAATAAACCTGTTGAACTATAACCTGTTGTGTGAGCTTTAACTTTGTCCACCTCAGTCCAACACTGGCACCTCCACATCATGAATTAAAATATAGATTTAATACTTTTCTTAAAAGAGCAAGATGACCTAAAATGTATTGTTCCATTTCTGCCATTTTGCACTATGGTTTCAGGTAAATCCTTTTATAGAGTTGGGTATGGACACCTCTGTCAGCTAGAGAATTGGAGGTTGATATTGAACTTCATGGTTTTAATTCAAATGGACGAGCCTCCAAATATTTAACAATAGGATGATGTCTGCAGCAAATACAGTGAGTGTTGGAGGTGACGGTTAAGTAATGCAAATGATATGTGTAAATGTCAGTCCCAATCACCTTCAGGACTGACTGTTACCCAACTGGGACTTGTTGGTGTTGATATACACAGTGACATTTTACTTTCTGAATGATATTATTTCTTTCTTTTAGAGATTTACACCATCCAGGGGAATTCTCATGGAAAGCCATGCACAATTCCGTTTATGTATGACAGCCAGTGGTACCATGACTGCACTAGTATTGGCCGAGAAGATGGACACCTCTGGTGTGCAACAACGGTAGATTATGGGCTGGATGAACAATGGGGATTCTGCCCAGTCAAAAGTAAGTGCGCTACTGTGTTTGATGAGACTGCCCTCAATTCAAATTTAGAATTTGAATCAAATTTCTTTGTGTTTCAGTCCAGATATGGGTTCTCTATTCTTTCAAATTATTTTTAAAATTTAGTTAGAATGATAGCGAGCTTAGTGAGTGTCTTCAGTCTTTTTCAATCCTAGGGCAAAGACTGGATTCAAATTCTGTTGTGGAAGGAGTTTTGAAAAAAACAAGAAGTCAACAGCTCATAAAATTGTCCTCATTGAAGATTAACAAAACCTGTAATAAGTGTAACTTTCAGATTTTTAAAATGATTTGTAAATGACTTGAAATACTGCAAGCTTTAACAGGTCTGATAAAGGCTCGATTGTCTTTGCTGTTTGTTTTGTTCACAAGTCAGTTGTGTGCCAGTTCTCTTGCCCATCCACTGCCTGTAATTGCCCAACTCATGCTCGGGCCCATCCTTGGACTTCAACAGTCCTCTCACCCTCCCTCAAACTCTCATTGTCCCTCTCACCCTCCCCCATAGTCTGACTGTTCCTCTCACTCTCCTTCACACTCTGGCCTTCAAACCTTCCCTTAAAATCTGACCAGTCCTCATTACACTCTGATACTTTGACCCTTGGAACCTCCCTTGCCCTCTGACCAACCCTCAGTCCTTGCACCCTACCTCATACTATAGTGCAACTTTGTGACTGACCTTTTCTGTAAGGCCTATTCAGACCTTCACTGAACTCCGGTCCATCCTCACTGTGATGTCTCTGTTCTCTGGTTTTCTTTCCCAGGATTCTTCTCTGTTCTATTTCTTGTCTCTATCTCTTCCCATCCATCTATTCTGCCTTCACTTTTTCTCATTTCGTTGGAGAAAGGGAGACTGTTTTACAACATAGAATGTAGAACAGTACAGCACAGTACAGGCCATTCGGCCTTTGATGTTGTGCCCACCTTTTATCCTATTCTAAGATCAAACTATGAGAAAGTGAGGACTATAGGTGCTGGAGATCAGAGTCAAGAAGTGTGGCACTGGAAAAGCACAGCCAGTTAGGTGGCATCTGAGGAGCAGGAGAGTTGATGATTCGAGCATAAGGTCTTCATCAGGAATGTCATTACAGGAAAGAGCTAATGCTCAAGACTGTCCTGCTCCTCAGATGCTCCCTGACTGGCTGTGCTTTGCCAGCACCATACTTTTTGACTCAAAGATCAAACTAACCTACATATCCTTCATATTACTATCATCTATCAATAACTCCACCAATCTTTGTGTCTTTGGCAAACCTATTAAACCACCTTTCCACTTCCTGAATCAAGTCGTTTATAAAAATCACAAAGAGCCGAGGTCCCAGAACAGATCCCTGTGAAACATCACTGGTCACTAAGCTTTAAATTAGACTTACAGTGTGGAAACAGGCCCTTCGGCCCAACAAGTCCACACCGACCCGCCGAAGCGCAACCCACCCATACCCCTACATTTATCCCTTACCTAACACTACGGGCAATTTAGCTTGGCCAATTCACCTGACCCGCACATCTTTGTGACTGTGGGAGGAAACCGGAGCACCCGGAGGAAACCCACGCAGACACGGGGAGAACGTGCAAACTCCACACAGTCAGTCGCCTGAGTCGGGAATTGAACCCGGATCTACAGGCGCTGTGAGGCAGCAGTGCTAACCACTGTGCCACCGTGCCGCCCACATTTAGGCTGAATACTTTCCATCTACTACTGCACTCTGTTTTCTATGGGCCAGCCAATTCTGTATCCAGATAGCCAAAATTCCCTGTATCCCATGTCTGCTTACTTTCTGAATGAGCCTACCATGGGGAACCTTATCAAACACCACCTTGCTAAAATCCATGTACACCACAACAGTGCTCTCCTTCATCCGATGTGTTTTGTCAAATCTTCAAAGAACTCAATAAGGCTTGTGAGGCATGACCTGCCCCTTTTAAAGCCGTGCTGACCATCTCTAATCAAACTATGCCTTTCCAAATAATCATAAAACCTGTCTCTCGGAATCCTGTCAATAATTTGCCCACCATTGACATAAGACTGGTCTGTAATTCCCGTGGTTATCCTTATTCCCTTTCTTAAACAAGGGAATAATATTTAACACCCTCCAATCATCTGGCACTACTTCAGTGGACTGTGAGGATGTAAAGTTAATCACCAAGGGTGCAACAATCTTTTCCCTCACTCCCGTAGGAATCAAGGGTATATCCCGTCTGACCCAGGGGACTTATCAATCTTCATGTTTTTCAAAATTTCTAGCACATACTCCTCCCTAACGTCAACCTGTTCTAGTATGTCAGCTTGTTTCACTCTGTCTTACACAAATGACAAGATCCCTCTCACTAGTGAATACTGAAGCAACATATTAATTAAAGACCTCCCCTACCTTCTCCAACTCGAGGCACAGGTTCCCTCCACTATCCCTGATTGGCCTCACCCGCTTTCTGGCCATACTGTTGCTTCTCAAATAGGTGTAGAACACCTTAGAGTTTTCCTTAATCCTACCCACCAAAGCTTATTCATGACCCCTCTAGCTCTCCTAAGTCCATTCTTCAGTTCCTTCCTGACTATCTTGTAACCATCTGACCCTTGCTTCCTCAACCTTAAGTAAGCTTCCTCCTTCCTCTTGATGAGATGTTCCACATCTCGTCATCCAAGGTTCTTTCACCCTACTATACCTTCCTTGCCTCAGTGGGACAAACCTATCCACCACCATCAGCAAGTGCTCCCTAAACAACCACCTTGTTTCTGTCATGCATTTCTCTGAGACCATCTGTTCCCAATTTATGCTGCTCAGTTCCTGCCTAATAGCATTGTTATTCCTCCTCCCCCAATTAAATACTTACCCTTACCATATGTTTCTTTCCCTCACCATGACTATAGTAAAGGTCAGGGAGTTGTGATTACTATCACTGAACTGCTCTCCCACCGAGACATCTAACACGTGACCTGGTTCATTGCCAAGCACCAAATCCAATCTGGCCTCCCCTCTAGTCACCCTATCTACATATTGAGTCAGGAATTCTTTCGGGATACACCTGACAAAATCTGTTCCATCAAAACTATTTGCTTTAAGGAGGTTCCAATCAATAATAGGGAAGTTGAAGTCACCCATACCAACAACCCTGTTACTTCTGCATCTTCCCATAATCTGCCTTCCAATCTGCTCCTCCATGTCTCTGTTGCTATTGCTATTTCTAATCACCTTTTACAACAAAATGCTGACCCTTAAACTCCAGAAAGTATTCATCAGAGCTACGCAGATTTATCATTCTACTGAAATATGCTGTGATCTATAATTTGCATCTCATAGCATTTATAAATCCACAGTTTACAACACAGCTAATTGCCTTCTGAGATTTCCAGTAAGACTTAGTGTATTAGTAACCTGTCCTGCTTGGGACACATACAAGGTCGTTTTATGGTGTGACACCTGCCTAGGAAGGCAGGTTTTTGAGTCCCCACTCCTTGCTGCATTGGAGGCATTCAGCAAGAGCTGCTGCTGCTGGAAAGTGAATGTCACACAAGGACAGTCTTGGACTTGGCTCTGAGATACTCTCATTTTGACTGGCCTGCCAAAATTGGCAGTTCAGCCTCATTGAGGAAGAATAGTCAATTGTGAGAGGTAGCAGCTGACACCACTGGGTGAGCACCCGAGGGTGAGTCACTGTCTGCGGGAGAGAGCGAGGCAAGGTTGGAATAGGAGAAAAAAGCCTTTGTGCTCAATTTCATCCACTGGAGTTAGTGAAGGCCATATGTAGTATTTAAGGATAAAAATATTACTTTTGGCATTTGGTGTGAATGTGGTTAGCATTTATATTCAGGGTCTCCTATTCATAGAATCACTACAATGCTGAAAGAAGTCATTCGGCCCATCAAGTCCACACTGACTCTCCGAAGAGCATCCCACCCAGACTCACTTCCCAATCCTGTCCGTGTCACCCCCATTTGCTGCAGCTACCCCACCTAGCCTGCACATCCCTGATCAACTATAGGGGAATTTCCCGTGGCCAATCTGCACTCTGGACTGTGGGAGGAAACCCATGCAGACACGGGTAGATTGTGCAAACTTCACACATTCAATCGCCCGAGGGTGGAATCGAACCCAGGTCTCTGGTGCTGTGAGGTAGCAGCGCTAACCACTAAGCCACCATGCTGTCCTATTCCTGAAGAGGCCGTGATGCCACGTGATTGCCAGCGTTCTGCCCAGGTATATCAGCCACCTTGTGGCCAACCGCCAAAGCCCCCAGCTGCTGCCTTTGCTGCCACTGCTTCCATAACTGAGCTCCCTCTAGAACGTAAGTAGAGAAAGAAAAACTTTAGAAAAAAGAAATAAAAAGCAAGTAAATAAGAAAGAAAAGTGATCCCTGTGGACGAGCTCTGCCTCCTTGGACCAGTAATGGACTGAAATCAAAGTAAAACATTCATGGAATGTATGAACGTTTTTAGTGATTCCTAAACTTGGACTCTTTAATTTTTCCATTCATCTACAATTTGAGCTTCTCATTATTTAGAAAATACTTGGATCTATTCTTGCATCCAAAGCAGATGATCTCATTCTTGTCCATTTTGAACTCCATCTGTTAGTTTTTTTTTCTCACTTACTTTAATCTATCAAAGTCTGAGGAACTTTCTGTGCCCAGTCAACTTGGCTACACAGCTGTCTACTCTTTTATCCACATCATTTGTAAATACCACATAAAGCTGGGTCCCCAGTATAGATCCCCTCGTCACTAGTCACATTCTGCCAATTGGTGTATAGACCCAGTACACTGCTTCCTGCTACCCAATCAATTTATATCTGAGGCGAAAGTGAGGACTTCAGATGTTGGAGATCAGAGTCAAAAAGTGTGGCACTGGAAAAGAACAGCAGGTCAGACAGCAGGAGAGTCGATATTTTGGACATAAGCCATTCATCAGGAACGTGGGGGTGGGGGAAGAGGGCTGATAAATAAGTAGGAAGGGGCAGGGCGGGGGAGGGGGCGTGGGTGAGAGGTAGCTTGGAAGGTGATAGGTAGATGCACGAGGGGGTTGACGGTGATAGGTCGGAGTGGAGGGTGGAGCGGATAGTTGGGAAGGAAGATGGACAGGTGGGATAGTTCGAGAGGGCAGGGCTGAGTTGGAGGGTTAAATCTGGGATGAGCTGTGGGAGGGGGAGATGAGAAAACTGATGTTGATGCCTTGTGGTTGGAGGGTTCCAAGGCAGAAGATGAGGCGTTCTTCCTCCAAGCGTCTGGTGGCTAGGATTTGGCGATGGAGGAGACCCATGACTTGAGTGGGAAGGGGAGTTGAAGTGGTCGGCCACAGTGAGTGGGGTTAGTTTGTACGGGTGGCCCAGAGATGTTCTCTGGAACATTCCGTGAGTTGGCATCCTGTCTCCCCAATATAGAGGAAACCACATCAAAAGCAACGGACACAGTCAATGAGGTGTTTTGAGGTACAGGTAAATCTCTGTCACATGTGGAAGGATCCTTTGGGGCTTTGAACGGAGGTGGGGGCGGGAGGTGTGGGCACAGGTTTACACCAAAAGAGAAAATGCTGAAAAATCTCAACAGGTCTGGCAGCATCTGTAAGGAGAGAAAAGAACTGGCGTTTTGAGTCTAGCTGACCCTTTGTCAAAGCTTTGGCAAAGGGTCAGTTAGACTCAAAACGTCAGCTCTTTTCTCTCCTTACAGATGCTGCCAGACCTTCTGAGATTTTCCAGCATTTTTCCTTTTGTTTTCAGATTCCTGTATCCACAGTAATTTGTTTTTATACAGGTTTTACACCTCTCGTGCCAGCAAAGGAAGGAGCGGAGAGTGGAGGTTGGTTGGTAGAGAGTGTGGACCTAATGAGGGAGTCACAGAGGGAGTGGTCTCTGCACAATGCTGATAGGGATGGGGAGGGAAATGTATCTTTCGTGTTGTCGGGTCTGACTGTAGGTGGTGGAAATGACAGAGGATAATCTGTTGTATCTAGCGATTGACGGGGTGGAAGGTGAAAACCCCAAAGAGGGTCTATCCTTGTTGTGGTCAGAGAGGTGGGATTCGAGGGCAGAGGTGCGGGATGTGGAGGAGATATGCTGGAGGGCATCGTTCACCGTGTGAGAGGGGACATTGCAGTCCTGAAGTAGGAGGCAAACTGGGATGTTCTGGAGTGAAATTAGAATCAGAGAGTCATAGAGATGTACAGCACGGAAATAGACCCTTCTGTTTAATGCATCCATGCTGACCAGATATCCTAACTTAACTTTATCCCATTTGCCTGCACTTGGGATCCCTCTGAACCCTTCCTATTCATATACCCATCCAGATGCCTTTTATATGCTGTAATTGTATCTGCCTCCACCACTTCCTCTGGCAGTTCATTCCATACGTGCACCACTCTCTGCATGAAAAACTTTCCCCTTGGGTCCCTTTTAAATCTTTCTCCTCTCACCCTAAATCTATACCCTCTCATTCTGGACTCTTTTCCCCCACCCCATGGAAAACACCTTGCATATTTATCCTATCTATGCCCTTCATGATTTTACAAACCTGTATAAGGGTCACCCCTCAGCCTGGTGTGCATTTGGTGTGCAGTGAGATACAAGATTTTGACACATCTGCTTGCAACTATGTTGCCTTGATTATTGCTGTGAAAATGTATTGTCTGAGCAGTTTGTTTCAGATCTGTTGTTTTAACTACCAGGTCTGTCAGTTGAATTAGCTGAGAATCTTGGGTATATGGACTTTTACTAATCAACTTTCTCTTTCTTCAGGTGATGACTGTGAAACCTTCTGGGACAAGGACCCAATGAGCAATAGCTGCTACCAATTCAACTTTCAGTCCACTCTCTCCTGGAGCGAGGCCCGCATTAGCTGTCAGCAGCAGAACTCTGATCTCCTGAGCATTACTGAACTTCATGAACAGACCTACATCAACGGTATGGCAGGAATGCCATGGTTTGGTCAATAGCATACTCTCCCATCTCTCAGAGTCTTGTGTTCAAGCCCCTCTTCGGAAATGTCGGGGTATAATCTGCACTGACACTCTAGCCCAGTTCTGAGGAAGAGATATCGTTTCAAACATGCCTCTCAGATGAGATGATAAACTAAAGCCCCCCCTGTCCTCCTAGGTTTTACATACTTGCAAAGAAATGTTTGAACTAAATGCAGGAATAGGCCATTCAGCCCTTTGACCTGCTCTGCCATTCAGTAAGATCTGATTGCAACCTCAATTCCATATTCCCCTAGTCCTCACAATACCCTTTCATTTGTTTGTTAGTCAAGATGTAAAAAATCCATGAGAACATTTTGAGTAAGAACTGGGAAGCTTTCCGCAATGTTTGTGCACAAGATCTATCTCTTGTTCATTAGCCAACACAAAAAATATGATCTGGTCAATGTCATATTACTCTTTGTAGGATCTTGCTATGTGCAACTTCCTTGCCGTGTTCCCTCCTTGCACTGCAAAAAATACTTCATAGGACATTCTAAAGCACTTAAGAGCCAGAGATTAGACAAGGTGCTATATAAATTTATTTTTTATTACATCTTTCATGAAATCTCTGCAATCAATGGGCCTATTGAGACAATGCAGGGAGCAGATGATTCAATTTGTAAGTCTGTCACAGATTAAAGAAATAGCTCATTTTTATTCAGCAGTTTTCAGGTGTAGTAGTGCTTCATGTCCAATATTATTACCTGAGTATTTGCTGCTGTTCTGTAGAGAAACATAGCAACCAATTTTTATTCAGTGATGTTCCATAAACTGTAACAAAGTGAATACTTTTAACTGGTTTAGGTTGAACGTTGGCAAGACATCGGGGCAATTAAATCTTTTGTATCCACCTGATCAGGCAGATGAGGTTGCTATTGAAGTCCAGTCTGAAAATATTTGGAAAAATATAGCTCCTTTTGGTACTACACTGAAATATTGACCTAGATTACTTGCTAAACACTCAACTGTCTGAGTCAGAGACATGACTGCTAACTAGAGAACCAAATTAATCCATAAGAGCATGGTGGCTCAGTTGTTAGCACTTCTGCCTCACAGCATCAGGGACCTGGGTTTGATTCCAGCTTCAGGTGATTGTGTGGAGTTTACACAAGGTCTCTGTGTCTGTGTGGGTTTCCTCTGGATGTTGCAATTTCTTCTCATAGTCCAAAAGATGTGCAAGTTAGGTGGATTTTCTATGGGAAATGTAGGATTACAGGGATAAGGTAGAGGGGTGCCTCTGGGTAGGATGCAGTTCAGAGGGTAGGTGTGGAAGCAATGGGTTGAATGGCCTGTTTCCACTCGGTAGGGATTCAATGAAAGCAATCCTAGGATTACATCCTCAGTTTTGACCTCCTTTATAGTATACAAAGATATGCAAATGCACACAAGAAGCAAGAGTACACCACTGAGTCTTTTGATCCTGCTTCTTCATTCAATAAGATCATGGTCGATCTGATATCAACCTAAATTCTGCATTCCTGCTTATCCCCAATAATCTTTTATCCTCTTGGAAATCAAAGTGCTTTTAGTTGTGCATTCAGTTTGCTGTTTCAGCTCTTCGCTATCGCACCACAGCCAGGACTGTCAAGTGCATTCCCTAAGGAATCAATTTTGTATGGTTTTGCTCCTGGAAATATTACAGCTTGGCCCTGATTCCCTCCTTTTTGACAAGCTTTTGCAGAATTTAGATCCTCTGAAAGAATATCATCAGTAAACGATGGACGTGGCTCCATCTTAGTTACTGTTATGAGTTTTGAGGCTTTTTTGAGTGGAATGAAATCAGCGGTTTATCAGGATGGGATGCATGCGATTCCCAAAGTCTTTCAGTGGGAGGACTGGCCTTTGGAGGTGCAGCAGAGATGGAACGGCTTCATTTTTTGGAACTGTTTGCTGCTAATGCAATCCATTTGAAAGTTTTTAATAATAAACTGTCAGGAGGAACATCGTGTGCAAATTTTGAAAAAAATCTTCTTCTAGCTGGTGTACATTTTAGAACTTTCTGAGTGGTCTACTCCGAAAGCCGGTTTGGCAGATCCATGGTTGAAGAACGATAATCCTGTACCAGACTGAACTAGAGACAAAACTTTAAAAAACGTTGTTTTTTTCTCTTACTGGATCATTAATTTGTGAAGTTCTCTTCCACAGAGAGCAGTAGAGACTTGGGTTGTTGAATTTATTCAGGGCCAAGTTAGATAGATCTTTTTAATAAACAAAGCAGTCAAGAGTAAGACAGTAAAGTAGAGTTCAAACAATAATCGGATCAGCCAAGATTATATCGAGTTGGAAAGCAAGTTTGAAGGGCCAAATAGCCTATTTCAGCTTCTATGTTTCATGTTCCTAGAGCATCAACCAGTCTTTTTGACTCTTGCAACGCTAGCACCTGCTTCTATTGAGTTATATAAATTGAGGAAAGGCAACTGGTGGGATTTGGACATAGGGGCTCCTATTGCATAAATTGTGGTCTCTTTGATAGTTCATGCTTCAATGTTTGTGTACCTTTCCAGTGTTTTCTATTCCACAAGGCCTCTGCTAGTCATGTGACCCACCTCAGCTAGATCTCTTGAGGGGGGCTGACCTGGAGCTGAAGGCTAGCTCCTGCCACAACCCAAGTTGGAAGGTTCCCATATTCTGAGTCACTTCCTCTGGCAATTGGCTGAGGGCCATGTCTTCAGGAGATGATACTTGCCAGAGTTTAGGCTGAGCGCCTGCAGTCTGATCCCTTAAGTTAATGCCTGCTTCAGTTTTATATATTTGCATTTGAAAGAGTAAAGGGCACTATTAATGTGTTCTTGTACTGCAGAAGAGCATTACTGATTGAAATATACTAACTCTTGACTCATTAATTGCTATCTCTCTGACTTTACAGTGGCATTAATGAAAATTTCCAAACATCTTTGTTTTAAAGTGGATCCCAATTTCTCACATGTGGTGTGGGGAGATACATTCATAACCGAGGTTTCACTCTAAGCCACTAACTACCAACTGACCTTGCTCTCTACCATCCTCCTCAGTCAATGGAGCTCGGGTACTTGTCAAAGGAGAGAGTAGGATTATCAAGAAACTTGAGTCACTGTGTTCCTGGACTTGGCCTAATTCCAAGCCTCTTCCAGCTGTGATTTAAAAAGTGGTCATTTGTTTCAAGACAGCATTTGAAAACTCCTAGAACTTGACAAAGCTTCGAGACATGATAGTATAATGGTTGTTATTGGACTATTAATTCCATCCCAGCAGTTTGAGGATTTGGATATGTAGGAGAAAGCTGAGTATAAATAGCTTTTTAAAAAAGCTGTGAGATGCAGGTTTTTTATTACACAGAGTGGTTTGTGTGTACAATGAACTTCCAGAGGAAGTGGTGGATGCGGCTGCAGTTACAAAGTTATAAATGTTTATAAGATACTTAGATAAGTAGAGTCACAGTATCAGAGAAGTGTATAGCACAAAAACAGACCCTTTGGTCAAACTCGTCCATGCTGACCAGGTGTCCTAAATTAATCAAACCCTGTTTGCCAGCACTTGGTCCATATCCCTCTAACTCTTCCTATTCATATACCAATCCAGATGCCTTTTAAATGTTACAATTATACAAGCCTCCACCACTTCCTCTGACAGCTCATTATATGCATGCACCACACTCTGCATGAAAATAAAATTTCCCTGGGTCCCTTTTAAATCTTTCCCCTCTCACCTTAAACCTATACCGTCAAATTTTGGACTTACCCACCCCACGGAAGAGATCTTGTCTATTTACCTTTTCCATGCCCCTCATGATTTTATAAACCTCTATGAGGCCACCCCTCAGCCTCTGATACTCCAGGAAAAATAGCCACAGCCTATTCAGCCTCCCCCTATAGCTCAAACCCTCCAACCCTGGCAATAACCTTGTAAATCTTTTCTGAACCCTTTCAAATTTCACAACATCCTATCTATAGCAGAAAACCAGAACTGCAGACAGTACTTGAATAGAAAAGAATTGGAGTGATATAGACCAAACATAGACAGGTGGGACTAGTCTATTTTGGGATTATAATCAGCATGGACTGGTTGGATCAAAGGGTCTGTTTCCGTGTTGTATGACTCTATGAATACAAAGCAGTCAGATTGTCAACCTCCAACCAAACTGATTTTCTCAAGCCCTTTAGGGGAGGAACCCTTCTGTCTTGGCTTGGTTTGGACAACACGTCCTCCAGACCCACATCTCTGCTGTTGACTTTTGCATTCTATCTGAGGTGGCCTAGCTGCCACTCATTGTCTCTGCTCAATCCACTGCAGATACAGTGTGAATGCTGTCAGTACCCAGACTGAAGTGGTTTAAGAGGAAAGCTCACCCACCAACTTTTTGAGATCAGCTCGGGATCAATGATAAATGCCAGCAATGCCCTCTTCCTGAAAATGAATTTTTAAAAGTTGTGTACTGAGTGAGGCAGTGCTAGAGAACCATCTCCATCTGAGAGATGATGCCCACAAACATTTGAGATTAGTCTAAGTAGAGTGTCAATATTCAGTAATTTTATTCTAAGTTTTGCATTGTGATGTGAGTTGTCTTCTTCTCTAGGTCTCCTGACTGGTTATAGTGCTACTCTGTGGATTGGCCTGAATGATTTGGATATTGATGGTGGCTGGCAATGGTCTGATGGATCACCACTGAAATACCTTAATTGGGAAAGGGGTAATTATTACGATCAATATCAAGTAACTCTTGGTTGACTCTTCTTCACGTACACACCCTCAGGTTAAGTTGTTTCGCTGCCAACATGCATTGTCTGTTCTTCTGCTCCATAGTCAATCACTGTTTTGTATTTCAGTTTACAGTTGCTTTCCCAAAATGTTGTATTTCATTTGTTTCTTTTTGCTACTGTCAACTATCTGTCCAATCCACTAATTTGCCTGTGTCCTACTGTAAAATATCTTACTCCATTTATGATATGCTATAATTATCAGCCAACTTCAATATCATTCTTTTTCACTGTATCCAAATCCTTTATATAATTAGTGAACAAAAAGGACGAAGTAAAGATTCCTGTGGCACTCCATTACCGACTTCTGATGAATCTAGGAAGCACACTTTCTATATTGGTGCGACTGCATTCCATATGTATTCATTCTTGTAGCAAGTCTCTTCATGGCACTTTATCAAATCCCTTTCAAAAATCAATATACGCAGCATGCATTGCAGCCCCTCATCCATTGAGTGGCAGCAACTCAGGTAATGCTCTGAGGACCTGGGTTCGAATCTCACCGGGGCGGGTGTTGGAATTTGAATTTTGGAATTAAGGGTACAGTGATGACCATGAATCCATTGATGATTGTGGGGAAAACTCCATCTAGTTCTCTCATGCCGTTTAGGGGAGGAAACTGCCATCCTTACATGGTCTGGCCTAAATGTGACTCCAGCCCCACAACATTGGGGTTAATGCTCAACTGCCCTCTGGGTAATTTGGGATGGGCAATAAATGGTCAGCAATGCCTACAATGTGTGAATAAATACATTTTAAAAAATCATGATGTACTAAAATTATTCAATCATGAATGGCCTGCCCTTTGTCAATCTATTCTAATTAAGCCCATACCTTTCACCAAATATATCCTGCATTATAAATTGTGGAATCTTATCCATAACTGAAGTCAGACAAACTCACCTCCAAACTGCAGACTTATTCCTTTATCACAACTCTCCCTAAACTGTAGCCAATTTCCCCGCTCCAGTCCCATGCCTAGAGATTTTTCGAAAACTGCAGTTGATGTCTGTGCTTTAGTTTCAGCCTTTTGGAAACATCCACTTGGGTTGGTAAATTCTACTTTTTATTCAATAAGATGTTTGTCCTGAATATCTAATTTCAGGAGAGGCTGTTCTACATTCTTCTCCAATACTCCAACAACTTCAATTCCACCGACCCTTTTCCAAATTTTTACTGAAGAAATTTGTCAGCTACCTCAATCAAGAGACCCTCATTTACCCTTGAGGGTGTCATGCTTTCGGTTTATTACTCTTTTCATTAAAGTGCACTTTATAAAGACCCAAGGATGATGTGTCTACCAGTACACAGCTCAAGTGACCATTCTGTAGATGAGCCCAGGCAACAAAAAGAACATCTCAGGCTGTCAGAAGAGGATTGAGGACTGTGCTTGGTTTTTGCTGCTGTCACAATATCAGTTTTCAGACATTCCTTGTTGGTTGTGCACAGAAATGGTGATCAGCCTTGTACCAAACAGATCAAAGGTATGTCTAAACAACTCTTTCCAAATTAATTCTCTCTGTCTCTCTCAGCTTTCTTGATTCTTCAATCTGTCATTCTCTCTCCCTTGCTTTCTGCCTATTGCCTGGTCCTCCCCCAAGCCTCAGGAGCACTCTTCATTTCTCATAATTATTCTGATCCTAGTTACTCCTAGGGTGTGATAAGTGATGACATTTATCCTTGTGTTACTTGACTAACTTGTATCACTTGATCAATTGCTTAAGTTGCAACAGGAATCATTGGATAGCAGTTATTCTATTTGCCCTCCATCTGGCTGCTGCTAAGGATGTTTATATTCCCAGTGCTGTCAAGCGGGAGGTTTGCTTTTTACTCAGACTGGTGAATATGTATCACTTTGTTTGGTTAGAGTGTGGTTTAGAGAACGTAATATTCAGTGTAGTCATTTTACAGACTGCCACAAATCTATGACACATCTGGTCTATGCCTAGGTTCAGCACAAATTTCTGGTGTTTTCTTTTCCACTCTGTCATAGATCAACCTGCAAACTCATTTGAGGAAAACTGTGGAGTTATCAGGACAGAATCTTCTGGAAGATGGCAGAATAAAGACTGTGGCATTGCTCGGCCATATGTCTGCAAGAAAAAGCCAAAGGCCAAGGATTCCACAACCAAAGGTAGGGATGTAACGAGATGTACAAGCTCCACACACTAGCATGCTGTATCCTTGCATTCCAGTGGTGGAAGTTCAACAGATCTGAATATGCAAATTCACTGGGAGCTAACACACAAAGAATCCAAAAGTCTTCTAAAAGCATGTAAATAGCAATTGAGTGGAAGAGAAAATGAGGGCTCGATTAGAGACCAAGGGTCCTGTGAAAGAGGGACAAACAAAACCCAAGAATCTTAGGGGAAAGCTGTCTGCTGTAAATGGTTTCTATGAGGCTGAACAAGGAAAGAAAAAAGTCTTAACAGAATTAAGAGTGTTAATTCATTGTGAAGTTGCTATGGGTCAGCTGAAGAGCAATGCTGAGTGCAAGAATCAAGAATGGTGAGTTGATTAACGAAGACAGATCTTGTTTTTGGGTAGTGTAACAGTTAAACAATCTCCTGACTTGATTGTGTATTATGACCGGCAGCAATGCTTGTGGGTAGCTTAAAGAGTTGTATGTCTGTGCTGCATTGCTGGAGATCTGTGGTACATTGTGAGAACTGTGTTTGATTTGAATGAAACCAGATGGTATTTTGGCAACACCACAAATATAGCAAATATGATGTCCTGAAGCGACCCAACTTCCTGAAGGAGCATTGAACTTGGAAAAAGTTTCCTGTACCCTTGGCATGGTGCTGTATGAGAGGAATGATGTTAACTGCCCTAGTTGATTAGATGCTTTCCTCAGTGTGATCATCAAACTGGAACATCCCAGGATTGTACTAAATCCTACCTTGCTCTTACAATAACAACATAGATAGTGAATTGGTTCTGTGACAGGAAACAGAATATTGTGGTTAATAGAGACTTTTCAGACTGGAGGATGGTCTGAAGATTTCCCGAGGAGGCCAGGTTGAGACCCTTACTTTTCCTAATATATATTAATAATCTCGACTTCGCTGTGAAGGCTGCACTTTTTAAAATTTTTAGATAACACTAAACTTGGTGTGAATACTGAGGAAAGTAATGTAGGGTTTCAGAAGGACAATGGAATAGTCAATGGAGATAGTTAGTTCATTTTAGCAAGATGTGGAAAGATAATATAAAATAAGGGGTACAACTCTAAAAGGGGTATAGCAGCAGAGTTGTACACGGGCACTATTTCATTTGGATGCGGGCGGCACGGTGGCACAGTGGTTAGCATTGCTGCCTCACAGCGCCAGGGACCTGGGTTCAATTCCCGCCTCAGGCGACTGTGTGGAGTTTGCACGTTCTCCCCATGTCTGCATGGGTTTCCTCCGGGTGCTCCGGTTTCCTCCCACAGTCCAAAGATGTGCGGGTCAGGTGAATTGGCTATGCTAAATTGCCCGTAGTGTTAGGTAAGGGGTATATGTAGGGGTATGGGTGGGTTGCGCTTCGGCGGGTCGGTATGGACTTGTTGGGCCGAAGGGCCTGTTTCCACACTGTAAGTAATCTAATCTAAAGTCATTGAAGGTGATCGGAGAGGTGCGGAGAGCAGTTAATAAAACATGTAGTGTTGTGATGGAGGTTGTGATAAACTTGTATAAGGCACTATTTTAGCCTCAGCTGCAGCATTGTATCCAGTTCTGGGCACTACATTTTAAGAAAGATGTGATGGCATTGAAGAGAGTGCAGACAAGATTCGTGAGAATAGTTCCAGAATGAGGAACTTCAGTTAGGAAGATAGGTCAGAGAACTTGGGCCTGATTTTTTCGAGTTGAATGGAAGACTGAGAGGAAATTTTGTTGAGGTAGAGGGGGAAAAACTATCCACACTTCTGAAAATATTGGGAAGGAGAGGACACAGATTTAAAGTAAAAGAGCAAAGGTGATATGAGAAGAAACTTCTGTGCAGCGACTAGCTGGTGCCTAGAGTGGTGGGAGTAAGTTCATTCAAGACATTTAAAAGATAATTATTAGAAAAGCAGCAATATGCAAGCTTATGGAGAGAAAGTAGGAAAATGAAACTAAGTGAATTGCTTATCACCGGGTTGCTGCAGACATGATGGACTGAAAAGCCTCCTCCTACACTGTAGCAATTCTATGATTTTGAGTGTAGTATTTTACAAGGGATTTGGAGCTCACACTAGTTGTTTGCAATGTATCTTCTATTATCGCATAGGATAGATTGACACATTAGTGTTTATGAGCTTTATTTCCTCTCTTTCCCTTATTCCCTTCTTTCTTTATCTTGTTAATTTATTAGCAAGTTAGGTTTTAGGTTCTAGTTTCCCTTAATATCTACCCACTCAAAGTGTCTTGTTCACAGTTTTCCATCATGTATTGCCTGACAGAAATCTCCCTCCTGTCTGAACTTACTCTTGGAAAAAGTGACTTCTCAGATGGAATCGTTCTCTTCTACTTTAGATCTAATGCTATGTGGAATTTCATTGACTTTCTCATTCCTTTTTTCCTGATTCTCCATCTTGTAAAAACATTCTGTTTTTCTGACGCAAATGATTATCTATAACAACACTCCCTCATGTGCAGACGTGGCTTGTGAAGTCACCTGGACACAGGACGATGCTGTATGTGCCTTTGGTATCACCAGACTGGCTGCATTGGGACAGGGAAGCAATGATGGAGGTCACCAAAACAATGCTTCTCCTCTCCGCGAGTGTCTTTGACTGGTGCTCCCTTCAGCACCTCATCACCTGGACATCACCAGCTGATTTACCACATGAGGAAGGGCCTTCCCAGGGGCTGTGTCCTGGGCTGGGCTGTCTGTGCATGTGTTCCCCACTCTCTCCATCACACCCCAACCCATCTCCCCCAACTCCCAGTCCCCATTCAATTCCTCTTATCCCCCTCCCCATCACCGCTAGTGACCCCACCCCCCAGTGCCAGCAACTATTGACCGTCCCTAGTTGCCCTTGAGAAAAGGTGTTGAGTTGGCTGCTTGAACCGCTGCAGTCCATGTGCTCTAGGTAGACCACATGCCCTTATGGAGAGAATTCCAGCACTTTGACCCAGTGACAGTGAAGGAATGGGGATGTACAGAAGAACCTCGATTATCTGAATACTAATTATCCAAAAATCGGATTATCCGAAGGAGATCTTGATGGAAACACTACATCAAAAGACGTGTTTCCAACAAAGATCATGTCTTCTGTTTACAATGATTAAACAGGCAGTGCCTCCAAATGACTGACCTCCTGCCCTCTCTCTCTCCCCACAATTTCCCTGGAGTTCTACACAAGGGTGTACTCTGAACCCACCCACCCCTCTCCCCCAACATAACCTCTGCAACACTGTCCTGGACAGGGCAAAGGTGGAACCTGTCCAGAAGTTGTGATAAAAAGTTGTATGTGTGTCTCTGTGTGTGCATGTGCTATTTGGAGATTTACCCCACAAAGGCAACTGCAGCAGCAGCAGCAGACTTGTTGGTGTGCAGTCCGGCTGCCCCGGAGAGGGGGTGGGTATGTACGGGGTTGGGAGTGGGCGGGGAGCGGTGTTGGATGGGGTTGGGGGCAGGGAGCGGTGTTTGACGGGGTTCAGGCAGGGTGGGAGGTGTTGGGCCGGGGTCGGTATTGGACGTTGGGGGGGGGAGGTGTTGGGAGCGCAGGGCATTGTTGGATAGGGTTGGGGGTGGGGGAGGTGTTGGGGACGCAGGGTGGTGTTGGATGAGGTGGGGAGACC
Source organism: Hemiscyllium ocellatum (assembly GCF_020745735.1). NCBI lineage: Eukaryota > Metazoa > Chordata > Chondrichthyes > Orectolobiformes > Hemiscylliidae > Hemiscyllium > Hemiscyllium ocellatum. The sequence continues at coordinate 11,990,920 of NC_083432.1, read as the reverse complement.
GGGCCTCGCATGCCGTGTGCTGCTGCAGTCTCCTGAACGAGAAGGCTTTAACTCTAAGCCCCAGAGGAAAGGCATTTAATCGATTAACCAAATAATCGATTATCCAAATGAAATAGTGCCCATCCATCATGTTTGGATAATCAAGGTTCCCCTGTATTTCCAAGTCAGGATGGTGAGTGACTTGGAGGGAAACTTGAAGATGGTGATGTTCCCATGTCCTGCTGCTCTTGTCCTTCAAGATGGAAGTGGTCATATGTTTCGAAGGTGCTATCTAATGATCTTTGGTGAGCTCCTGCAGTACATTTTGTGGATAGTACACACTGCTGCCACTGAGCATCGGTGGTGGAGGGAGTGGATATTTGTGAATATAGTTCCAGTCAAGTGGGCTGCAATATCCTGGATGGAGTTGAGTGTTGTTGAAGCTGAATCCATCCAGGCAAGTGGGAAGTATTCTATCAAATTCCTGATTTGTGCCTTGTAGATAGTGAACAGGTTTTGGGGAGTCAGGAGGTGAGTAATTTGCTGCAGTATTCCTAGTTTCTGACCTGCATTTGTAGCTGATGTATTTATATGGTGAGTCCAGTTCAGTTTCTGGTCTATGGTAATCCAGGAGACATTGATAGTGGGGGATTTATTGATGATAATGCTATTGATGTCAAGAAGTGTGGTTAGATTGTCTCTTGTTGGAGATCATAATTGTGCAGGATTTTTGTGGCATGAATGTTACTTGGCACTCATCAGTCCAAACCTGGATATTGTTGAGATCTTGTGTCTGAACATGGGCTGATTCAATATCTGAGGTATCTTGAATGGTGCTGAACATTGTGCAATCATCGGTGAATAACCCCAGTTGTGACTTTATGATAGAGGGAAGATCATTGATGGAGCAGCATCAATGCTGCTTCTGAGGAACTCCTGCAGAGATGTCCTGGAGCTGGGATGACTGTATCTTCCTATGTGCCAGATACAGGTAGACAACCCTTTATCCGAAATCCCGAAATCTGAAAAGCTCCAAAATCCGAAGGCTTTTTGTGAAGTTTTTTTCTCATTAACGAGGTTGTTTGGCATGCAAACAATTAACCCAAGTCAACACCCACTCGATGTGTATCACTCAGATGCGACATCGGGGGTGTGTGGCCCAGCACTGGCAGGTCTCAATTCTGTCTCCAAGGCCCATTTTATTCAGTCAGTCTGCTTGGTAAGATTTTTAAAAATTTCGCCATCAAACTGTCACTTTTTCTGAAATTCAAAATATTCTGAATTCCGAAAACCAGCTGGTCCCAAGCATTTTGGATAAAGGATTATGCACCTGTATTTATATAATCCATTGGAAATAGATATTTTATAAAAAGGTTGTATCATCTGTAGATAAAGTTACAGATTATTGAAAGAAAAAGTGCACAATGCTGCAAAGGTTAATAGTAGCTTAGAAAATTCAGAGAGGTTTAGAGTCCAGCAAAGTATATTTACAAAAAAAGTGCAAGAGAATGAGAGTAGACTTGTGAGCGATATAAGAAAAGGTAATAAAAGCTATTGCAAGTAGCTAAAGTAAACGTTGGTCTTTTGCAGGGTGGCTTAATAAGGGGACAGTAGATAATGGCATAGAATTTTGAATGAGTATTTTGTATCTATCTTAACAGTAGAAGATACAAAGAGCATCCCAGTAATATTGGAATATCAAGAAGCAAATAAAGGAAGGAGCTTGAAATGATCAAAATCAGTAGTAATAGTACTAGTGGGACTTAAGACTTGACAAGTGTTTGCAGCTGATCCCTGGATCCTCGAGGAAGCGAGGAGGTATTAGATCCATTGATGGTAATTTTCGAAAATTCCCATCATTCTGAAGTGGTCCTTGCGCATAAACTACAAATCATAGAATCTCTACAGTGTGAAAGCAGGCCATTCAGCCCATCAAATCCACACCAATCCTTCAAAGAGCATGATTCATTCTAACCCTTACCCTATCCTTGTAACTCTGCATTTCCTATATCCAATTCCTCTAACCTGCACATCCCTGGACTATAGGAGGAAACTGGAGCACCCGGAGGAAACTCACAGATGCAGGGAGAATGTACAATCTCCACAGAGACAATCACGCTAACCACTAAGGCACCATGCTGCCCTCATGTAACACTGTTCTAGAAAGGAGGGATACAGACAGCAGGAAACTAAACTAGGTTGGCCATTTATCTGTGGTAAAACTCTAGAATCTATAATGAAAACAGTAGCAGCAGAACATTTTAGGCGGAATCAGTTGGTTTTCTGAAAGGGAAATCATTTTCGAAAAATTCATTTGAGCTATTTGAAGGTGTAATAAGCAGAGTGGATACAGGGAAGACATTTGATTTTTTAATCATTCATGCAATTTGGGCATCATTGGCTAGCCAGCATTTATTGCCCATCCCTAGTTGTCCTTGAGAAGGTGATGCTGAGCTGCCTCCTTGACCTACTGCAATCTGTTTGGTATTGGTACATCTACAATGTTATTAGGAAAGGAGTTCTGGGGTTTTGAACCTCCGTGACTTTGATGGAACAGAAATGAGTTCCAGGTCAAAAATCAAACGATACCAGGCAACAGGTTTATTTGAAATTGCAAGCTTTTGAAGCTCTGCTTCTTCCACAGGCATGGTGTGATAGAGAGGAATGAGATACAGTATTAATAAGCAAAAAGTTAACAACTTTAAAACTAGATGCCCTTTTTGAATCCTTTAATCAATTAGGAGGTAGACTGCTGATTAAAATCCAGATACCCACTAGAGAAGGTGCAAAACTTGACCTACTGTTGGGAAATAAGGCAAGGCAAGTGGCTGAGGTGTCAGTGGGGGAGCAATTGGGGCCAGTGACCATAATTCTATTAGTTTTAAAACAGTGACGGAAAAGGAGAGCCTGGATCTAAAAGTTAAAGTTCTAAATTGGAGAAAGGCCAATTTTGACAGTATTAAGCAAGGACTGTCGAAAGTTGATTGGGAGCAGATGTTCGCAGGTAAAAGGACAAAGAAAATGGGAAGCCTTCACATATGAGATTATGAGAGTCAAAAGACAGTATGTTTCTGTTAGGGTGAAAGCCAAGGCTGATAGATGACTAGAGAAATTGAGGTTATGGTCAAGAAAAAGAAAGAAACATATGGAACATAGAACATAGAAAAATACAGCGCAGTACAGGCCCTTCGGCCCTCGATGTTGCGCCGATCCAAGTCCACCTAACCTACACCAGCCCACTTTCCTCCATATGCCTATCCAATGCCCGTTTAAATGCCCATAAAGAGGGAGAGTCCACCACTGTTACTGGCAGGGCATTCCATGAACTCATGACTCGCTGAGTAAAGAATCTACCCCTAACTTCAGTCCTATACCTACCACCCTTTAATTTAAAGCTATGCCCCCTCGTAATATCTGACTCCAGATATGTCAGATATAGATAGCAGAGAATCCTTAGAAGAATACAAAGCCATATGAGTATACTTAAGAGGGAAATCAGGTAGGCCTAAAATGGGACATGCGATAAGGGATTTTATATATTCATTCAGCACAAAATGGTAACGAGGGGGATCAAAGTTCAACAAGGCAGCCTATGTGCAGAACAGCAGGAAATGGGGGAGGATACTAAACAAGTATTTTGCATCACTGTTTACTGTGTAGAAGAACATGGAAGATACAGAATGTGGAAAAATAGATGGTGACAGTTTTAAAAATGTTGATATTACAGAGGAGGAGGTGCTATATGTCTTAAAACGCATAAAAGTGGATAAATTCCCAAGACCTGATCAGGTGTACCTTAAAACTCTGCGGGAAGCTAGGGAAGTGATTGCTGGGCCCCTTGCTGAGATATTTGCATTATTGATAGTCACAGGTGAGGTGCTAGAAGACTGGAGGTTGGCTAACGTGGTACCAATATTTAAGAAAGGTGGTAAAGAAAAGCCAGGTGACCAGTAAGCTGACATCGGTGGTGGGCACGTTATTGGAGGGAATCCACAGGGACCAGGTTTGCACGTATTTGGAAAGACAAGGACTGATATGGGATAGTCAACATGGCTTTGTGTGTGAGAAATCATGTCTCACTAACTTGACTGAGGTTTTGAAGAAGTAACAAAGAGGATTGATGAGGACAGATGTGATCTATTTCGATTTAAGTAAGGTGTTCAACAACCGATTAGCAAAATTAGATCACATGGAATACAGGGAAAACCAGCCATTTGGAGACAGAACTGGCTGGAAAGTAGAAGACAGACAGTGATAGTGGAGGGTAGCTTTTCAGACTGGAGGTCTGTGACCAGTGGTGTGCCACAAGGATCGGTATTGGGTCCACTGCTTTTCATCATTTATATAAATGATTTGGATATGAATATAGGAGGTATAGTTAGTAGTTTGCAGATGACACCAAAATTGGAAGTGTTGTAGACAGCGAAGAAGGTTACCTAAGCGCTCAATGGAATCTTGATCAAATGGATCAATGGGCTGAGAGGTGGCAGATGGAGATTAATTTAGATAAATGCGAGGTGCTGCATTTGGAAAAGCAAATCTTAGCAGAACTTATATGCTTAATGGTAATGTCCTGGGGAGTGTTGCTGAACAAAGAGACTTTGGAGTGCAGGTACATAGCTCCTTGAAAGTGGAGTCATAGGATAGTGAAAAAGGCATTTGGTATGCTTTTCTTTAAGGCCAGAATATTGAGTACAGGAGTTGGGAGGTCATGTTGCGGCGGTACATGACATTGGGGGGCGGGGATGGAGTATATGGGATCCAAGTATGTTTATTGAGTTCCGGTTGGAAATCCATGCTTCTACGGATTCTTGTGTGTGTCCTTGTTTGGCTTGTCCCAGGATGGATATGTTGTCTCGGTCACAGTGGTGTCCTTCCACACCCGTATGTAAGGATACTAGCGAGAGTGGGTCATGTCTTTTTGTGGCTAGTTGATGTTCATGTAACCTGGTGGCTATTTTTCGACATGCTTGTCCAATGTAGTATTTGTTACAGTTCTTGCAAGATATTTTGTAAATTACATTAGTTTTGCTTGTTGTCTGTATAGAGTCTTTCAAGTTCATTAACTGCTGTTTTTAGTGTGTTGGTGGGTTTGTGGGCTACCATGATGTCAAGGGGTCTGAGTAGTCTGGCAGTCACTTTTGAAATGTCTTTCATGTAGGGGAGAGGGCTAGGGTTTCTGGATGTGTTTAGTCTGCTTGTTTGGATTTGTTGCTGAGAAATCAGTGAACTGCTTTCATTGGGTATCCGTTCTTTTTGAATATGCTGTATAGGCAATTTTCCTCTGCTCTGCGTAATTCTTCTATGCTGCAGTATGTGGTGGCTCATTGAAATAATGTTCTAACACAGCTTCGTTTGTGGATGTTGGAATGATTGCTTCTATCGTTCAATATTTTGTCCGTACAGTATTTTCCTGTAGATGCTAGTTTGAAGTTCCCCATTGGCTGTTTGCTTTACTGTGACATCTTGGAATGGCAGCTTGCTGTTGTTCTCCTCTTTCGTGAAATTTTTTTTACTAGTAAGGGTATTATTGATGGTCTTGAAGGTTTCCTCTAATTTGTTTAGTGATGACAAAGGTGTCGTTCACTTAGCAGACCCAAAATTTAGGTTGGATTGTTGGCAGAGCTGTTTGTTTGAGTCTCTGCTTTACTGCCTCTGCTAAGAACCATGATAACAGCGATTTATGGGTGTTCCATTGGTTTGTCTGTAGGTTATGTTGGTGAAGGTGAAGTGGGCGGGAAGGCATAGGAGAAAGTGAGGACTGCAGATGCTGGAGATCAGAGCTGAAAATGTGTTGCTGGAAAAGCGCAGCAGGTCAGGCAGTATCCAAGGAGCAGGAGAATCGACATTTCGGGCATGAGCCCTTCTTCAGGAATTCCTGAAGAAGGCCTCATGCCCGAAATGTCGATTCTCCTGCTCCTTGGATGCTGCCTGACCTGCTGCGCTTTTCCAGCAATACATTTTCAGTGGTAAGGCATAGGTCCACTTGACAATACTGCCCTTGCTGATGAAGTTGATGGTGTTTGGCGTATGTCTCTTTGGTATAGTCAGTGTTTCCTTGGCCAGGTTGATGTTGATCAATGTGAACAGGATTGTTACATCAAAGGAGACCATTATTTCATCCTCTTCTATCTTGGTGTCATTGATGGTCTTGGGTGGAGTGGAGTGGTGTGAGTCATCTACTAAGTGTTTTAGTCTTTGGTGCAGCTCCTTGGCTAATCTGTAAGTTGGTGGTCCAGGTAGCGAGACTATTGGTCTGAGAGGGGCTCCTGGTTTGTGAATTTTAGGTAATCCGTAGAAGTGTGTGTGTTGGATTCATCTGGTTTCATTTTTTGGAAGTTAGTCTTGTTTATGTCTCCAGATTTCTGGGGAAACCAATGCCATCCAACAGAGCGCCACCCACAAACTGTACTTCCTGCACGAATGCCTAAGGAAACAACAGTTAAAATCCCCCCCTCAAAACCACCCTGTTAGTCTTATAGATAACTGAAATCTTCTTAGAAATTTGTTTCTCAATTTCCTGCTAACTATTAGGGGGACTATAATACAAGCCCGATAAGGTGATCATCCCTTTCTTATTTCTCAGTTCCACCCAAACAACTTCCCTGGATGTATTTCAGGAATATCCGCCCTCAGTACAGTTGTAATGCTATCCCTTATCAAAATGCCACTCCCCCTCCTCTCTTGTCTCCCTTTCTGTCCTTCCTGAAGCATTTGCATCCTGGAACATTAAGCTGCCAGTCCTGCCCATCCCTGAACCATGTTTCTGTAATTGCTATGATATCCCAGTGCCATGTTCCTAACCGTGCCCTGAGTTCATCTGCCTTTCCTGTTAGGCCTCTTGCATTGAAATAAATGCAGATTAATTTATCAGTCCTATCTTGTTCTCTGCTTTGTCCCTGCCTGCCCTGATTGTTTTATATGCTTCTTTTATCAACTGAACCAGTTTTAGATTGATCTCTTTCCTCACTATCTCCCTGGGTTCCACCCCGCACCTTAATAGTTTAAATCCTCTCGAGCAGCTCTCGCAAATCTCCCTGCCAGTATATTAGACCCCTTCCAATTCAGGTACAATCCGTTCTTCTTGTACAGGTTACTTCTCCCTCAGAAAAGATTCCAATGATCCAAAAATGTGAATCCTTCTCCCATACACCAGCTCCTCAGCCATGCATTCATCTGCTCTATCCTCATCTTTCTACCCTCAATAGCTCACAGCACTGGGTGTAATCCAGATATCACTACTCTCGAGGATATCTCCTTTTTAAATTCCTTCCTAACTCTCAATATCCTCCCTTCAAAATCTCATCCTTTTCCCTTCCCATGTTGTTAGTTCCAATGTGTGCAATGACTTCATGCTGATCCCTCTCCCCCTTGAGAACATTCTGCACCCTCTTGGAGACATCCTTGATTCTGGCACCAGGGAGGCAACACACCGTCCTGATTTTTCGCTACTGGCCACAGATAAATCTGTCTGTTCCTCGGACTAGAGAGTCCTCTAACACAATTGGTCTCTTGGAACCCGATGTACCCTTCATTGTATTAGAGCCAGACTTGATGCCAGAAACTTGACTGTTTGTGCTACATTCCTCTGAGAGTCCATCATCCCCTACATTTTCTAAAACAGCACTCATTTGAAATGGGGATAACTACAGAAGACTCCTGCACTACTTGCCTACCTCTCTTATCTTACCTGGAGTTAACCCATCTATGTGACTGTATCTGCAACTTTTCTCCCTTCCTGTAAGTGCCATCCAACACATCATGTAAGTTGATAAAAGTTTTCATTATCAAGGGACAAACACTTGACAGAAATCTGGATTTTGCATTTTAATCAGCAGCCTATCTCCTAACTGATTAAATGATTCAGTAAGGGCAGTTAGTTTTTAAGTTGTTAACTTTTTGCTTTTAAATATTGCTTCTCATACGTCTCTATAATACATGCCTGTGAGGAAGGAGTGGAGTTCTGAAAGCTTGCATTTTTTTTATAGATATTTTTATTAGAAATTTAACATTTTTGCAAGTTTATAAAAATAAACAAAACTCTCAAATACAAACATTGATGTACAATTAAATCAAATATACAGTAGTCTAAATTTAACAAAGGAAAGAAAAAAAAAACAAAAACCAAAATAAAATAAAAAAAAACAAAACTCAACTTTCTACTAATCTAACCTATAACTAACCAGAGTGTATACTTAAGTCTCTTACATGCTCGGAATGTATTAACATCAAATGTAATAAAACCCATATTCGTGCGGGATTCCTCTCCCAAGGGGCCCCGGAGCAGCCAGGTTTGTAATCTTCACTAAATAAAGGCCCTTGTTAGGATGGCCGAAATATCTGCATTTATGTAATTCAAAAAGGGCTGCCATATTTTATAAAATAATTCAGTCTTTCGGTGCACCATATTTGTAAGGAAGTCATGGGGAATTTATTCCATAATTAATCTGTGCCAATTTGCAAGTCCAGGGGGGCCCTCAGCCACCCAGTTCATCAAAATATTTTTCCTGCACAGAAAGAGAGAATAGAAAATAGTCTCTTCCCGTGCATATCCAGGGAGGGAAAGCTCGAAAAGCCCAAAAGGAGAGATACAGGGTCCACTCTAATTTCCGTTCCTAAAATACTTTAGTCCAATATCTACAGATCTTATGACAAGTCCATAGGCAATGTACCAGAGTGCCCACCTCTATTTTGCATTTGGGACACATTGGAGATTCTCCTGCCTTAAATTTTGCCAATCGAGCCAGTGCTGTATGGGCCCTATGAAGTATCTTCAGCTGGATAGCCTGGGTTCTGTTACAGATAGTAATTCTTCTAGCATTTTCCCAAATATCATTCCACGTTTCTATAGAGATTTCTAGTCCCAAATCCTGATCCCATGTTTTAAGCAGATTGTCCATATCTCCCGACACTTCATCATGTAGTAAATGATAAATAGTACTAACGGAGGATACCCCTACTGGTCGTAGGACATTACATTCTCTATCTGATTTATAAAGACTATCTATTAACGTAGTCTTCTTCTGTATATAATCTCGAATTTGGAAGTATCGAAAGAGGTCTCCATTGGGTAATCCGAATTTCTGACGCAGCTGTTCAAAGGACATCAGGACCCCATCTTTAAATAGGTCCTCTAATGAGATACCCCTGGATGTCCAGAGTTTAAAAGTGGCATCTGTAAACCCCAGTTGGAATCCCCATGCCCCTACTATCGGTGCATGGGGGGATGTTTTATGTAAATTACCCTCATTTTGCTGCATTGTATTCCAGGCCTTAATTGTGTTTAGTATTATGGGGTTTTTACAGTGATCTGTAATGATTTTCCTCTTGTCTGAAAATAAGAGATTAGTAAGTGGGTATTTTACTTGGGAGGCCTCGATGTCCAGCCAGATTGATTGTGGATCAGACAAGACCCAATCAGCTATGTAACTTAATAGAGAACTTAACTGATATTTCCTAAAGTCTGGGAAATCCAGTCCTCCCCTTGCCTGTGGAAGCTGTTGCTTCTTCAGCTTAATAAGGGGCCGTCTATGATTCCAAATAAAGGAACCCAGCCAGCCATATAATTTACGTAGGGCTATCCTTGGCAGCATCACTGGAAGCATTCTCATAGGATATAGGAGACGGGGCAGAACATTCATTTTAATTGGTGCTATTCTACCCAACCAGGAAATTGGAAGGTCTCCCCATCGCTGGAGGTCCTGCCTTATCCTTTCCAGTAATTGCACAAAATTAGCCTTATACAACTGACCAAACACTGGAATAATAAAAATACCTAAATATAAGAAGCCCTCCAGGGACCAACGAAAGGGAAAAAGGGATCCGTCACTAATTGGGGTGTCATAAGGGCGGCACGGTGGCACAGTGGTTAGCACTGCTGCCTCACAGCGCCTGTAGACCCGGGTTCAATTCCCGACTCAGGCGACTGACTGTGTGGAGTTTGCACGTTCTCCCCGTGTCTGCGTGGGTTTCCTCTGGGTGCTCCGGTTTCCTCCCACAGTCACAAAGATGTGCGGGTCAGGTGAATTGGCCAAGCTAAATTGCCCGTAGTGTTAGGTAAGGGGTATGGGTGGGTTGCGCTTTGGCGGGTCGGTGTGGACTTGTTGGGCCGAAGGGCCTGTTTCCACACTGTAAGTCTAATCTAATCTAATCATAACCAGGCCACCCATTGGCATAGCCTCCGATTTTGAAAAATTAATTTTATAGCCTGAGAATGCACTAAATGTATTAATAACTTGGATTAGACGAGGTACGGACATCAGAGGATTACTGAGGAATAAAAGAACATCATCTGCATAAAGGGTAATTTTGTGTTTACCTGTACCAATCCTCGGGGCTGTTATATTAGGATCAGTCCGTATAGCTTCTGCTAGTGGTTCAATTGTTAGCGTAAATAACAATGGCGAGAGAGGACATCCTTGACGGCAGCCCCTACCCACACTGAAGCTATCCGATCTTAATCCATTGGTAATAACAACTGCTTTGGGATCACTATACAATGTTGAGACCCATTTGGTAAACACCTGTCCAACGCCAAACCTTTCCAATGTGTAAAACAAATATGACCATTCAACCCTATCAAATGCCTTTTCCGCGTCTAATGAAATTACTACTCCTGGTATCTTTCCCTGATGACAGGCTTGGATCATATTCAAGACCCTTCTAATATTATTGGCTGATCTACGGCCTTTAATAAATCCCGTCTGATCCTCCTTTATAATATATGGCAGTACCCTTTCTAGTCTCAGTGCTAACATTTTAGAGAGGATTTTAAAATCTACATTTAGCAAGGATATTGATCTATAAGATGTACAGTCTTCTGGATCTTTTCCTTTTTTGAGGATAAGAGAGATATTTGCCTCTATCAGCGAAGGCGGGAGACAGACCTGACTATATGCAAAGTTATACATGTCCATAAGTGGATCAGCCAATATTTCTGTAAATTCTTTATAGAATTCAGCTTGAAAACCATCTGGACCCGGTGCCTTTCCGCTCTGGAGTTTCCTAATTGCATCAAGTATTTCTTGGACTGTTAGAGGAGCATTTAGGGCCGATACCTGTTCCGGAGTCAAGCCCGGAAAGGTCAAATTTTTTAAAAATGACGGCATCCTCCTAGTCCTATCTTCACAATCCTGCGATTTATATAACTCAGAATAAAATTCTCTAAAGATCACATTAATCTTTTTATGATCATGAGTCAAGGTACCTGTACTTTCCTTGATAGTTGTAATAGTCTGAGAGGCCTTCTTTTTCTTTGCAAGAAATGCTGAGTATCTACCCAGTTTGTCGCCATATTCATATAACTTTTGTTTTGCAAATAATATTTCCCTCTTAGCCGTTTGAGTAAGCGTAGTGTTTAGAGCTGTCCTAAGAGCCGTAATCCTTTGCAATTTTATAATAGAAGGTCTATTAGCGTATGCTGTTTCAGCTGCTTTTAAGCGTGCTTCGAGCAGACACTGTTGCTCCCCCTTCAGTTTCTTCTGGGTCACTGAGTAGGAGATGATCAAACCTCATGCATAAGCTTTGATGGTCTCCCACATCATTGATGGGTTGCTAGCCGTACCTGAATTAATTTCTAAAAAAGTTTTAAATTCTTGGGAGAAGTACTTTACAAATTTACTATCTTTTATCAGGAAGGGGTCCATACGCCAATGCCGAGCGGATGTCCCATTGTTCCTTGCCTTAGTTTCCATATATACAGCGGTGTGGTCGGAAATCGCTGTAGTACCTATTTTACAGGATAATATAGAATTTTAAAAAATCGAGGGGGCAAAAAACATATCAATTCTCGTATGACATTTATGTGGATTAGAGTAGAAAGAAAAATCTCTACCCTGTGGATGAAGACATCTCCATACATCTACCAATCCTAATTCTTTATTCAGATCCGCCAATTGTCTAGATCTGGGAGATACTCCGGCAGCACTCTTGGGAATCCTATCTATTTCCGGATCCATAATACAATTAAAGTCTCCCCCTATAATTGTATGACGGGCACCAAAGGCCATCAATTTTGAAAAAGCTTCCGTTCTAAATTTAGAGGGGTGTGCCGGGGGGCAGTACAAATTTAGAATCCCATATTCCTCTCCATTTACGAGGGCTTTAATCAAAATATATCGTCCAGATTCGTCTTTTATCTGATTTAGAATTTTGAAAGGGAAATTCTTCCGAACAAGAATAACAATTCCCCTGCTTTTTGAGCTGAAAGAAGAGAAAAAGGCCTGATCAAATCCGCCCTGCCGTAATTTTAAATGTTCTTTATCCGACAGGTGTGTCTCTTGTAGGAGAGCTATATCAACTCTTTCTTTCTTAAGATTTGATAATATTTTCTTCCTTTTGACTGGCGAATTACTCCCCTTGACATTCCAGGTGCACCACTTAACCGACTGGTCAACCATAATCATCTGGGCAGATCCGAGACCCCTTGGAAGGGGAAACCCTATCTGGAACATCCCGAGCATGGAGCATATAAAATTTACAAAAATAAAGGCTCTCTATTACACTCACAACAATATAATAAAAAACTATTTCTAAATAAAAAAAATACAAAACGTACCTAAATGGAGATTTTCCCCCTTGTTCCCAGGGAGCGTCACTTCCTCTCCAAAAGTCCATCTTATCCTCTCTCAACCAATGCCCCACCCTTGACCCAGGTGCTCCTCAATAAAATGAGGGAATTCAAATATAATACAAAGCTAGAGTTAACAGTGAGCACCCTACCCCCGCCCACACCAACACCTGGATATATTTGGGAATGTTAATACCATATATAAATATATAACTATAAAATTACAATCTCAACAAGTAATAATTAGATATAATAATACAAAATAAAAGGGGAAAAACAACCCTGCTCCTAAAGACATAGGTAAAATAGAATAATGTAACCACCTCCCCCCACCAACATTAACCAATCGCCCCAACATATATATACATACATACATACCCACATATATACATAAAGTAACAAAAGAAAACAAACCAAGCTTGGGGGGGGAGAAAATCAAATCCCTCTCCCCGCCCCCCATGATAATATTAAACAATGAGGTAAAAAAAAGGAGAGAAGAAAAAAAAGGGGGAATATAGACCAAAGTGGGGGGAAAGGCAAACCAACATCCACAATCTCTTACTGTTTATTTAAGAGAGTCCAAGAATTCCTTAGCCTTCTGTGGTGAACCGAAGTTATATATGGATCCTTCGTGGTTAAAGCATAGCGTCGCTGGATAGTGTAAGGAGTACTGAGTATTTAAGTCCCTTAAATGCTTCTTCACCTCATCGAATGCCTTCCTCTTTCGGACCAGAGCTGGGGAAAAATCCTGAAATAGCATGATCTTGGATCCTTTATAGATCATGGCTTGGGGGTCTTTTCCAAGATTTCTTGAGGCTTCTAGGAGCATCTGCCTCTCCCTATAGCTCTGCAGCTGGAACAGGACCGGGTGTGGGCGCTGGTTTGAGCCGGGCCCACGTATTGCGACCCGGTAGGCCCATTCCACCCTTACCTGGCCTGATCCAGCATGCAGATTTAAAAGCTGTGGCAGCCACTGCTCCAGGAATGCTGTAAGCTGGCCTTCCTCTTCCCGTTCAGGAAGGCCCAGCAACCGAATATTTTTTCGACGACCTCGATTATCGAGGTCGTCAATATGGTTTTCTAAGGTCCAGACTCGCTGCTCGAGAGTCCGGACCTGATCCGCGGCTGATTGAGCTGCAGTCTCCGAGGTCGCAGCCTTTAACTCCGCCCCTCCGACTCGGCACTCCAGTTCCTGGATGTCTCGGCCGTGCTTCTGCAGCGCGGCCGAGAGTGATTCCCAGCGATGTCAGGACTCCTCGATGAAGGCATCGATCTTCGCGTCCAACTTGGTGATCATCTCCACAAGGCTTGTTACCGTCGGTAAGTCCCCCGGGGCGGCTGTGGATGTCTCTGCTGCAGCTGAAGAGGGAGAGGGTGGGGGAGGGGGTCCTGCTTGTTGAGGGCTGCGGGCTCCCTTCCCTTTGGTCATTTTTCACTAAATATTAGACTATTTAAGTATAATACTAAGCAACTATTTAAATTTAACAGCTATTATGAATGATTTGGTGAGGGTGGTGGGAGTGGGTGACCCACTTTACCCAAGTCTTGGGAAGAGCACTATAGACTCAGACTTGCTGGGTCGCCGCCATCTTGGATCACCCGAAAGCTTGCATTTTTAATTACACCTGTAGGACTATAACCTGGTGTCATTTGATTTTTGACTTTGTCCACCCCAGTCCAACTCTGGCATTTCCACATAATGTATTTGTAAGTCAACATAACAAGCGACATAGCAGGAAAATTGCAGGTGGTGGAGTTCCCATATATCTGCTGCCCTTGTTCTTTGAGATAGTAGTATTTGTGGGTTTGGAAGGTGCTGTCTAAGGGACCTTGATGAACAGTTGTGGATTTAGTGCCAGTCAAGCTTTGTGCTGGATGATGTCAAGCTTCTTTAATGTTGGAGTGCACTCATCCAGGTAAGGGGGGGGAGGGGGGGGGGGGGTGGGGGGGGCGCATGCCATTAAAATTGTTGATGATGGACAGGCTCTGAAAAGTCATGAGATGAGTTACTCGCTGCAGAATCCCTAGTCTCTGACTTACTGTTGTAGTTATGTATTCACGTAACTAGTTTTACAATGTATGTTCAATAGTAACATAGAACATAGAACATAGAAGGATACAGCGCAGTACAGGCCCTTCGGCCCTCGATGTTGCGCCGACCGAGTCCTACCTAACCTATACTAGCCCAATAACTTCCAAATGCCTATCCAATGCCCGCTTAAATGAACATAAAGAAGGAGAGTTCACCACTGATACGGGCAGGGCATTCCATGAACTCACAACCCGCTGTGTGAAGAATCTACCCCTAACATCTGTCCTATACCTACCACCCCTTAATTTAAAGCTATGTCCCCAGCTAACCTCCAGCTATTGAGTATCAAGAGGCAATGGTTAAATATATTCCTGTTAGAAATTGAAATTACTTATCATTTCTGTGGTGTGAATGTTACTTGCCACTTGTCAACTGAAACTTGGATATTGTCCAGGTCTTACTGCACTTGAACATGCACTGCTTAAGTATCTGAAGACAGCAAATAGTGCTGAACATTATGTAATTATCAGCGAACATCCCTACCTCTGACTGTAATTTGGAAGGAAGATATCGAAGGAGCAGCTGAAGTTGGTTGGACATAGAAGACTACCCGGAGGAACCCCTGCAGAGCTAAGATAACTAATCTCCAACAAACATGATCACCGTCCTATCTGCCAGGTATGACTCCAACCAGCAGAGAGTTTGTACCCTGATGCCCATTGATTCCAGTTTTGCTAGCACTCTTTGATGTCACCCCTGGTCAAATGCAGCCTTGCAATAAAGGGTCATCACTCTCCCCTCGTCTCTGGAATTCAGCTCTTTTGTCCATGTTTGAATTAAGAGCTGAGGAACTGACTGGTTGTGGTTGCATCCAAACTGTGCATCACTGAGCGGGTACTACTTGATAGCACTGTTGATGACACCTTCCATCACTTTGCTGATGATCAAGTATAGACTGATGGGGCAATAATTGACTGGGTTGGATTTGTGCTGCTTTTTTATGTACAGGACATACCTGGGCTATTTTCCACATTGTCGGGTAGATGCCAATGTTGTAACTGTACTGGAAGAGCTTGGCTAATGGGGGCAGCAAGTTCTGGAGCATGAGTCTCAGTATTATTGCCAGAATGTTATCAGGGCCCATAGCAAACGCAGTGTCCAGTGCCTCCAACTGCTGGGCATTTAGGGATGAGTAATAAATGCTGGCCTTGGCCATGATCATCACGTCCCGTAAAAATATTGGCCTCTCTGGATTAGATTTCCAAAAGACTTTTGATAAATTGTCACATAATGGTTTAATACATGAGATAAGATCTCATGGTGTTAGGAAAAATGTATTAGATTGTGTAGAAGCCTGGCTAACAAAGAGGAAACAGAGTCAGAATAAATAGATCATTTTCAAGTTGACAAACTCTAACCACACTGACATTTCTTCAGGATCGGACTTCAACTATTTACAATTTATGTTCATAATTTGGATGAAGGGATTAATTAATTATATTGTCAAATTTGCTGATCTTACAAAGATTGTTGAGAAAGCAAACTGTAAGGACAACACAAAGTCATCAAAGTGGATATAGATATGTTAAATGAGTGAGAAAAATGGCAGATGAGTAGAATATTACCTAAATGAAGAGAAACTGAAGATGCTACAGCAGAGAGCAAAGGTCAAAATATATGGTTTTCTCAGGGATTCTTTTGATATTTTCTTGAGAGTAACTTTTCATTTTCATTTGCTATAATTCTGCAAGAATTAGTGGGCGGCACGGTGGCACAGTGGTTAGCACTGCTGCCTCACAGCACCTGAGACCCGGGTTCAATTCCCGACTCAGGTGACAGACTGTGTGGAGTTTGCACGTTCTCCCTGTGTCTGCGTGGGTTTCCTCCGGGTGCTCCGGTTTCCTCCCACAGTCACAAAGATGTGCAGGTCAGGTGAATTGGCCATGCTAAATTGCCCATAGTGTTAGGTAAGGGGTAAATGTAGGGGTATGGGTGGGTTGCGCTTCGGCTGGTCGGTGTGGACTTATTGGGCCGAAGGGCCTGTTTCCACACTGTAAATAATCTAATCTAAAACAAAAGATGCAGAAGCAGAAGGAGGCCACTCAGCCTTTTCAGTCTGCTCATTATTCATTCTCACTAGTAATACAGGGTAGTAGTAATTTTTTTTGTTCTGGTTTATATCAAGGTAGAGTCATTGATTTGTACATCCTTTGATCCAACTCGTCCAAGCTGACCAGATATCCTAAATTAATCTAAACCCATTTTCCAGCATTTAGTCCATATCCCTTTAAACCCTTCCTATTCATATACCCATGCAGATGCCTTTTAAATGTTATAATTGTATCAA
This sequence comes from Hemiscyllium ocellatum, assembly GCF_020745735.1. Classification (NCBI taxonomy): domain Eukaryota; kingdom Metazoa; phylum Chordata; class Chondrichthyes; order Orectolobiformes; family Hemiscylliidae; genus Hemiscyllium; species Hemiscyllium ocellatum. Next base: position 11,973,994 of record NC_083432.1, on the reverse strand, counting down.
CCTCCACCACTTCCTCTGGCAGCTCATTCCATACACGCACCATTCACTGTGTGAAAAGTTACTCCCCAGGTCCCTTTCAAGCCTTAAACCTATGCCCCCTAGTTTTGGATTTTCCCACCTCTGGGGAAAATACTTTGTCTGTTTACCCTACCCATGCCCCTCTATAAGGTCATCTCTCAGCCTTTGATGCTCCAGCGAAAGCAGTCCCCTGTTCAGCCTCTCTCTTTTGCTCAAATCCTCCGACACTGGCAACATCCTTGCACATCTTTTCTGAACCCTTTCAAGTTTCACAACATGCTTCTTATAGCAGGGAGACCAGAATTGCAGACAGTACTCCAAAAGTGGCCTAAACAATGTTCTGTACAGCCACAACATGACATCCCAACTCTTATACTCATTGCACTGACCAGTGAAGGCAAGCATAACAAATGCCGCCTTCACTATCCTGTCTACCTGGGACTCCACTTTCAAGGAACTATGAACCTGCACTACGAGGTCTCTTTGTTCACCAAACACCCACAGCTCTTACCAATAAACACCTTACCATTAATCCACAGATGTGCAGATTAGGTGAATTGGCCTTGCTAAACTGACCATAGTGTTCAGGGATGTGTAGATGCATTAGCCAGGGGTGAATACAGGATAATAGGGTAGGGGAATGGGTCTGGGTGGGTTACTCTTCAGAGGGTCAGTGTGGGCTTGTTGGGCCAAAGGGCCTGTTTCCACACTGTAGGGATTCTATGATTTGCCTTTCCAAAATGCATCAAAAGTTAGTTTATTGAACAACACTTGCTGAACGTATGAAAATATGATAGTTAATAGATAAAATACAAATTCAAAGATTAAAAGTAGATCTAGATAATAAAACACTTAGAGATCAAAGGTTTCAGAAAAGATTTACAAGAATATTGCAAGGATTGGAGGGTTTGAGCTATAGGGAGAGGCTGAATAGGCTGGGTTTATTTTCCCCTGGAGAGTTGGAGGCTGAGGGGTGACCTTATAAAGGTTTATAAAATCATGAGGGGCATGGATAGGATGAATAGCTAAGGTTTTTTTCCTAGGGTATCGGAGTCCAAAACTAGAAGGCATAGGCGAGAGGCAAAAGTTTCCGTGACTCTATGAAGATCCATCCATTATCATTGTAGGCTTGGCTTGTTTGAAAATACCTTTTTTTGAAGTAAAGAGGTTGTAAACCTGAAGTGATGGCTTCTGCTATTGAACATTTGGACATTTCTTACACAGGTGGATTTAGCAGACAAACATATTATTTCTGGCTTTTAACTGCCCAAATACTTTGTAGCAAACCACTAGCTATTTCAAGCTATTAGGTTATTTTATTTTACATTAGAATTAATCCTCGGCCCAACAGGGCTGTTCTGTGCTGTACTTTTCTATGTTCTATATTCTATCTCTCTCTGTCCTTGACTAGATTAGGTTAGATTACTTACAGTGTGGAAACAGGCCCTTCGGCCCAACAAGTCCACACCGACCCGCCGAAGCACAACCCACCCATACCCCTACATTTACCCCTTACCTAACACTATGGGCAATTTAGCATGGCCAATTCACCTGACCTGCACATCTTTGGATTGTGGGAGGAAACCGGAGCACCCGGAGGAAACCCACACAGACATGGGGAGAACGTGCAAACTCCACACAGTCAGTCGCCTGAGACGGGAATTGAACCCGGGTCTCTGGCGCTGTGAGGCCGCATTACTAACCACTGTGCCACTGTGCTGCCCCTGGTTTCTCTCTCCCTCCTTACTTAAATACTGATGTTACATTTGTCATCTTCCAATCTGCAGGAGACACTCAAGGATCTATAAAATTTTGTTGAAAAACAATATATTTTCTATCTCTAGATAGCCGCCCCTTTCAATACTTTAGGGTGTAGATAATTAGGTCCAAAGAATTTATCTCTACTTTAACCCCCATTAATTTCATCAGTACTTTTCTTTAAATTAATATTGATATCTTCAGGTTGTAAGTTTGCTCGGTGAGCTGGCAGGTTTGTTTCAGATGTTTTGTCACCATGCTAGGTAACATAGTCAGTCAGCCTCGGTGAAGTGCTGGTTCTGTCCCGCCTTCTGTTTGTGTCTTGGTTTCTCAAGGTGGGTGATATCATTTCTGGTGTTTTTCTCAGATGTTGGTAAATGGGGTCCAAGTCGATGTGTTTATTGATGGAGTTCCAATTTGAATGCCAGGCCTCACGGAATTCCCATTTATGTCTCTGTTTAGCCTGTCCTTGGATGGATGCATTGTCCCAATTGAAGTGGTGTCCTTCTTCGTCTGTGTGTAAGGATAGTTGGTCATGTCTTTTGGTGGCTAGTTGGTGTCCGTGTATCCTAGTGGCTAGTTTTTTGCCTGTCAGTCCGATGTAGTGTTTGTTACAGTCCATGCATGGTAATTTGTAAATGACATTCATTTTACTGGTTTTGTGTTACGAAGTTGTAGAGGTACTGTACCTTTAAAAGAGTTGAAAAGCTAGCAAGGACAAATCACGGAGAATCTGGAACAAGGTAAACAATGTGACACTTGGTTGAAACAGCTAGCAGCAGTTGTGTTGCTATGGAACAAAAACAAATTCAAATTCGGCCAATTGGGTTTAAATTATACCCCAAGATACCAGAATCCAAATCAAATTTGAATTTAGTATTTTGATAATATTAAAACCAATGAAACAACCTGATGTTTTGGGGATAAACCCAGACATTTTGAACAGTTAGGGGGAGAACTGCCAAAGACCAACAAATGTAAGCTGCTAGCTGAGGAGCTCTCAGAGAGGTACCTGTCTGTGGAAGGAGTTTGCACAGCAGAACATCGAAACCAACCTGGAGAGAATCTACAGAGGAAAATCTACAAAGAGACTTGACAAAGCTGAGTAGTTTTGAAATTTTTTTTTGTAAATCTTAATCGGGATTTTTTTATCAGACTAGTATTGTAGAGTGGGAGGTTAAAGATAAATTTAAGAGAAAAGAGTTATAAATAGTTATTGGTATTAATACTCTCTGTTGGATTTAAAGAAAAAGTTGTTAATTTTTACTTTAAATAGTGACCACTGGGATAATTCTTCACCTCTCAAATTTTAACAGATTACAGGATGTGTTGCTGGTTTAAGTTAGCAGAGGGGATTACCCTGTGTCCTAACATTTGGTATAGTGTCCTTTAGTCTCATCAGTAATTGTTTCAGTGTGTTGGTTGATTTGTGGACTACCATGATGCCAAGGGGTTGGAGTAGTCTGGTAGTCATCTCTGAGATGTCTTTGATGTATGGTAATGTGGCTAGAGTTTCTGGGGGTGTTGTATCTACTTGCTTTGGTTTCTTTATTAATAATCGGCAGATGGTGTTTATCAGGTATTCATCTTGTTGAATGCGATGTATATGTATTTTTCTGCTGCTGCTTGTAGTTCCTGCAGTGTGTTGTGGCCCGTTTACATAATGTCCTGATGAAGCTCCATTTGTGGGTGTTGGGATGATTGCTTCTGTAAGTTAAGTATCTGGTATGTGTGTGTTGATTTCCTGTGGGCACTGGTCTGCAGTTCTCCATTAACTGTTTGTTCCACTGTGATATCTAGGAAGGGGAGTCTGTTGTTATTCTCCTCCTCCTTTGTGACATTTATGCCAATAAGGATGTTTTTGATGATGTAAGTTTCTTCTAACGTGTTCCGTTTCGTGATGTCAAATGTGCTGTCCATGTGGCGGACCCAAAGTTTGGGTTAGATCGTGGGCAGGGATGTTTGTTTGAGTCTCTGTATTACTGCTTCTGCTAAGAACCCTGATATTGGTGATCCAATGGGTGTTCTGTTGATTTGTTTGTAGGTCTTGTCATTGAAGTTAAAGTGAGTCGTGAGGCATAGGTCTACTAGCTTGAAGATGTTGTCCTTGCTGAGGAAGTTGGTGCCTCAATAAAGCTTGAATAGAGAAATCAGTTAGGCTTGCCGCTGCAGCACCGAGTGAGTGCCACACTCCCACAGGAGCTGACTTGCAGGTGAAACATTAAACCGAGGGTTCATCTGCCTGCCCAGTGATTGTTAAGAATAATGATATCATTCCAAGTCAGGATGTGGAAGAGCCTTTGAGGGGAACTTGCAAGTCGTGTCCCTTATGTATTGATGTTCTCTGGCCAGCATTGCAAGAGCCTATTAAGATTGCTTTTCACAGTTAAAGATGTCTCCTTTGGGTTTCCATATCAGTACTACAGTGGAAATGTAGGGCTCAGTGGTTAGTACTACTGCCTCCAAGTACCAGGGACCTCGGTTTGATTCTACTCTCGGGCAATTGTTTGTGTGGAGTTTGCATATTGTTACCGTGTCTACGTGGGTTTCCTCTGGGTGTTCCAGTTTGCTCTCACAGTCCAAAGAGTTTCACATTAGGTGGATGGGCCATGCTAAATTGCCCATAGTGTCCAGGGATGTGCATGCTACGTAGATTAGCCACGGGAAATGCAGAGTAGCGGTGTGGGTTTGGGTGGATGCTCTTCGGAGGGATGATGTGGACTCGATTGGCTGAATGGCCTGTTTCCACAATGTAGGGATTCTGTGAAATGGTTGAATATTCTAGAGTTTGTTTTTGAATATCTTGATGATCAGAGAATATTCAGTACAGAGGAAAGGATGAAGCCATTTAGCTGTTGAGTCAGCTTCACCATTCAATTACCTTATGGCTGGTTATCCCCTTCAGTACCACTTTTCCAGATCATCTCCATATCTTTTCGATGTCATTAGCCTCCAGAAATTATTTGAACAGTATTGACTGTTGGTATATTAAATGTGAAATAGGGAAGATAATGGAGCACATTAAGCAGCAAGAAACATGCTGAAAGTGTTGGATCTGGCAGTACTTGGGGAGGGTGGCTTCTAAAGGAAATTTAGAAAATTAGGTTTCAACCTTCTTTTCATTTCCTTTTTCTGGTTAAATTTGCTGTTGTGCAGTTCCAGGCTGTCTGTGCAGTGGTCTGTGAATCTCCGGTTTGTGGTTGCTATCGGAAGGAGCTCTCTGATGAGTTTGTGGTCTCTACTGTTGCTGGTTACCTAAGTTGGGTCATGCCCTCTGGGTCCTATGCATCATGTGAAGATGGCTGCTTGGACAAGATAAAGTTAAAAAATCACACAATATCAGGTTATAGTCCAACAAATTTATTTGGAAACACTAGCTTTTGGAGTGCTGCTCCTTCATCAGGTGGTTGTGGAGAATAAGATTGTAAGACACAGAATTTATAGCAAAAGTTTACAGTGTGATGGAACTGAAATTATATATTGAGAAAGACCTGGATTGTTTGTTAAGTCTCTCATCTTTTAGAATGACTATGATGTGGTCAGTTTTTTCGTATGTAAATCGCAAAACTTTTTTAAAAAGTTATATTCTAAGTGAACTCTAACAATTGGTGACACGTCGGCCCAGCTAATGTATTGAAGGTGTTAGCTAAGAGAGATACAAGCATCCCAATGTACTCTGGCAACTGGCAATCTGTTCAGCTATGGAAGAGGGAAATAGAATGTATTATGCAAGGCCTCGTCAAAAGTGGAGAGCAGTCTCTTGTGGCATAAGATTAAAGAGAGGTTTCTTATGCAGTCCTTGACAACAGTAATCCTGAACATTAATAACTTGCTTTAGCATCGAGAGAGAGCCAACCTAGTAATAGTATCTGCTATGGCTCCATCTTTAGTACAACATTATGGGTTCAAGGCTCACTCTAAAGACTTGAGCACAAAGTGTAAGGTGCCATGTAAAGTGCAGTACTGAAGGAGTAATGCATTCTTTAGAGGCACCATCTTTCAGATAAGGTTTGAAATTATCTTTCCTTTCAATGGTATAGAGGAATCCTTGGTACCAGACGAAGAAAAACAGCAGTATTGTCCACTGTTTCTCCATCAATATTTCTCTCTCAATCAACATTGCTAAAATGTCAGTCAGCTCACTGCTGTTCCATGTGCAATTTTTTTTTTAACAGCATTCTAACAGGAACTACACTTCCAAAAGCACTTTGGTGGCATTAAGCCTCCAGACTATCTTGAGCTGATGAGAGGCATCAAAAGAATGCAAAGTAAACAGAAATTGCCTGAGGAACTTAGTTCTGAAGAAGGGTCACTGGACTCATAACATTAATTCTATTTCTTTCTCCACAGATGCTGCCTGACCTGACACATTTCTCGAGCAACTTACATTTTTGGTTCAGATTTTCAGCGTCGCAGTTCTTTGTTTTATTTTAAATAAATGCAAAATTTGCAAAGTTTTTAATTTCACATTGAATGAATGATTTCTTGATTTGATTTGATTTATTATTGTCACTTGTACCGAGATATAGTGAAAAGTACTGTTTTGTGGGCTATCCAGACAAATCATACCTTACATCAGAGTGATAGAACAGAATGCAGAATATAGTGTTACAACTGCAGAGAAAGTGCAGAGCAAGATCAGTTCTAATATGAGAGGTCTGTGATATCATTTTGCGTAACAAGTGTGCTTAATGTTCCAGAGTTCAAATGCAGGAGATATTTTGGTTGAGGGATAATCATTTCTTGCTTCCTTGTTAGACATCTGGATCAACCGGAAGACTAAGTGTGATGCAGGCTGGCTGCCATTTCAGTGCAACTGCTACTGGCTGAACACTGAGAGGAGAAACTGGCAGGAAGCACAGAAAAGCTGTGTGAGGTCAGAGGGAAACCTGATCAGCATCCACCACCTGGCAGAGCTGGAATTTGTCCTGACCCAAGTCAAACAGGGTAAGGCTGCACAACTAAGTGTTGTCAGTGACACTGGGAGCAATGGGAACAGACTGTGACACTTCTTTCTCTAGTTCAAAATAATTTCACAAAGGAATTCAGGTGAAACTGTTTACCTAAGGTTACTGCAAGAGGTAATTGGTGTGAATGACTTTGAGGAGAAGCCAGATAAGTGCATGAGAAAAGCATAAAATGATATAAAGCACCCCCACTATTCCTGTGACTGTCAACGAGTAGTCACACACCCTCTAAGAGCATGCAGCAGTATACATGAATCATCAGAAATCAGGGGAACAAGAACTAAATAAAAAACATTTTTAAAAAACTTCAACACCACCCCCCATATTCAAATTCAGAAGAACGCTGGAGCATTCAATCTGTCAATCTCGGAATCCATCAGCCCTCAAAAATTTGCAGATTTTACTTGTGCATGTGAATCATGAAAGAGAGGTTACCAATGGACAGCCTACGAATCAGAAACCAGCTCGGGCAGACTTTGGAGAGTGGCCTCACTGCTCACTTTCTGGACAGTGGTCAGTTTCTGAATGCAGCATCAAGGGGAGATCTGTCAGTGGCTCTGCTGCTGAGCTCCTCTGCTGCTGAGTTGCAGTACAGCACTTTGGTCACGCGTGGGTGGACTCCTATGTAGAGTTTGTCATGCTTTGTTAATTAGTGAGCTGGCTGACCTTCATCCCTAACCACATTTTGGGTCATTGCATTCTTTGAATGAGTCTAACGGAACCATTCATGGTAGTTGACATCAATCCAACCAAGTGCTACTGTGCAGTGTACTGTAATTACTGTTCTGGTGTCCAGATATAGCTGATGCACAAAGCTGTCCTGACCTGCTCTGCTGGGCAGGAGGAACTAGTGTCCTCACTTCATTCCCCATCCCAAACCCATCTCTCCCAACAATGACACTGTGACATAAAGTTACATACTCACAGTGCCAAAAGATCAATCAGAGAGCGCCCCAACAAATAGCTGTCACAATGACGTTTGCAGTTGAATTGGTCTATTAATGATTGAGGATGCTTCAGTAAATGGGAAGATAAGGTACACGGAAGGAAAGATTTAAATTGGGAATAACTACATAATTGGCCTCTCCCGCTTCATGAGTATTAGTTCATGGTCGGTTTAATGGCTGTGATATTAACGTATTTATCTTATTCATGACCTCATGTCACAATCCTTTAATTGCATTTGAGATCTACGCATGTAAGTTAGCTCGCTGAGCTGGAAAATTTATTTCCAGGCGTTTTGTCACCATCGAGGTAACATCATCCTCGGTAACATACTAGGTTCGCCCATCTATTAAATCACCTCCCTCACCCAACATGTATCAACATATTTCCCAGCTTTATTGATTCCCATCTCCTTGTACAAGATACTGGAACAGGATGAGCCCATTCAATCTATCAAACTTATTCCTCCATTCAATTAGATTACGGCTGATCCACTTTTAGTCTGCATGGATCCACTCATGTTCTGTAATCTCTAATACCTTTGTCCCACAAAATCAGTCTATCTTAATTTCAAAATTTTCAATTGACTTCCACGCTCAACAGCTTTCTGGGGGGCGGTGGGGAGAGCATTCCAGATTTTCAATTCATTTTATGTGAAGAAATATTTCCTGGTACCAGCCCTAAGCAACCTGGCATGAATTTGAAGCTTGAACCCTCTTTAATGGACTCTTTCTTAATATGTTCAAAGGATGTGGGTGTCACTGATTAGATCAGCATTCAACACCCAGCCTTAATTGACCTGAAGACAGTCATGGTGAGCCACAATCTTAAACCACTGCAGTCCTTGAGCACCCAGGGTGCTTTTAGGGAGGGAGTTCCAAGATATTGACAGTGAAGGAGCAGCAATTTAAGGAAGGTGTTGGTATAGTGATGATGCCACTGGACCTCGGGCTAATATTCTTGGTACATGAGCTTGAATCCTTCTGTGACAGATGGTGGAATACAAATTCAGTCAAATGTCTGGAATTAATAACTGGCAATCATTTCACCACTGTCAATTGTTATGAAAACCCATCTGATTCACGAATGTCTGTTGGGAAAAGAAACTGCCACCCTTACTGCGTCTGGCCTACATGTGACTCCAGAGCCACGACAACTCTTAACTGCCCTCTGAAGTGGCCTTCAGTGGCCAAGCTGCTCAGTTATATTTATCAAAACTTCAATTCCCAAACACCACCTCCTCATCACCATCATCTCTTGCTGGTTGGGCTTTCTCCTCAGTGTTAATGTATTTCTCCTCTGCAACTGAAACAGGACCCGGTCTTTGCTCCCTTTGAATCAGGCAGCACCTGTGAGTCTGCACCATTTTATTTTCTATACTTAACATCTACATCCAGTGGGCGTCACTCTGAATTGGCTCCTCTTATCTCAAAAACAGACTGGTATCAGACATTTCAACTGCCTTTCATGAAAGAATTACTCATTCAAGCATTTAGCATCTTAAATAAACTGCACTCCATGTGTGCTGGATCTTGTCTCAGTGAATCCCTGTTGTTATTTGGTACTGTGTCTTGGCATAAAAGTTTAATCTTGCCTCTCAGTTGTTAACATCTCATCTCTGAGTGAAAAGTTATTTGTTCAAGTCCAATGTGCTGATTTATGCCTGAAGCTATTTGACCTCCTTTCCCAAACCCTCTGGACTGCTTCTCGTTGATCCCCTCTCTGATTCCTGTTAATAGTGAACAGGTCTTTATCCAAGTGCTCCTTGATTTTCCCAGACCTCTTCAGACCTTGTTTCTGCACTCTGTTTTCAGTCTGGTGTTCAATCTATCCTGTCATATCTGTTTATATGCTCCCTACAACACAAGCTAACCTTCTGAAGGATCATTTGTCAGAAATCTATTGGGGATCAACTTGCCCACCTTGATCAGATCCAATGCTTTCTGATTCAGAAGTTAGATCTCCTGTATTGTCAATTGTTGTGGACCAGACCAAACCTTCTGAAAACCTTATTATAAAGGTAAGTTTAAGGTGTTGTATTCCAATTGCAATTCAGTTGGTCAAACTACTTGAAATTAAGCAAAACACACTTTTATTTTTACACTACAGTTAAAACACAGACAAAATATAAAAGAAAAGAATTGGTTTAACTGCAAATCTATCGAAATGCCTGACAAAATAGTAGATATATTACCTACTACTAATTAACTATTCCAATATAGTAACAGCCCATAAACACACCCTAGACAAAGGCAAGTTCAGTAAAATAGATTGTTTCACAGGCAATTCTCAAGTCCAGGGGGAAAAAGGAAACTATGTGTGTCTGTGTGTGTCTGTGTGTGTGTGAGATACAGTGGCAGGAGAGATATACTGCAGCTTCCAAATCCAGCTTCGAGATCCCAGCAACAACTACTACTGAAAAACTAAAACTGAAAATCCTGGATCTGGGGGAGTCTGACCCCACTAATCCAAAGTGTTTCTATTGTTCCAGCTTTAAGAATAAACCAAGGCCTCACAAGCAATCAAATAGACAGCTTATTACCTCTGTCATTTAAAAATAAACAGGACAAAGTACACCTCAAAGCCACAGTACCATCACACTATCCATTCACATTTAGCACGTTTTATCTTAATATCTCTGTACTCACTAGAGCATGGTAAAGGGAGTAGTCCAAATAAGTCCAACGAGGTCTTGCTTTTCAATTTCATCCCAAGCTCTTGAAAATCAGATGAAAGGATTTCAATCATTTATTCCAGTAATGTTGTTTCCCACATGGATCATGATTTCAGGCTGTTTCCTTTCCCTTTCATTTGTTTTGCAGCTTCTTGGTGGTGACAGGTGACAGGCACCAGGTTCATAGTCATTTGGTAGAGCTGCTGACAAAAGACATTTTGGTGAATTTTTTTTGGTTACGGTTTAGACTCTTCTGCTTGAACATGTGGAGGCAGCGTATTCAATTGCGGCTTTCAGAAGAGAAATGGATAATATCCAAAGAGAGAGAAAATTGCAAGCTTTCTGAGAAATCCATCTACATTACTCTGGCAAATTTGGCAAGGGTTTGATAGGCTGAATGACCTCTTTCTGTGCTGTGGCCATTTTATGGTTCTGTGAAAATCAGTTTGGGAATGCCACTCTCCTAGAGGATTCCAGTGCTGACACTGTCTCCACACCCTGCTGGATGACCAGCTGCTGAGTATTTATCTTCCTATACTTTCTATAAGTGTTGAGTGATCATCTCTGCAACATTCACTACAGGAAATTCTCAACCTCCCATAAGAAACTATAAGAGATAGGAGCAGATTTAGGTGATTTGGCCTAATGAGTCTGCTGTGCCATTCAATCATGTTTGATGTTGCTAATCAAGAATCCATCTATCTCTGTCTTAAATATACTTAATGACTTTGCCACCACAGCCCTCTGCAGCAACGAGTTCCACAGATTGACCACTCACTGAAGAAACTCCTTCTCATCTCAAAGGATGATCACTTCACTTTGAGGCTGTGCCCTCTCCTACTAAGGGAAACATCTTCTCACATTCACTCTATTCAGGCCTCTCAGCATTCTATAAGTTTCAATCAGATTCCTCTCATCTTTCTAAATTCCATAGAGTACAGACCCAGAGTCCTCAACCGCTCCTCATATGACAAGTACTTTATCCTCAAGATCATTCTTGTAAACCTCCTCTGAACTCACTCCACAACCAGCATATCCTTCAGTCGATATGGGGCCCAAAACTTCTCACAATATTTCAAATGTAGTCTGACCAAAGCCTTATACAGCATCAGCAGTACATCCCTGCTTTTGTATTCTAGTCCTCTTGAAATTAATGCTAACATTGTATTTGCCTTCCTAACTGTCAACTGAGCCTGCATGTTAACATTTCAAGAATCCTGAACTATGATTCCCAAGTCCTTTTGTGCTTCAGGATTTCAAAGCCCTTCCCTATTTAGAAAGTACTCTGAGCCTCTATTCTTCCTACCAAAGTGCAGTGCCTCACACTTGCACACATTGTATTCTATCTGCCACTTCTTTGCCCATTCTCATAACCTGTCTAAGTCCTACTACAGCCTCCTGCTTCTTCAACACTACCTGTCCCTCTATCTATCTTTGTGTCATCTGCAAATGTAGCAACAATGCTCTCAGTTCTTTCATCCAGTTGGTTAATGTATAATGTGAATAGTTGTGGTCTCAACATTACCCTTGTGGAACTCCACTAGTCACCGGCTGCCATCCTAAAAAAGTCCCCTTCGTGTCTCCTCTCAGCCTTCTGCTAGTCAGCCAATTCTCCATGTACTGCAGTGTCTCAACCACTAAACCATGAACTCAAACTGAGTGAAAAATATGTTCATCATAAACTTGGATAGTTTTCAAGGGAATGGAAAGGATACTTGTTAATGATCTAGATAGGAAAAATGTGTTGCTGGATAAAACAAAAAAAGCGCTTTTCCAGTAACACATTTTTCAGCTCTGATCTCCAGCATCTGTAGTCCTCACTTTCTCCCAAATGATCTAGATAGGAGCCATTTTTCCTTGACTGTCTCAGCAAATTGTGGCCATGACTCTGCCTGTGAAAAGCGGCACCTGGACTCATTAGAACCTGCTCTGGGATTCCCAGTTGGGCCTTTAAATGGTGCAGGATTTTTTTAAAACCAGTTGCCTCCTCCCTACTGCAACTAGAGCTTCAACATCCACAGGGCATGTAATAGAAGGTACTGCTGACATTGCAGAGCAACAGAATGATTAAGTATCAAGGAGAAATCACTTGCTTGCTTTTGTACAAGTTTGTGCAAAGGTGTCTGATGTTGGTCGGTGGGGATTGTGCTTAGATGGGAGAGCTTGAGGATCTGTATATTTATGTTTCTAACTGAGTGTATATGTGTCTGGGGACTGTGTATCTGAGGCTGTATATTTGGGTGTCTTTGTTTCAGTGGCACAGGGTTTTGTCTGGATGGTACATGTCTCTCACAGGCTGTGTAGCGGAGCTTCTGTTTGTGGGATGTGCGTCTCTGTGTGTCTACAACAGTTGTGCCACTGAACCTCTGTACCTGGGTCATGTGTAGGGGAGCTTGTACATCAGGGTAAGGATGAGGGTCTGTATCTGGGGGATGTGTCTGGGTGGGTGTATATCTCTGAATGGGGTTGTGTGACTGAGAGTCTATATGGGCTCTGTGTGGGCTCTGTGTCTGGTGAATACTGCAAGACAGTGGTGCTCACTCTATTTGTCTCTTTCCTTCCATTGCAGATGTGGAGGAATTATGGATTGGTCTCAATGACATCAAGCGCCAAATGAACTTTGAATGGTCAGATGGAACTCCAGTTCGCTTCACTTACTGGCATCCCTTTGAACCTAACAACTTTGCAAGTGATCAAGAGGACTGTGTCACACTCTGGGGCTCGGTGAGAGATATATTCACCTTTCAAGAAGTTGTTAGGGTTGGAGTAGAATATAAATTTAATTTAATCCACTTGCATGTTGAATGTCCATTTTTATGCTCAATAACATGTCCCTCTTTCTCAAGTGATCTAGAATTTAGTCCACTTTCTGTGGCCTTGAGGCATGTTGCTCATCCATGCTTTGCACTAAATTCAGTCATAGAGTCCTACAGCACAGAAACAGGCCCTCTGGCACAAACTAATCCATGCTGACCAAAATGTCCATCAACGCTAACCCCATTTCCCTGCCCATATCCTCCTAATACTTTCCTATCTATGCATTCATCCAAATGTCTTTTAAATGTTAATGTATCTGCCTCAACCACTTCTGCTGACAGCTTATTCCATATGTGTATCACCCTCTGTGTAAACAAGTTGTCCCTCAGGTTCGCTTTTATTCTTTCCCCTCTAATCTTAAACTGATACCTTCCAGTCCTCGATTCCCTGACCCTGGGACAAAGATTGAGTGCATTCACCCTATCCATGCCTCTCATAATCTTATATACCTCTACGAGGTCTTCCCTCAGTCTCCTACGCTTGAACAAACAACATCCTAGCTTGTCCAACTTCTCACTTTCACTAGACCATTGAGTCCAGGCAACATCCTTGTAAATTACTTCTGCACTCTTTCCAGTTCAATGACATCCTTCCTATAACAAAGTGACCAAAACTGAACACAATACTCCATGTGTGGCCTCACCAACGTCCTATACAACTGCAACTTAAACTCCCAACTTCTATACTCAGTACCCTGACTGATGAAGGCCAATGTGCCAAAAGTCGTCTTCACTGCCCTGTCTACATGTGACTCCACTTTCAGAGGACTGTATACCTGAACTCCAAGATCCCTCTGCTTTTTAAGGCCCTACTGTTCACCATGAAATTGCAACCTTGATTTGATTTTTCAAAATGAAAGACCTTACATTTATCTATATTAAACTCCATTTGCCATTTCTTGACCCACTTCCCCAGCTGATCCAGGTCCTGCTGCAATTTCTGATAACCTTCCTCATTGTCCACGATACCGCCTGTTTTAGGGTCATCAGCAAACTTACTAATCATGCCTTGTATATTCTCATCCAAATCATTGATACAGATAACAAACAGCAATGGATCCAGCACTGACCCCTGATGCACTTTACAAGTCACAGGCCTTCAGTCCGACAAGTCCTTCCGCTATTACCGTCTGCTTCCTACCATCAGCCAATTTTGTATCCAACTTGCCAACTCCACCTGGTTACCATGCAATCTAACTTTTCAGAGCAGCCTTCCATGTGGTACCTTATCAAAGGTCTTATAGAAATCCATATAGACTACATCTACTGCCTTGGCCTCATCAACCTTCCTGGTCACCTTATCAAAGAACTCTAACAAATTTGTGAGGCAAGATCTCCCACTTACAAAGCCATGCTGATTATTCCTAATCAAAGTTGAGTGTGTGGTGCCAGAAAAGCACAGCAAGTTAGGCAACATCCAAAGAGCAGAATTGACACTTTGGGCATAAGCCTTTCATCAGGAAGGACTTAGTCCTAATCAAATCCTGTCTTTCCAAATGCGTGTGTGTCTTATCCCTCAATCTTCTCAAGTAACTTATCTACCACAGATATTAAGCTTACTGATCTATAGTTACCAGGCTTTGTTTTGCAGCTCTTCTTAAATAATGGCACAACATTCGCAAGCCTCCAGTCTTCTGCGACCTCACCCGTGCTAACAATGATGCAAAAATATCAGTCAGAGTGCCCACAATTTCTTTTCTAGCCTCTTGCAGTGTTCTTGGATATATCTGGTCAGGACCTTCATACATTCTCATACATCCAACACTTCCTCTATTCTGATATGGACTGACCTCAAGATATCACCACTAACTTCCCCAAGTTCCCAAGTCTTCATGTCTTTCTTCACAGTAAACACAGAAGATAAATATTCATTGAGAACCTTGCCCGTCTCTTGCAGTTCTACACATACATGTTCTCTCTGGTCCTTGAGGGGCCCTATTCTCACTCTAGTTATTCCTTTTCCTTTAGTATACTTAAAATGCCTTTTGGATTCACCCTAATCTTCTCAGGCAAGGCTATCTTGTACCCCTTTTTCACCTCATAATTTTCTTCAGTAGACTTCTGCATTCCCAGTATACCTCCAGGGATTCCCTTGATCCCAGTAGCCTATACCTGAGCCACGCCTCCTTTTTTTCTAGTCAGAGCTCAATATCTCTTGTCATCCAGGGTTCCCTATTCCTGCCAACCTTGCTCTTCACCTTCACAGGAATGTATAGACCTTGAACTGTAGCTATCTCACTTTTAAAGGCCTCCCATTTGCCAGAGGTCCCTTTGCCTGCAAACAAACTACTCCAGTCAACCCCTGCAAGCTCATGTCTAATTCCATCAAAATTCACGTTGCCCCAATTTAGAACTTGAACCTGTGTACAAATTTTGTTCATCTCCATAACTATTTTAAAATTAGTAGAACTATGGTCACTGGCCCCAAAGTGTTCCCCCACTGTCACCTCTGTTAACTGTCCTACCCTATTTCCCAATAATAGGCTGAGTTTTGCCCCTTCCTTGCTAATCTTGTTTAAAACCTTTCTTGCAACACTAGCAAACCTGGTCCACCTCCAGTTCAGGTGCACCAGGTCCTCTTGAACAGGTCACCTCTATCCCAGAAAAGTTCTCAATGATCTAAAATGTCATAGAGACATACAGCACAGAAACAGACCCTTCAACCCAATTCATCCATACTAACCAGGTTTCCTAAACTGAACTAGTCCCATTTGACTGTGTTTGGCCCATATCTCTCTAAATCTTTCTTACTTACATACCTGTCCAAATATCTTTTAAATGTACCCACCTCCACCACTTCCTCTGGCAGCTCCTTTCATGTATACACCATCCAGCGTGTGAAAAGGTTCCCCCTCAGGTCCCTTTTGAATTTTTCCTCTCTCACCTTAAACCTATGCCCTCTAGTTTTGGATTTCCCTAATCTGGGGAAAAGACCTTTGCTATTCACTCCAACCATGGCCCTCATGACCATATGAAACTCCCATAAGATCACACCTTAGCCTCCACTGTTCAAGAGAAGAAAGTCCCAGTCCATCCAGCTTCTCCCAATAACTCAAAACCCCTAGTCTTGGTAACATCCTTGTATATCCTTTTTGCACTCTTTCTTTTTTAATAACATCCCACCAGTTATCCGAATAAGGAATTGCACTATGGAAAGCAACTGAGTTCAGTATTGCTGATCCCACAGGAAAGTTTCAGTCTTCAAAGTTGAAGAGTTTTGATGAATCAGATTGAAAGGAGTGGAGGGTCAGCAAGGAGCGGACAGAGGTTTCACTTTATATGCAAAACATTAGCAGGGAAATGAGACCTTATTTTACACAGCACATTATGAACGCTACAAGAATGTTTTCTGAAAGAGTGGGAGAAGTCAATCCAATAGTAACTTGTAAAAGGGAATTGAATAAGTAGTTGAAAAACACTTGAAAGGTTGTGGGGAGTAAGCCAAATTGAATAATTAAAGAATAGATAGAATGGGCTGAATGGCTGCCTCCATATTTCAATGACTAATGACAGCAGTATCTGAAGAAACCTTCTCTCACTGTGGTACCCTTCAGTTGGAAGAGGCACAAGGGAAGTGCTGTTGGCAAAGATATCCATGTGAAATGTGAAGTACTATGTTTTGCATATCTACTGATGAAAGAGATAAAAGTGAAATGGAGAAAATCATGAAAATTGTATGGAATCAATTTTACTTCATAAAATGCTGAAGGCCTATCTAGGGCAAAATGTGAGCTGTTTGCAAGAGAACACTTCAGCAGGATTATGGACACTGTGGCCCTGCAAGAAACCCATCTCACAGAGTACTCCACCTATCGAACCAACATTCCTAGCTCTCAACCCATCGCTAGCATGGCTAATGAGAAATACACTTGGTTGCCTACGCTAAGGATGGAGGATCCTAAATTCAGATGATCCTTACTGTATCTCTGTCAAAATAGCTAAGCTGAGCAACACAAAAATCCAACCCCACTGTCCAACATTATTACACAGTCTCCACCATACCACCAATAAACACTGGTGAGTTCAACAGCCAGCATCACATGTGAGGATTTCTCCCACTTTGGGAGAACAGCTGTCAGACTGGAACCTCTGTGCATGACCTAAAATCTGTACAGTGCAAAGCAGTCCAGTGGATTCTGTTCAGTGACTATTCACCTGATCTTTACTTCAGGACCCACAAGCTGATGTGCTTCCAACAAATGATGACCATCTTCTCCCACTCCCAAGATTGACAAAACTTTCCTGGAATCTGTAGATCATTCATAACCATTTACACTGTTTCAGTTGAAGCCATTCACCTTACTATGAAACTATAAATGCTTCCCCAGCAAATGGAACACCAACTGGGACACCATTGTTCACTTTTCACCAGTTGGGATACTAATGTTGACCTTTTGCTTAGCTTCCCCGTGCATTCTGATGGGCATAATGTTGAATAGTATTCCTAACAAACATAGGGAGGGATTGTGGTGTTCAGATTTCAGTTGTGAAGATGTTTACTGTGATGTCCTGCTACACTCTACAGCTTGTTAACATATTCCTCACCGGCAGGCTGTCCAAGGACTGATCTACCCTAAGTTAACCAATCATGTTTCCAATGTTTGAACTCTCATTCATTGAATTGGAGGGCCCTGTTGAATTGCTAGGTCTATTTGAGAATAACCTGTTTTCTGTTGTTTATGCAGTGTAGATGATATATTTCTCTGACATGATGCATTATAAGGGACTTCCTTTGCCTGTGTCACATACAGTGAAGGGGCTGTCTGGAAATGATCATGTTGGGAAATAATTCAGTATCAGTGATTCTCCCTGTCAGGGTACCACAAATACCCTCTCCAGCAATAAAGAAGTCTGGAAATACTAGCAGCTTCGTCAATGAACTTCCCTCCATCATAAGGTCAGAAGTGGGGATGTTTGCTGATGATTGTACAATGTTCAGTGCCATTTGCAACTCCTCAGATACTGACGCAGTCCATGTTCAGATGCAGCAAGATCTGGACAATATTCAGCTTGGGCTGGCACGTGGTAAGTAACATGCACGCCACACAAATGCCAAGTTATGACCATCCCCAATAAAAGACAATCTAACGACCACTCTTGATATTCAATGATGTTGTAATCATTGAGTTCTCCCCACTATCAATATCCTGGGGGTTATCATTGACCAGAAACTCAACTGGACTGACCACATAACCGTAGTGATTACAAGAGCAGGTCAGAGCCTAGGAATATTGCAACATGTCATTCACGTCCTGATTCCCCAAAGCCTGTTCACCATCCACAAGGCACAAGTCAGGAGTGTGATGGAATACTCCCCCCTTACCTGGATGGCTGCGGCTCCAACAACACTCAAGAAGCTTGACACCATCCAGGACAAAGCAGCCTACTTGATTGGCACCAAATCCACAAGCACCCACTCCCTTCACATCCAAAATTCATCAACAGTAGTGTGTACTATCTACAGGACTTACTACAGAGGTTCAGCAAAGATCCTTTGATAGCACATTCCAAACCCACAACCACTCCATCTAGAAGGATAAGGGCAGCAGATATATGGGAACACCACCACCCTGCAAGTTCCCTTCCAAGCCACTCAATATCCTGACTTGGAAATATTCCTTTGTTGTCACTTGGTCAACATCCTGGAATTCCCTCCCTACATCATTGTAGGTAAACCTACAGCACAAGGACTGCAGCAGTTCAAGAAGGTAGCTCAACTCCACCTTCTCAAGGGCAACCAGAGACAGGCAATAAATGCTGGTCCAGCCAGCAACACCCACTTTCCACGAGTGAATTTAAAAATACCCTCTCTGGGTGTGAAGCAGTCTGGGGTATCCGAATCTGGGTGTGATGTAGGGCAGGGGAATCCCTGGGGGCTAAAACTTTGGTGGAAAGATAACTGCTATTTGCATCATAGTAACATCATTTAAGTTACAAGAGGTCATCATACAAGTGTCTAATATTTATAAATTCCTGTGGTCATGGCAAAAACAGAGGGCAGAAATACACAGCGGGATTGGTGACTCAAATTTGTCACCAATTACAGTGACATATGTCACCTTCAGCCTCCCCCCACCCATCCCCTCAGCAGGAACAACTGAGAGTGTGACTCCACCTTGTCCCAGTTGAGGCTGTGTCCTGCAAGAAGGAGCTGGTAATCAATTGTCAATAAATGGACATTTATTAGGGCACCGGGAGGTTTGAGACAAGGAAATCGAATCTGCTGTCAACAAGAACAGAGTCTGAGTGATCTGAAAAAAGGAAGGGGTTTAGCTGCAGGGATTGACTGTGGATGAGCTTGCTGTAGGGACAGGGTGGACTGACTGACTTTCAGGCAATTGGTGGAGGTGACTGTGGGTTCAGGGAGTGATGGGAGGTCAGAGTCTGGGGCAGAGTTGGGTGACCATCACTGGATGTGGGCTGGAGTATGCAACAGAGTTGACCTGCTTGCCTCGGACTGACCAACCTTGAAGAAAGACAATGGGGAATGACCAGCTGTTTGAGGGGAGGAGGGAGTAACTGGATCGGGGCAAGGGGACTGTGTCAAGGAGGAGTGATTGGCTCTGGTTGGGGGTGTTAGGGAATGAGTGACCTGCACTGGGGACACAGGAGAGAGAGTGACCATCTCGGGAAATAGATGAGGAGTCATAATCAGCTGAGGAAGGGGTTGTTTAGGGAGGGAGTGACCAGTCAGAGGTGTAGTGAGTGAGGAATAGGGGGATTACCAGAGTCTGTAATATATTCATGCTCAACTTGGGAATGATTGAATGTCAGGAGGAGAAGGGATTGATCAAGTGTTACTTGACCTTTACAAAACCACACACAAAAAAGAATTTGGATATGGGCTTTGTGTGTGTGCAACCAGAATAAAATCCCTTACATGGAACTGCTGCCTTAGATGAAACTTAAACTGGAATTCACAGTAAGATTTAACTCTGGGAAAATCAGTTCACTGTTAAATAGTGACAGTCAACTTGATGGTTGTCCTTGGACTAGCTAATGTATCTGTGTTTTCAACAGCGCTCAACATCAAATACAACCGCTTTCTCTTTACTCATCTAGGAGGGACGTTGGAATGATGGGCCTTGTAACCTCACGCTGCCTTCCATCTGCAAGAAACCCAGTTGCTCCTCAGAAGAGGAGGAGGAGCTCTTGGAAGACAATCTTGGCTGTGCAAAGGTCAGTAAATTAACATTGTCCTGTCCACCTCATTTGCCTTGCCCTCTCTTCCTTTCTCATTTGAACCTTTTCCTCGAATCCCTTGGAACATTTCATCCCCTCTCCCTTTTCTTCTCTTCTCTCTCCATCTCACCTGCCTCTCTTCCTCCCTCCCTCCCCCCTCCTCCCCTCTATCCCCCCCCTCCATTCTCCTCTGATGACCAGTTGATAACCAGTAAACTGACCATGACCTAGCTGTCCCTCTGATCTCAAGTATCAGGAATTATTACAAGCTACAGTACAATGTCAGTCAAAGGACGAACTGATTTGGAGATGCCAGTGATGGACTGGGGGTACAAAGTTAAAAATCATACAGTATCAGGTTATAGATGAAAATGTGTTGCTGGTTAAAGCACAGCAGGTTAGGCAGCATCCAAGGAACAGGAAATTCGACGTTTCGGGCCAGAGCCCTTCGGTCCAACAGGTTGATTTGGAAGCACTAGCTTTCGGAGCGCTGCTTCACCAGGTGGTTGTAGTGTGAACACAACCACCTGATGAAGGAGCAGCGCTCCGAAAACTAGTGCTTTCAAATAAACTGTTGGACTATAACCTGGTGCTGTGTAATTTTTAACAAACTACAAACTCTTACCTTAAGAGTTTGTTCATACACTAATGTCACACAGCCAAGGTCAACTAGCTTGTTATCACCCATTATGTACTGTCTCCAAGTGTTAGAAATACCTTCATTTTAAGTTTTTAATGAAACCTACCAGTGATTTGCCATAAACAGGTTAATGGCAAACTGATGATTATCACCTATTCACATTTCACTGCATATTCTATTATGATATTCTTGGTTTGTACAGATTTGAAATAAGGCTGCTTACAACATTATTTTAAAAGCAAATAGCTACTAGATAGGATAACCTAACCATGTGACGAAATATGGTGTGGGTCAAAACAATAACTAGAAGAACCAGATGTGGGATACAGCAAGACCCCCACCACCTTCTGAAGGGTAACTAGGGACAGATAATAAATACTGGCCAGCCAACGATGCCCATTCCCCATGAGAGAATTAAAAAAATGATTTTTGGAATTATAACTATTTAACCTGTACCTGTGAAAGTTTGTTCTAAGTGATGTTCCCAAACATCAGAATTGCGGCCATTAGCATTGGGAAAGATGACGATGAAACTGGCTCCCTGCACAGAGACTGGCATAGACTGGCAAAGATTTGTAGAAGCTGGCAGGTTTACAGTTTGAGATTTATGATGATGCCAGACTGTCGAATTGCCTTGTTAAATGGTTCCTGATGTTTTATTTTCCATGATGGGTTCTCATTTTTACTGTAGCTGGCTTCTCCCCCCTCTGGGAAATATGATATTGAAGGAGTCCATTTGGTTCATCGAATCTATACAAGCTCTCTAGATAGCATGTCAGTCTCATTGTCACACCCTGTCCCTGCAAGTATATTTCCCTCAATTACCCATCCCATTTTCTTTTGAAATCCTTGATCCTCTCCATTTCACCTCCCTCATATATGGGGATTTCCAGTTCATTAATAATCTAGGTAAAAAAAAATGTCTTCCTCACAGTAGTTCCTGCCCTGACCCACCACCATGCACTACTTGCCATAAATCTTCAATCTGTGCCTTCTAGTTCATGTATCACCAGCAAATGAGAGCATTTTCTTCTTGTCTATATTATCCTGGTGTAATCTTGTACATCTCTATCAAGTGCACATTTTCTTAATCTCCTTTGCTCCAGGGAGAACACCTTTTCAGAACCATAGAATCTCTACAGTATGGAAAGAGACCATTCAGCCCATCGAGTCCACACCAACACTCTGAAGAGCATCCCACCAAAAGCTAGGCCATTACCATATCCCATAACTCCACATATACCATGGCTATCTACCTAGCCGACACATCCCTGAACACCATGGACAATTTCAGTTTGGCCAATCCACCTAATCTGCACATCTTTGGACTGTGGGAGGAAACCGAAGCACCTGGAGGAAACCCACAGGTAGCATGTGCAAACTCCAAATAGAAAGTCACCCAAGGCTGGAATCGAACTTAGGTCCCTGGCACTGTGAGGAAGCAGTGCTAAACACTGAGCCACCTTACCGCCCTTTTCCAACTTAGTGGCTTGCACAGATTTCCACCCTCTTTCCACTTCCATTATCATTGTGTCGACTCATTGCCATTCCCTTTAATGCACTTTGCAATGTCAGAGATTTTAAATAATGTTTATAAATGGGAGTTTGTTCATGTTTTACTTTAATGATTTCTTCAACAAGCCTGTGAATGGTACTGATCTAGTGCTGTGCTCTCAATTCTTTCCCATTGAACATCAAGTGAACTTTCTATTCCCGTTGGAGTAAAACCCCTTGAGGGATTTAGTTGACTGTTGACCATCCTTACACTTGAGAGGACGAGTTCAGTTTCCCTGATGTGAAAGGGAGAAAGAAGAAATTTCTGCACCCTGCAGTGGTCTTTATGAAGACATTGCTTACCATCTGTCGAGTTAAACTCCATTAATCTAATAGCTGAGCTCATTCTGAACCTCTGACCCTCCTGGCAGCCTGTGTTTCCTTTGTTACTCTAACTACTTCATTCTGTGCCAGAAATGATTTGCTACAGTCAGAAAATTCTCAATTCAACAGTATTTAGACTTAGACTGATTTTTTATTTTTGTTTGATTCCCAAACTCATTTTCTGGAGTTAATCTTCTGATTCATTCGAGAATAAACAACCATCTTAGTGCAGGCTCAAGGGAGCTATAGAATGAAGTCCTAGGAACAGTGATACCATGGCAAGGAATTTTTCTAAACATGCAGGCTGGAGAGACCAAGAAAGAATATCAGAATAAAATTTCAGAATAGTATGCAACAGCTATATCGCACCAAACTGCCCCTCCCTCGCTTTCAGAAACGAAAGAAGGAAGATGGTGGAGTAGAAATTTAATGTAGAAGTCACATGCACAAACTAGGTGGTGTCCAATCAGCCACAGCTAATACTCAGCTCCATTTTCTTCAGTAAATTGGAATACCAAGAGGGTTTCAAAATGGGAGGCTATTGTGTCATGCCCTGTTTAACAATGCTACCTGAGATGAGTTTATATTCTAAGTGTACATTAAATTAGATGGCCCTTCACCCTCTGGCTTCAAGCAGCATTTGTAAATGGAGGTGTGTGGCCTGTCCACCACCCATCTGCCTGTATGCATCCTACTCACCTACACAGCCCCGATTTGCCTACCAGCCAACCGCCCCAATGTGTCTCCCATTTTACAAGAAGCAGTTGGGACTTGGGGTGACCCACTCACCTTTGTGTATTGTTGCCCTTAAAGTGGCCAGTTAATGATTCATGGTATGTTAAATGGCTGTGGGGCAGCAGGAATCAGTGCAGGCATGCGTGTTGAGGGAGCCCCTGGTGTCTGAGGAATCCTGCCCCAGATGTTGAGCATGGAGTCTGTTTTATGGCTCTCTTGATTTTCTGTACATTAGAATTAGCAGATGCTTTGCATGAAGTTTGTAAATGTATATGAGCATCCTCAGATGTTGGGAGTAGATTTTCTTCATGTCCTCCAGTCTAGTATTAAAGAGCCCCTAAAGGCTTGCTGCCATGGGTTTGTTTCACCTGAGGCCATTTGAGATGGAGAAGGGAGTTGGTATAAAACCATCAGACTTTCTGCAACACATGTTCCCTGGGTCTGAAGGAGTACAGAGTTCCCTTTTACACATCATCAATTATAATACAAATTTTTTTCATGGTTTTGAAATACTTTCCAGATGCTTGGTATTAATCTCAGACCTAAATCTTCTTGGTAAGTGCATTGACTTTGAAACCCGCCAGAATAGTAAGAATGTTAATTTTTGCATATGACTTATCTGAGTAGTAACAGACATTAACAACAAAGTTGAAGGATTAGGAGGGAAAGTAACTAGTGTGTTCTGGTGTAATGAAGTATGTTTTCAAAACAGTAAAAATGCTGTTGCTCTCCTATATCTTGAGCTCCCTGTCAGAAATAGGATCCAGGCTTCTTATGTTCAAATGAAATAACTGTTGTTCTTGTTTTAGGCTGTTGTTCGTTACAGTTCTGAGATGATGCAGGTCTGTTTATGGAAGCTACCAAGTCAAGAGCTGGAACTCCATTAATGGCAACACTGCCTTTCACTTGTGATGCAAAGATGTGTAACTTTCAATGTTACTTAGTATGAGTTTGGGTTTCTGCCTTATTTTCTGCGTGTCTGAACTTAATAATTAACTTGTGATTATTTCTCTAACTATGGTGATTTCTTCCAAAAAAGTTTTGAAGCCTGGCTGTAGAGTGAGTGGTTTTTATGCTCTATTGGCGCTTGTTCAGTCTAGATTATTTGTGACCCAGTAAGGGCCTTAAAGTTATGCTCAAGAGTTCTGAAATTTCCTTTTTTTAAAACTTAGTGGAGACTCCCATAGCCGAAAAAGAATTTTAATTTCACTTTTGACTTTGTGTGGGGCAGTCCTGTGAAGTTCTTGGAATAGGCTGGCTGTATAAAGCAGTGCTTCTGGGAAAGGACTAATAGATATTGTAAACTAAATTAGCTTGGAGTGAAGAATTAGTGTTAATCT
Organism: Hemiscyllium ocellatum; assembly: GCF_020745735.1. Taxonomy (NCBI): domain Eukaryota; kingdom Metazoa; phylum Chordata; class Chondrichthyes; order Orectolobiformes; family Hemiscylliidae; genus Hemiscyllium; species Hemiscyllium ocellatum. Next base: position 11,949,041 of record NC_083432.1, on the reverse strand, counting down.
GAGATCAGAAGTGCTGGGATAAAAAACTTCAAAGATGTTACTTAAAGCTGAGTACATTGGAGCTTAGAAATGTGGTAGCTCCACGAAGAGCCATTAAGTTCCAGCCTGAAATATGAAGTCACAATTGACCTAAACCTAATGAGCTGTTAGGTACAAGGACTCTGTTCTGAGTATTATACAAGTGGTGTTTCGGGAACTGTACTAGACGTGTATTATACAAAACAGTTTTGTGTCATTTCAATGTATTAAGGAATGTTTTGGGATTAATTCTTTTACTGTCTGTTTAAAAATCTTGGAATTTGTATAATTTTGGATTATTCTATTTTATCTAATTTTTGTAATAAACTTCATTTGATTGTTAAAGCAAAGTCTGCAGCATATGTGTTTAAGTTTCAGTGACAGACTAGTTTGTTACATCAAAACAAATAAAATTGGATCTGTCAAGCCAGATTCCTGTCTGGGATTTGAGCTGTCTGGTAATAACATCAACTGAGATCATGACACACTGCTCTGACTGGTATAGCACTACATCAGCCCATTTGGATTTTCACTAACAAAGTGTTTCCTCTCACTCAGGGTTGGAGGTTGCACGGCTCTTCCTGCTATTTTGTGGGTGAGGAATCAGTGACCTTCGATGAGGCCTTGAAGAAATGCACAGGACAAAGGTCCACCCTTGTGACGATTCTGAACAGGTACGTGAGAATCCTGTAGTCACACAAACTGAGGGCAAACAACTTGGGCCTTAGTGCTCCCACTGCAGCACCAAATAGATCAGTATTGCCAGAGCCTCTGTGCATCCCTGCTTTTAATCATACCACCACTGGTGCCTTTGCCTTTGCCTTCCTAAGCCCCAAGCTCTGTAATTCCCTCTTTATACACTTCTCTATTTTTCAACCTCACTTACCTCCTTTAAGGCACTCCTTAAAATGTATCTTTTTGACCAAGCTTTAGATCATCTAACCACAGATCACCTCATATGGCTCGGTGTCATATTTTATTTAATGATGCTCTTGTGAAGCTAATGGAAAAGGCATTATGTAAATACATGTTGTTGTTTGCATATTGCCTATTTACATCTTCCTCTCTAGTGTGCACCACAGTGGAATCAGTCTCTCTCAGGAGCTGTTTAGGTCATGTAGCATGCTAAAGGACTCCTTCCCTACTTCCCGTAGTAGTCCAGTTTAGATAATGACTTTATCATAGTACAACGAGGAGAAAGTGATCACTGCAGATGTTGGAGATCAGAGCTGAAAATGTGTTGCTGGAAAAGCGAAGCAGGTCAGGCAGCATCCAAGGAGCAGGAGAATCAATGTTTTGGGCATGAGCCCTTCTTCAGGAATGAGGAAAGTGTGTCCAGCAGGCTAAGATAAAAGATAGGGAGGAGGGAATTGGGGGCAGGGCATTGGTAATGCGATAGGTGGAAGGAGATCAAGGTGAGGGTGATAGGCCGGAGTGGGGGTGGGGGCGGAGAGGTCAGGAAGAAGATTGCAGGTTAGGAAGGCAGTGCTGAGTTTGAGGGACTTGACTGAGACAAGGTGGGGGGAGGGGAAATGAGGAAACTAGAGAAATCTGAGTTCATCCCTTGTGGTTGGAGGGTTCTTAGGCGGAAGATGAGGCGCTCTTCCTCCAGCATCATGTTACAATGGTCTAGCGATGGAGGAGTCCAAGGACCTGCATGTCCTTGATGGAGTGGGAGGGGGAGTTGAAGTGTTGAGCAACCCACCCACCCCGTGGCTCAACACTTCAACTCCCCCTCCCACTCCACCAAGGACATGCTGGTCCTTGGACTCCTCTATCGCCAGATCATAGCAACACAACGCTGGAGGAAGAGCGCCTCATCTTTCGTCTACAAACCCTCCAACCACAAGGGATGAACTCAGATTTCTCTAGTTCCCTCATTTCCCCTCCCCCTCCCCCCCCCCACCTTGTCTCAGTCAAATCCCTCGAACTCAGCACCACCTTCCTAACCTGCAATCTTCTTCCTGACCTCCCCACCCCCACTCCAGCCTATCACCCTCACCTTGATCTCCTTCCACCTATCGCATTTCCAACGCCCCTCCCCCAAGTCTCTCCTCCTACCTTTTATCTTAGCCTGCTGGACACACTTTCCTCATTCCTGAAGAAGGGCTCATGCGCGAAACGTCGATTCTCCTGCTCCTTGGATGTTGCCTGACCTGCTGCGCTTTTCCAGCAAGACATTTTCAGTTATCATGATACAACACCTTGAACAAAATTTGTATGGCTTTTACAAAATGTGACATCCTATCACATTAAAGGATCAGACAGGGGACAAATCCTCAGTGATGGAGGTAGCTTTGAAGGAGCATCGAAGGAAGGAGAGATTTGCAAGGGCCTCTATGCATCTCTGCTTTTAATCACACCACCATTAATTTCCTATTAAATACAAATCAACTATGCCTTGAGTATGTTAGTTGCACATTTTAACTACTTTCTGAAATTCCCTATCAGAGAGTCATTCAGCATGGAAACAACTTGTCCACACTGACCAGGTTTCCCAAACTAAACTATGCCCTCTAGGTTGGTGAGAGGGGAAAGATTTAAAAGGATTTCAGGGGCCACTTTTTCACACAGGATGGTGTGTGTATTGAATGAGCTGTCAAAGGAAGTGGTAGATGCAGGTACAATTATAACATTTAAAACACATGTGGACAGGTACATGAATAGGAACGGTTGAGAGGATATGGGCCAAATACTGGCAAATGGGAGTAGTTTCTTATCTTATAACAGTATCTTATAAAACTTACCTCTGTTGGCCTTTCCTGGCTATTTACACATGAACCCTGCTCTGGCTGTTGAGCTTGAGAGTGTGAGGTATCGTGAGTGCTGCAATTAAAATGCACACCAACTCCGTGTGCAAGTTCAGACTGTAACATTCCAATGTGGGGTAAAAACTCTCCCTGTGCCTGTTCTCAGGAAATGTAAAGTGGTGAAGAGGGAGCAGAGACTAATTGAGAACTTTGTGGGATGCCACGGCCCATCAGTGCCAGTTTATCTCCCCCCTCAACTGCCCACCACTCCCACCACAACCCCGAATCACACCAAGTACTCTGTGGCTTGCAGAGGGATTGGTTATCCAGAGATCTCCTTGTTGGTTATGGATATTCCAGCTGGAGAGGGTGTTCCTCAATTGATGTGAGTTTGCTTTATAGTCATAGAGTGAAATTGGGTAGTTATTCAGAGACAAGTAACCAAGGGACATTCTCCAGGGTACCTGAATAATTGGGTTAATTGGCCAGGCATGCGGTGTTGCAATTTCTACCTCTGTCATAATTTGGAATACCCACATCTGGAACTCTGACTTTACCATTCATTGAAAGGTTGTTGATGAATATCCCATTAATCTAATCTGTTCTTTAGAAGCTATGTTTTAATTTTTTGAAGCTGCTGTCGTTTATGACTCTGGTCTCTGTGCTTTCTGTTAGATTCGAGCAGTCATTCATCATCAGCCTTATCCTTGGTCGCTCCGGCAACTTCTGGACAGCTCTACAAGACGCCAACCACCCAGGGGTCTTCCAATGGATGGGTGGTGATGCCGTCTCCTTCACTAACTGGAACCTAAACCAACCAGGTAATCATGTGACTCCTTTAGACTTTGCCGATCAAGTGGAAGATTTTAGCAAGCATCACTTGGGAGTAGCATACCTGCAACAGATTTCAACTCAGCAGCTTTGGGGAAACAGTTGGAGAACATGACCATCCAGCTATGTACATGCAACCCCTCTATCCCACTCACTAGCCTTAGGAAGCAAAGCAGGCCTTTAGGGGGGTGAATTTTCTCTGGATATGAATGTAGATTGAGAATGTGCATTTGTACAAACTCAAATTGCATTGTCTCAGAAATGGCCTTAAAGGGCTGAATGGCTGCCACTTGCTCTTAACTCCTGTGTTTCCATACACGTCATACTCATGGCGAGTGGCCTAAAAAAATGCTCAATCCTGATTCCAGATTCAGGGGGTCTCTTTGCATCAGGTTAAGCAGAAGGTTTCACCAGGGTGTCTCTTGGACATCAACCTCCTGCTGATTACGGAGTACTGATCCCCTCCCCACCAACCCTCAATTGATGAGTCAGTTCTGCTCCATGTTGAACACCCCTTAGAAGTACTCACAGTGACAAGGGCATGTTACGTCCTCTCGGTAGAGGCGTCAATGCCCATTACCAAGCTGGCCAAGTAAGAAAGTATGTAGCTGCCAGACTGGGTCTGCCAAATTAACATGTTATATGAGGCCCTTTTAGGAAGACTGACTATAACATGATTGAATTCTTAATTAGAATAGCAAGTAAAGTAGTCCAATCCTAAGCTAGGGCAAATCTAAACAAAGGAAACTATAAATGTATGAAACATGATTTGCCTGCAAAATAAGAGATAACTTAATTAAAAGGCATTCTTTCGGGAACAAATACATGTACTTCAACATTATTAAAGCTTTCTGGCACAAAAATACAACAGGACAACCATGACTAATGAAAGAGGTTAAAGATAGTATTAGATCCAAAGTGGAGTCCTATAAAATTGAAAGGAAAAATAGCAAGTCTGACCATTGAGAACAATTAAGAAGTCAGCAAAGACCAAGACTTGGATTAAGAAGAGAAAAATAGAATATGAGTAAACTTGTAAAGAACATGAAAGCAGACTATAAGACCTTCTAGAAGTATGTAAAAAGAGAAAGATCAACAAAGACAAATGTAGCTCCCTCACAGGAAGGGGAATGTAATCAGAATTTTGGGAGCTAAGTAGAAAATTAGCAAGCAGAACCTATGAAGTCGTAACTTCCAGATTAGATTAGATTAGATTAGATTTACAGTGTGGAAACAGGCCCGTCGGCCCAACAAGTCCACACCGACCCGCCGAAGCGAAACCCACCCATACCCCTACATTTACCCCTTACCTAACACTACGGGCAATTTAGCATGGCCAATTCACCTGACCCGCACATCTTTGGACTGTGGGAGGAAACCGGAGCACCCGGAGGAAACCCACGCAGACACGGGGAGAACGTGCAAACTCCACACAGTCAGTCGCCTGAGTCGGGAACTGAACCCGGGTCTCAGGCGCTGTGAGGCAGCAGTGCTAACCACTGTGCCACCGTTCCAGTGCCACATGCAAGTGAGTCCAGAATTAGGAAGTTAAACAGATAAATGCATGGCTGAAAGTATGGTGCATGAGAGAGTGATTTAGATTCCCTGGACACTGGGTCTGACTTTAGAGAAGATGGCACCTATGTAAGCTGTGCCACCTATGGGCGGCACAGTGGCTAGCATTGCTGCCTCACAGCGCCAGAGACCCGGGTTCAATTCCCGCCTCATGCGACTGAATGTGTGGGTTTCCTCCGGGTGCTCCGGTTTCCTCCCACACACACAAAAATGTGCAGGTTAGATGAATTGGCCATGCTAAATTGCCCGTTGTGTTTAGGTGCAGGGATAAATCTGGGTGGGTGCGCTTCAGCGAGTCGGTGTGGACTTGTTGGGCCGAAGGGCCTGTTTCCACACTGTAAGTAATCTAATCTAATCTAACTGCATTTGAACAAAGTCAGATTTCCTGATGGGCTGTTTTTCTGGTGCTATTGGGGAGGTTTTAAACTAACTCAGCAGGGGTGTGGCAGCCAAGGGATAATGCTAGGGAGTAATACCAGAGCACAAAATGCTAGAAGAGGATATAGCTCTAAAATAGAGAATAATAAATTAGTAAGTAGAGTCAGAGTAAAGGAGAAAATAACAAATTCTAAATCAGGGTTACAGTGTGTGTGTAATGCACTGTGTATAGTTAATAAGACTGGGGTTACATGTACAGACTGCAGTGTAGAATTATGTTGTTGAAGCAATAACAGAGACTTGTCTGAAGGTAGTTCAAGTCTGGATGTTAAATGTTCTTGGTTGCAAGGTGTTCAGAAAAAATAGAAAAGACTAAAAAGGAGTTGTATTTTTGGTTAAAGAGAGCATTGCAGAAGAAAGAGGATTCAAGAATAGAATCAATTTGGTTAGCTGTAACAAACTAGAAGGGTGCAGTTACATTGGTTGGTGTAATTTGTAGACCACTAACAAGTGGGAGGGATGTAGAACAAATCTGCAAGGAAGTTACAGAGAGATATACATATCATAGAATAATTATAACAGGGAATTTTAATTGCCAAACTAGAGACCAGGATAATAGTAGCGTATGGGGCAATGAGGGGCAGGTGTTCATCAGTGTGTTTGGGAGAATTTCCTCCAGCAATATATGTGAAGTATAACAAGAAGGAAGTCACTGCTGGACCTGGTTCTTGGGAATGAGGTGAACCAAGTAAGTTGGAAGTGACAATGGGGTAATATTTAGAGCCTGGTAATCATGATAATCATGAGGTTTAGGATGGTAATGAAAAACGACATTGATCAATCCAGCATAAGAATAATCCCCTGCCAGAGAACCAACTTCAATGAGGCAAGAAGACAGCTGGGCAAGACAGACTAAAACAGAAGGTTGACCATAACTGAACAAAAGGAGAAATTGAGGACTGCAGATGCTAGAGATCAGAGTCGAGTGTGTGTTGCTGGGAAAGCACAGTAGGTCAGGCAGCATCCGAGGAACATGCGAATCAATGTTTCAGGCATAAACCCTTCATCAGGAATGAGGCTTGTGGGTCAGGGCTGAGAGATAAATGGGAGGTGGGTGGGATGGGTAGCTGAGAAAGCGATACGTGGATGAAGGTGAGGGAGAAGGTGATAGGTCAGAGCATGGATTGATGGACAGGTCTGGAGGACAGTGCCGAGTTGGAGGCTTGGGACTGGGATAATGTGGGGGGAGAGGAAACGAGGAAGCTGTTGAAATCCACATTTATCCCATGTGGTTGCAGGGTCCCAAAGATGAGGCTTTCTTCCTCCAGGCGTCAGGTGGTAACAATTTGGCGGTGGAGGAGGCCCAGGACCTACAAGTCTTTGACGGAGTGGGAGGGGGAGTTGAAGTGTTCAGCCACAGGATGGTGGGATGGTGGTCTTTGGGACACTCCTACTCCGTCAAAGACATGCAGGTCCTGGACCTCCTCCACCGCCAAACCGTCACTACCCTACACCTGGAGGAAGAATGCTTCACATTCCACCTTGGGACTTGCAACCACGCAGGATAAATGTCGATTTCAACAGCTTCCTCATTCCCCCTCCCCCCTCATTATCCCAGTCCCAAGCCTCCAACTTGACTCACCACCCTCCGGACCTGTCCATCACCCCCCCTCCCCTCCTCCGACCTATCACCTTCTCCCTCAACTTCATACGCCTATCGCTTTCTCAACTCCCCCACCACCATTTATCTCTCAGCCCCGACCCACAAGTCTCATTCTTGATGAAGGGCTTATGCCTGAAACGTCGATTCTCTTGTTCCTCGGATGCTGCCTGACCTGCTGTGCTTTCCCAGCAACATACTGTCATAGCTGAACAATAGGCTGCCTTCAAAGAGGAGATGGTTTAGAGACAATCACAGTATATTCCCTCAAAAGGGAAAGGTAGGACAAACAACCAAACTCTCCCTGGAGATAGAAATCAAGTTAAAGAATAAAAATATGCTGGTGACAGGTATCAAGTAGAAAATTGAAGAGGTAACAGAAAGGTGATGAGTCAAGGCCATTGGATATCTAAAAGGCATTTGATACTGTGCTACATAACATGTTTGTGATACAAGTTTTTAGTCGCGGGGTAAAGAGACAACAGAAACATGGTAAAAACTGACTGAAAGATAGTTCACGGAGTAATGAGGGTAATAAATATTTTTTAGCTGAAAAGTTTGTAGTGGAGTTCCCCCGGCATCGGTATTGAGACCCTTGCTTTCTCGACATAGACAAACGAACTAGACAAGGGTCAGGTTTCAAGGTTTGTGGATGATACAAAACTCGGGAAAATTGCAAACTGAGAAAGACAGTGTAAAATTTCAAAATAACATTACATTGGTATAGACGATGGACTAGTGGCAAAAGTAGATCAATAGGGAGTAATGTGAAATGGTACAAGTGGACAGGCAATATCATATAGAGCATCTTATTCTGGGCCGGAGTGTATACAGTCATAAGTTATGAAAGATTGCAGGACAGATAAGAGAGCTCATAAAACTCACAGTATTAAAAACTACCAGACTTGAAACATTGGCTCTTGTTTCTCTCTCCACAGATGTTGCTAGGCCCGCTGAGTTTCTCAGTTTGTTTCAGTTTTCTGGATTTCAGTATTGAGGCATTGTTTACAAGAGCAGAGAGGATACAATATGTATAATAGTGGAAGCCACACGCTAAGGATGTGAAAGCATTCAAGACAGTGCAGAAGCAGTTTACATGAATGGATCCAGGTGTGAGACAGCTTAATTATGAGGAAAAATTGGAAATGTTGGGACTGATTTCCTTGAAGAGGAGAAGGCTGAGGGGCTTGGATAGAGTAAATAAGAGAAATCGTTCCCGCTTGCAAAAGGAACGAGAACCAGAGGCCATTGTTTTAAAGTATTTTGTCAAAGAAAAAACAAATGCAAGGTGAAAAAAACCTCTTTCACACAAAGAGTGAAAGCACTGCCTGGAACTGTGGTGGAGTCAGGTTCAGTCAAGGTAGTTAAGAGGGCTTTGATTGGTTATTTAAATAGAAACAATATGCAGCATTATGGGGTAAAGGCTGGACATAGGCACTAAGTTGAAATGCTCAGAGAGTTGGGGCAGACATAGTGGGCCAAATGGCACCATAAAAATTCAGTATCATTCTGAAATAGGACAATTAGTAATGCAGAACAAGGAAATTGCAGAGCACTTTAATCATTACTCCAGTTCTGTGTTCACAGAAGACATAAATAACTTCTCAGAAAATAGACAAAGTGTGTCTATTTTGATGCAAGAAGTGTCAGGAATAAGAGTGATGAACTTAAGAGCATGGATCAGTACTTGGACCTACAATGTTGTAGCTGTTATGGAGACTTGGATATCACAATAGTTGCTGGATGTTCTGGGGTTTAAATGTTTCAAAAGGAATAGGGAGGGAGGTAAAAGAGTTGGGGGATTGGCATTGCTAATCAGGGGTAGTATAACAGTCGCAGAAAGGGATGTCGCTGAGGAGGGTTTCTCTAATGAGCCATCATGGGTACAAGTCAGAAAGAGGAAAATAGCAGTCACTTTATTGGGAGTTTTCCCCCCCGCCCCAATCAATAGCAACAGAGACACAGAGGAGCAGATTGGAATGCAGACTTTGGAAAGGTGCTGAAGTAACGGGGTTGTTGTCATGGGTAACTTCACCCTCCCTAATATTGATTGGAACCTCCTTATTGCAAATAGTTTGGAAGGAATCTGACTCAGTAATATAGATAGGCCGACTAAAGGGGAAGCCATATTGGATTTCGTGTTTGGCAATGAACCAGGTCAGGTGTTATATTTCTTGGTGGGGGAGCATTTCAGTGATAGTGGGATAGGAGCAGACGGAATGGGAAACTATTTAATTGGGGGAGAGGAATTACAATGCTATTAGGCGGAAACTGAGGAGCATAAATTGGGAGCAGATATTTTCAGGGAAATGCATGACAGAAATGTGGAGGTCATTTAGCTGTGAATGTTGGATAGGTTAGTCCCACTGAGGTAAGGAAGGGAAAGTAGAGTGAAGGAACCGTGCATGACCATAGATGTGAAACACCTAGTCAGGAGGAAGAAGAAAGCTTACTTAAGGTTGAGGAAGCAAGGATCAGACAGGCTGTAGAGATTTACAAGTCAGTCAGGAAGGTTCTGAAGAATGGACTTACGAGAGCTAGAAGGGAGCATGAAAATGCCTTGCCTTGGATGAAGTAAAACCCCAAGGCGTTCTACACTTACATGAGAAGCAAGAGGATGGCAGAGTGAAGGTAGAACCGATCAGGGGTAGTGGAGGGAACTTGTGCCTGGAGTTGGATTAGGTAGGGGAGGTCCTTAATGAATTCTTTGCTTCAGTATTCACGAGCAAGAGGGACCTTGTTATTTGTGAAGACAACATGAAACAGGCTGATATGCTACAACAGGTTTATGTTAAGAAGGTAGATGTGCTGGAAATTTTGAAGAACATGAGGATAATAAATTCCTTGGACCAGATAGGATAGACCCAAGGTTACTACAGGAAGTGAGGGAAGAGATTGCTGTGTCTTTAGCAATGATCTTTGCGTTCTCACTGCACCAGAGTAGTAACAGATGATTGGAGGGTGGTAAATATTATTCCCTTGTTCAAGAAAGTGGATAGGGATAAACATGGGAATTACAGACCAGTCAGTCTTACGTCGGTGGTGGGCAAATTATTGAAGAATACTGAGAGACAGGATTTATGATTACTTGGACAAGTATAGCTTTGATTCGAGATAGTCAGCATGGCTTTGTGAGGGGCAGATCATGCCTCACAGCCTTATTGAATTCTTTAAGGATATGACAAAACATGATGAAGGTAGAGCAGTGGATATGGTGTATCTGAATTTTAGCAAGGCGTTTGATAATGTTCCCCATGGTAGTCTCATTCAGAAAGTAAAGAGACATGGGATACAGGGAAATGTGGCTGTCTGGATACAGAATTGGCTGGCCCATAGAAGACAGAGGGTGTTAGTCGATGGAAAGTGTTCAGCCTGGAGCTTGGTGACCAGTGGTGTTCGATAGGGATCTGCTCTGGGATCTCTGCTCTTTGTGATTTTTACAAATGACTTGGATGAGCAAGTGGAAGGTGGTTTAGTAAGTTTTCCAATGACACAAAGGTTGGTGGAGTTGTTGGTAGTGTGGAGGGCTGTTGTAGGTTGCAACAGGACATTGACAGGATGCAGAGCTGGGCTGAAAAGTGGCAGATGGAGTTCAACCTGGATAAATGCAAAGTGATTCATTTTGGAAGGTTGAATTTGAATGCTGAATACAGGGTTAAAGACAGGATTCTTGGTAGTGTGGAAGAACAAAGGAATCTTGGTGTCCATGTCCGCAGATCCCTCAAAGTTGCCACCCAAGTTGATGGGATTGTTAAGAAGGCATATGGTATGTTGGCCTTCATTAGCAGGGGATTGCATTTCAGATAACAAGGTTATGCTACAGCTCTATAAAGCCCGGTTTAGACCAAACTTAGGATATTGTGTTCAGTTCTGGGCGCCTCATTATAGGAAGGATGTGGAAGTTTTGGAGAGGGTGCAGAGAAGATTTACTAGGATGCTGCCTGCACTGGAGGGCATGTCTTATGAAGAAAGGGTGAGAGAGCTTGGGATTTTCTCATTGGAGTGAAGAAGGATGAGATGACTTGATAGGGGTGTACAAGATGATGAGAGACATAGACAGGGTGGATAGCCAGAGACGTTTTCCCAAGGCAGAAATGGCTATCATGAGGGGGCACAATTTTAAGATGATTGAAGGAAAGTTATGGGGAGATGTCTTTACACAGACAGTTGTGACTACGTGGAATGCACTGCCAGCAGTGGTAGTAGAGTCAGATCCATTAGGGACATTTAAGTGACTCTTGGGTAGGCACATGGATGATAGTAAGATATAGGATATGTAGATTAGTAGGATTAAAGGTCGAAATAAAATCGAGGGCCGAAGGGCCTGTGCTGTACTGTTCTATGTTCTAAAAGTGAGGGAAATGAGGATCTATTCCAAAGGAGCAAGTGAAGAAACTTAGTGAGAAATTAATGGGACTGAAAGCTTTAAGATGGAGGATCAGCTGTAATTATGCAGAATGAAGGAGCAGATTCAGTAGTCCAAATGGCCCAATTTACCTTTCATTTTCTGCATTTCTATTTTTTGATGAGGCAGAAATCTACTTGACATAATTCCTACCAATCCATTTTACACAGATGCATCCACCCAAGAATGTATTGATTAAAGTTACCATGATACAGTCCTTGTGGAGATGAAGTCCTGTCTTCATATTAAGGATGTCTTCTATCATATAGTGTGAAAGTATCACCATCCTAAATGGGCTAGATTCTGAACAAATTTAGCAGCTCCAAATTCCGCATCTGTGAGGCACTGGAGACTATCAACAGCAGCAGAATTGATTCACCCACAATCTGTAACCTCATGGCCCAGTATATCACTGACTGTAACATGATCATCAAGCCAGGGGATCAACCCTGGTTCAGTGAAAAGTGATGTAGGGCATTCCAGCAACAGACACCCTCAAACTGACTTCAGCCGTTTTGCTTGCAAATCCATATGGCATCATCAGAGTGAGTAGTGCTTATGGCATTCTCCAATATTAACCCTTTCATATCTGTATGGGACACACTGGAGAGTCGCACTCAAGTCAGTATTATGGGCCTTGGATCCAGAGCCTCTGACTCCAAGGCAAATGTGCTACTAACTGAGCCACAGCCTTTATCGTTTAGCTATACTCAGTACCCAGATGCCATCTTCCACCCATGTAAGGAAAATGAGAAGGATAAAGTTTGTACAAAAAGACCAACTGCTTCTATCTGTTGTGACGTGTCATTGAGCAGGCAGCAGTTAGCCAGGCAGACTGCTACTTGCTTTGGCTACACATTTATATGAGGCACATCTGGAACTGATATCACTTGGTGATGAGGAAATAAATATGCAGGGAGAGTGGATGACTGCCTGAGTAGAATTACACTGGCAAATACCTTCATCTCTTTAACTGCTGAGGTTTTTGTTTAAGGACATCTGAGCTCTGCAGCTTGTGAATAATGAAGCCTTGTCCTATAAAAGTATACACACAATCTGGACAAGTAAAAAAAAATTGATCCACCTCCACTGTGAGTGCAGTAGCAGCAGAACCCTGAACTGCTATTTCAGTGCAGTTTTGTTTACATAGACTGATGCTTTCTCCCTTTCTTTTATTAAAGTTGGTTTTCATGGCTCAACATCCAAGGTGGTCATTCAGAGTTTTATTTTCCAGCAACTTGATTGGAAATTATACACTTATACAACCTGGGAGAACCTGTCACAAATCATTTTTAAACATTTATTTTTGACATTCGGGCATTGCTGGCAAAGCAGCCATTTATTACATATCCTGAGATATAGTTGAGATGCTCGTGATTGGGCTTCTTCACTGTAGCAGTGTTTGATACAACAAAATGTATGGATGAGTTTTTGAGGGGGCCTGGAGCTGGTATGACATAGAGTCCAGTCTGGGTGAGGGAAGCCAGTTTCCTTTCTGAAAGGGAATTTGTGTTGCTAATGGGTTTTTACAACAATCTAGTTATACCTATCCTTCTTTCTGATATTATTAAAACGGTCTCAAATTCTCACATTGCCCCTGCTGAGGTTTGAAATCATGCTGCTTGAAATCAATGCTGCAGTTCACTTGACAGTAGTGAGTAATGTAACTATAACATTGCCATGTTGTTGATTGAATCAGGAGGTTCTGTCAAATGGACATATAAACAAAGAATAGCAGTAGACCACCCAGCTCTTCAGATCTGCTCAATAAGATCATGGCTGATCTGATTTTAACATCAACTCTACGTTCCTGCATATCCCCCCGATAATCTTTCATCCCCATCAACAACAGCATTCTCAATGGGTGATTTTAGTTCAGCATATTTTTGCTTTTGCCCAACATCTCCGCACATACAAAATAAAAACTTAAAGAAAGACGTCCAGGTGGATACATGAATAGGAAGGTTTAAAGGAATATGGTCCAAATGCTGGCAAGTGGGACTAGATAATTTGGGATATTCCTGTCAGCATGGACAAATTGGACTAAAGGTTCTGTTTCCGTGCTGTATACGTCTGTGACTCTATAAATTGCGGTTGTTGGAAATTGGAAACAAAAACAGAAATTGCTGGAAAGGCTCCGAAGTTCTGGCAGCTTCTGTGGAGAGAAATCAGAGTTAACGTTTTGGGTCCAGCTCAAAAGGGTCACTGGACCTGAAACAGTAACTCTGGTAAGCTATTTATCCCGAAGGTCTGTGTGGTTGCCGTACCATGATTTAGCCACTAAACCAGAGGCAAAGGTAGGGAAGGAGAGAGAGGTGGGGGGAGTTGGTAGGATAGCTCCTTTGTATTTTTTAATTTCTGGTTTAATAGCTGGCTGAATGGTGGTATTAAAGTGTTAATGTAAACTGCAGGGGTGGAAACTGCCTTGAGCAAAAGAAAGCTTATTTTTGGCAGTGGGATACCAATTGCAGCAAATTCCAGAGTGTTCGGTCCAGCTTCATACTGACGAATGTTAAACCATTACACTTAATGTACGTTTGCCAGCTGAAAGTAGTTTACAATGTAATTATTGAAATTCTTACATCCCCTAAGGTTGTATTGTGTTGTAGTTTGACAGAGCAGTATGTTTACTACCATTCATTGTCTGAACTATTCATTCAGTCTCATACTGATTCATTCGTAAATCTTGGCTGTTATTTCGACCTATCTCAACTATTCAGACTTATTGCCTTTTGCCAAAAATCCAAGGAGGAAAGGGACTGAGTCCCAGGGCCCTGATCTTCCTGTTCCTTTTACTGTGGGGGAGAACAAAATCACTGAAAGCCTTCAACAAGTGAAGAATGCCTGAACAGTATGTGGCAATCGAGTATCCGGCTCACTCTTAAAAGCCAGGGTTTTGCTGTTTGCCACTTCTTATTTTAAATATTTCTGTGCTTCCCACTCCAGAAACCACATGAAACCAACTACAGAATCTGAAACACTTACAAGGAATTTGTGGAAACGGGTTTGGGGTAAAAGGTGAATAGCTTTTACGTTTCAGGTACAGTAATGAGGTCTTTTACTGTTTGGTCTGGGAATACTGCAGTGATAGAAAACCCACCCATATTTAAATGACTATTTGTCCTGCACAATAATCTGGCTTCACCACAGATCACAGAGGAGGTAGGCAGGTGAGAAACTACATCGTGAAGGAGACTGGGTTTAATCAACCTTCTGTTTTTAATCTGTAATAGTGCGAAACTACTCATCTGATGCATGTGCATGATGCCTGCTGGCTAGTGGTTTGCTGTGTTATTCTGGAATGCTGAATGTATGAACTGAGCCTTCTGTTGCAGGTTATAAAGGCGGTTGTGTGGTGCTGGCCACAGGAAATTCTGTTGGATTATGGGATGTGAAAGATTGCAGCAGCTTCAGGGCCAAGTACATCTGCAGGCAGAACCTAGCAACCTCTGTTGATCCAGGAACTGGACCAGCCGCAGTGACTCCCACACCCAGTGTGACAGGAAGCTGTCCAACAGGATGGTCTTCATCCCTGACTCTGCGATACTGTTATAAGGTAAAGAAAGGAAATCTCCTCACTCATCGAGGCTTGTGATCAAATGCTCTGGAATTATCCCTCCGAAACTTCTGCAACTCTCCATTTTTTGCTGCTCCTTTTGAGGTGCTCCTTAAAGCCTACCTCCTTGATCAAGCGTTCCATAAATTGCCCAATGTCAAACACTGATAATGCTCCTGTGAAATCGCTGGAGACATTTTGCTACATTTAAGGCACTGCAAGCCTTTATTTTTCCAAGGTTTTCAACATTAGAACATGTTTCAGATAGGAAATGGGACAAAGTCTGATTGTAGTACTGATCTCTCACTGTGTAAACATTACCCTGAACATAAGTCTTGTAAAAATAATGTGATGCAACAATATATGAGTGCATTTTTTTAGATACAGATACAAAACTGCTTTTCTCACAGTTGTGATTAAATCACTTTATATATAAACAGTTATGTAATAAGACTTCAAACAGCGAGGGTTCAAAGTAAAGCTCCTCATAAGCAGCACAAGCAGACTTCAGAATATGCATACTCACTGTAATAGCTGTGGATTGATTGACTGGGATGGCAGATTTATGTCGCCAAAGTGAGGGTCTAGGTTGAGAATCTGGTACACAGCTTTAAAAACAATTTGCTCCATTTCTAAACAAGTTCTGTTGATATATGAACAGAGAATGGTGGAAAATGCTCAG
Organism: Hemiscyllium ocellatum; assembly: GCF_020745735.1. Classification (NCBI taxonomy): domain Eukaryota; kingdom Metazoa; phylum Chordata; class Chondrichthyes; order Orectolobiformes; family Hemiscylliidae; genus Hemiscyllium; species Hemiscyllium ocellatum. Next base: position 11,933,186 of record NC_083432.1, on the reverse strand, counting down.
TAGGTCAGGCAGTGCCTATGGAGAAATAGTCCGAGTTAGTGTCACAAGGCTGTGTCCTCTGAGGGAGCCTATATGGAGAACTTTGTGATCTTGGGAGGGTGGGAGATGGGTGGAAAGTGTGGAAATTGGGAAAGACAGGTCATGAACTCTGTTGATTTCAGTCAAGAACAAGGGTAGACATTGTTGAAGCACAGGTATGATAGGTGGCCTCACCAGAGCAGATCTAAGAGTACTGAGAAACAAAAGCTTTTGTATGATCCATTAGTGAGAGTGTAGTGCTTACACTGAATTGGAAAACTGGATTCTTCAGATAATATGAACTAAGATTAAGGGGTCTCAGGTCATCTGTTGAAGTTGTAGAGGTGGATGGGTTGTGTGGATGGTGACATAATTTCCTTGATTTGCTGTAAAGGATGTGCAAGAATCCACTACTTCTACAGTATTGTGTGCAGACTGTGCTTGGTTGATTAGATTGGAAAAACAGGGTTCATTTTGATCTACCACATTGGGGTGTACTCTTGACCTTCTCTTGACCTCTTTGAATTGTGAATGCAGCTACCCACTTGCATGTATTGGCCACGTAGGCATAGAGTCATGCACATCAAAAATCAATAGAGTCATAGAGATGTACAGCACAGAAACAGACCCTTGGGCCCAACCATGCCGATCAGATATCTTAAAATAAATCTTTTCCCATTTATCAGCATTTGGTCCATACCCCTTTAAGTCCTTCCTATTCATATATCCATCATCAGGTGCCTTTTAACTGCTGTACTTGTACCAGCCTCCACCATTTCCTCTGGCAGCTCATTCCATACAAGCACTACCTTATGGATGAAAATGTTGTCCCTTAGGTCCCTTTTTAAATCTTTCCCCTCTTACCCTAAACTTATTCCTTCTAGTTTTGGACTCCCCCAACCCAGGGGGAAAAAAAACTTGTCTCTTCACCCCTCCTGTTCCTCATGATTTTATAAACCTCTATAAGGTCACTTCTCAGCCTCCAATGCTCCAGGGAAAATAGCCCCAGCCTATTCAGCCTTTCCCTACAGCTCAAACCCTCGAACATCCTTGTAAGTTTTTTCAGATTTTCCCTTTAAATTTCACAACATCCTTTCTATAGCAGGGAGACCAGATATGTTCTGATGAGCTGATATTCTTGATTAAACATAGGAGAAGAGATCAGCCATTGAGTCCCATGCACCTGTTCCACCATTCAATCAGATTGCGTTTTTTATCTACATCATAATTCAAGCGCCCACCTTGACTCTGTAGATTTCTTTTTATATTCATTCACAGGAACACAGCTAGGCCAGCATTTCTTATCCTTGAGAAGATTGAGCTGTCTTTTTGAATTGCTGTAATCTAATGAGGGTAGATATATCCACAATGTTATTACAAAGGGACTTCTAGGATTTTGATCCAGTAACAGTGAAGGAATGGTGATATATTTTTGAGTCATGATAGTGTATGGCTTGAAGGGGAGCTTGCAGATAAAGGAATTTCCAGGAATCTGCTGTCTTTGTCCTTCTGGGTGGTAGAGACTGCTGATATTAGTTTTGCCTAACAAAAATCAGTACTGAAAATTTTAACTAACCTGAAGCCTCAACTACCTTAGAGGGGAGAGTCCTGGACTTCCATTACATTTTGTGTGAAGAAGTGCTTCCTGACAATATGGTCAGGCTTTAATTTTAAGCTTCAGTCCCTTTGTTCCAGATATTGCCACCAGAGAAAATAGTTTCTTTTTATTTGCTATATCAACTACTTTAATCATCTTAAATGCCTTGTTTCAATCACCTCTTAATGCATACCATATTTACTATAAAGGAGTTTTTAAAATTTTTCGTACCATGTGTAGTGCCATAGGAGATTATTATTAAAAATTGTGTGCTCTATGTAATGTTACACAGTCTTCAGTTTTTAAAATAAACAAAAATAGAAAGTGACAACAGAAAAAGAACAGAGGTGACAGAAGAGCAGAGAGAACACAGGAAAGATAAAGGGTTATACTGAATATAGACAAGCAGGCAGAAAGCTAACAGTGAATACTGGGAAGGAGGACAAGAAGAAACAAATAAGGCAAGAAGCCTTCAAGATGTGGTGTAGAGCATGTAGATATGGAGAGGATACCAAGGCAGAAGCATTAACAAATCAGCTGGCTCAGATGGAATGGTATCAATGATCTAGACCAGGCAAGTAGGACTTTAATTGGTTAATACTACAGACACGATGGGTCAAATGGATCACTTCTACTCTGCTGCTCTGTTCTGTAAACACAGCTGTAGCTTTGGATACATAAACTGCCCTGTCACAGTCCTAGTCAAATCACGTGGACTGAATGTCAATCCATGTGACCCCTGTGAAGAAATACAAATGTTTCGATTTAAAATAACCCAGCTCAGGTATTCAATTGTCATATCTGCCAGGAAAATGGTTTGTTCTTCTTGAGCACTAGTTCCTCATTAAGAAGTGCACAATTTTTTAAAATAAAAGTTCTCATCCCATTTTTCCAATCTCCACAAACCCATTTCCCCTTTGTTTTCCCAATTGCCCATTCATGGACTCAACTGACCTCTCTGAGATAGGTAGGCTCCTCGAATTCCGGCTCCTTCAACATTCCTGATTTTAATCTCCATGAAAATAAATAATGGCCTTACCAGCGGCATCCACATTTGTGAAAGAACAAATGAACACACTCCCACACTTCCTCAGTTCTGAGGAAAGATCACCACACCCGAAACATTAACTCTGAATTCTCTTCACAGATGCTGCCAGACCTGCTGAGCTTTTCCAGGAATTTCTGACTTGTTCCTGATTTACAGCATCTCCAGTTCTTCTGGGTTTTTTTAAAAATAAAACACTCCATTGTTGATGGAATGGGCTGGCAAGGCCCAAATCTCTGTATTCTCTTCTTACATTTCTCCACTCCTCCTTTAAGACAATTCTTAAAATTTACTACCTCTTTGACAAAGGTTTTGATCATTTTGTTGCCCTGCTCTTCCCACAATCCCTTAAGGCATGAGGAAATTACTAAGTACGAATTACAAGCGGCAGTGATTACTGTGTTGTGAGTTTGCTTGAACACAGAACATGAAAGATGACAAACAAAACTATTTTTATTTCCATGATGTACTGAAAGGTGCTTAATCTTTGTCCTTGTCATCAATCCAGCTCTCATATTGTATCAGAGGTGAACAATAACTATAATACACACAAAGCCATAATCATACAGCACAGAAACAGACCCTTTGGTCCATCTCATCCATGCCAACCAGACATCCCAATCTGTCCCATTTGCTAGCATTTGGCCCATATCGCTCTAAATCCTTCCGATTCATATATTCATTCAGATGCCTTTTAAATATTGCAATTATACCAGTCTCCGACTTCTTCTGACAGCTCATTCCATTCATGCATCACCCTCTAAGTGAAAACGTTGCCCCTCAGGTCCTTTTTAAATCTTTCCCCCTTAAATCTACGCCCTCTGGTTTGGACTCCCCTACCCTGGGAAAAAGACCTTGTCTTTCCATACCTTTCATGATTTCATAAGGTCACCCCTCACTCTCTGATCTGACATAACATCTCCAGACTGGTTTTTACAAGATGGTATGAGTTTAATATTTATTGTAACTTGCTGACCTCACATGGCATTGCCCATGACATGTGGAATCCAGAGCACCATTATGAATAATCAATGATCTCTCTGCATGGTAATAGTAAAAGCACCATGCAGGTTACTCTAAGCTTTCTCCTTTAAGACACAGCAATACAGAATGGTAAAGGTATTGCATATTGCAATAAGCAAATTGCTGTCAATAAATGGAAAAGAATTATCTGATGCTCACGGCCTCCTTGTGGATGAGTGGTTCTTTGAGCTTGAGGGAGAGGGTGGGGTGGGTCATGGTTTCAGAGAGGAGATTTATAAGATAATACACCATTTTTTCTGTATTTACTGATCCACTAACACTAAGGTTTTGGATTTAGATTTAGATTTATTGTTGCATTATATAAAAATACAGTGAAAAGTGGTTTCTCGCATGCAAAACACAAAGTGTCGCCATTACTCCAGCACCATATTTTCTTAATTCATTTGTGGGATTTGGGTGTCGCTGGCTGGCCAGCATTGATAACCCATTGCTATTTGCCCTTGAGAAAGCAGTGGTGAGCTGTCTTCTTGAATCATTGCAGTCCACTTACTGTGGGTTGACCCACAATGCCGGTAGGGAGGGAATTCTAGGATTTTGACTCAATGACTGTAAAGGAATGGCAATATATTTCCATGGTGGTGAGTGGCTTGGAGGCGACCTTGCAAGTGGTGGTGTTCCCAAGTACCTGCTGCCCTTGTCCTTCTAGATGTCAGTGGTTGTGGATTTGGAAGGTGCTGTTTAAGGATCTTTGGTGAATTTCTGCAGTGCATCTTGTAGATAGTGCACACTGCTGCTACTGAGCACTGGTGGTGGAGGGATTGAATGTTTGTAGAGGTGGTGCCAGTCAAGCTATCACTGAGGATGGGGATATTTGTGGAGCTTCCTCCTCCAGTGAGTTGTTTAATTGTCCACCACCATTCACAACTGGATTAGAAGGACTGCAGAGCTTAGATCTGATCCATTGGTTGTGGGATTGCTTAGCTCTGTCTATCACTTGCTGTTTATGCTGTTTGGCAAAAAGTAGTCCTATTTGATAGCTTCACCAGGTTGACACCTCATTTTTAGGTATTCCTGATGCTGCTCTTGGCATGCCCTCCTGCACTCTCCTTTGAACCTGGGTTGACCCCTAATAGCAATGGTTGAGTGGGGGATATGCTAGGCCATAAGGTTACAGATTGTGTTGGAGGACAGTTCTGCTGCTGTTGATACCCACTGTGCCTCATGGGTGCCCAGTCTTGAGTTGTTAGATTGGTTTGAAGTCTGTCCCATTTAGCAAGATGATAGTGCCAGACAACACGTTGGAGGATATTCTCAATGTGAAGGTGGGACTTCATCTCCACATGGAAATGCAATATAATTGTCTCTCGTAATACAATATAATGCAAGATTTTACTGCAGTGAAGTTCATCTTTCCCTCTTCTTGTTGATTCTCCACTACTCCTGCATTCGCTGCTTGACATCAGGGCTCCAGGGTCTCAGCCAGAGACTCACTCCTGCCATCGTTGCCACTCCCACAATCGCAACTGTTGCACCCAAGCCGGAGTCATGGGCCTGGTCTCATACCTCCTGCTCCCCCTTCAATGGACCTCAAGATGCTGCCACCAATCCTCGGTTGCCAGGGTCCTGGCTTCAGGCTCCTCCACCGCTAATGCTGAAGCCTCTGCCTGCCATCTTTCTTTAAGTAGCTGACATTGATTTTAGGATGTTGGGAGGTTAGGCTTCTGAGATTGTGTCAAGAATGCCGAGGGATTCCTAGGACTTGCAGGCAGCTCCCTGGAACTATGGAATGCCTTCTTCAAATACATTATGTGTCAGTGTTGTGGAAATGTTTTTATCAGTTCATGCAATCTACTGGAGATTATTTGTTGACTGATTTTTTTTGTGGAGTGGCAATTCCTTATAAATTGTTAGCCATTACCTTTGAGGAGAGGGAGAGGGATAGGCAAAATAAGCTGTCAAATTACTATCTTTGTCTGCGGAACCTCAGCATTATGAAGTGTAATGGAAGGTTACGGGAAACAGTTTTCATCCATTCAACTTTATTCAAAATATCCACATCCGAGAAACGCTTCTCTCTGATTCTGACATCAAGATTCCCAATTTCTTACCTTTCAGATTGATGTTTCACTCCTCAGTTTTAATTCTCCCAATCTAATAGTTGAATCAATTGGGGGCTGATGCCACCTCAAAGCAGAACTGAAGAAATGTATGCTTTTCTATGTTTATCTTTTGAGTGAGATGTTAAACAGAGATGTCCACTGCCTCTTTGAAGTGGATATATAAACTTCTATCACACTGTTTGAACAAGACTCCCCCCCCCCCCCCCCCCCCCGCGTCTAAACCGATCTGATGAAGAGTTAGTGGACTCAAGACATTAACTCTGCTTTCTTCCCACAGATGCTGCCAGACCGACTGAGTTTTGCCAGCAATCTTTCACCAGTTTTTGTTTCAGATCTCCAGCATCTGCAGTTCTTTGTTTTGTTTTGTTCCAGTTCTGTGTTTCTTTAGCTCAGGCCTTTGGGTGCATCCCTGATTTTGATTAGTCCACTTTTTATATCTGCCTGTGCGCTTAGTGCTTTCCTTAATCTCTGTACCGCACTCTCTTGCATAAAAATGCCCCTTATCTTCTATTTCACACCTGTCGTAATATCATCATAAGTAACTCAATGTCAGGTTTGCTTTGATGCTTTTGTAATGTGTGCTCTGGATGGTTTGCTGTTTGAATCTAAATGCGTTGTTCCGGGAATATTAGCAGATTCTTGCCGGCTTCAGTGTTCGCTGAGACTTTTCAGTCAAGAATTTTGAAGTTTCAACATTGTTCAGATCCTTAGCATTCTTAGTCTACTTAATTGGTCGTACTCCATAGGCGCCAGTAAATGCGATCTGTCTCTGAACTAGATAGTGTTCTGGAGATCAGCTCATTCAGAAGGAATTGTGTGTTTCACTAACAAAATGCATGGGTGACTGAACAGCAGTTTTTCAGCTTACAACAATTTGACGCAAGTGGATGAAGGACTTTTGCCTGAAACATCGATTTTCCTGCTGCTCGGATGCTGCCTGACCTGCTGTGTTTTTCCAGCATCACTCTAATCTTGACTCTTAAACCAATTTAAATCTAACCAGTTGAGAGAAGTAACCAAAATTAATTAATTTTTGAAAATAGTCTTTATTGACTTGGTCTCTGTTTAAAAGGAAATGGCTATTTGTTATGCATGCTTTTGAATGAAGACCAGACTGAAACCTGGTTTATTAATGGGTGATCTGTTTGTAAAGATTGAGATTATCATACTGGTCATCAAAGAGGTATTCAATGTAATTCTTTCCAGCCTTTCCAAGTTAGAGATGCTGTGTCTGTTCTCTGTAATTGCTGTCTTTCAGGATCAGTATTTTAACAAAATTCCCTCTGACCCAGAGCATTGCTGAAGATTGCATCAGAATCTGGCTTTACTTGCAGTCCAGATGGTGCTAGCTGCATGTGGAGGTGTGCTCAGACGCAGCTAGCACACAATCCACAGGGGCCTTTTAAATCCCCCCAAACTGTCTATCATTCAGTCCGCTCATAGTAACCTGGACTTGCTCACACAATTGGTAAAAGTAATTTCAATGTATTGGCTTTTAATATTGAGCCAAGCATCGAGCTGTAATGATGATGAATATGCCAGTGTTCAATGTGGCCACGGCTTTATATCAAGTGTTGCAGAATGTTTACTTGCAGATTTGTGGGGTGGCTGTGAGAGGTCCTCACAATGTCTTGCCTCATTTTCTCCATTGCATTTATCCATTGATGGCTCCAATTCAATAAATACGGGCTGCTGCATACACAGAACTAGTGTGGCACTTCATTCAGTTACACCTCAGTGCTGTTAATGAGGGAACTCTAGAATTTTGACCCAACGACACTGAAGAACCAGCAATATATTTCCAAATCAGAATGGTGAATGACTTGGATCTTGAAATGGTGATGTTCGTATGCATCAGCTATCCTTGTCCTTTTAGGGAATAGCGGTCATGGATTTGGAAAGTGCTGAATTGGGTATGTGGCTGCATACACCTGAACATATTGAATTGGTGCTACAGCCAAAACCAGCCAGGTATCCAAATCTGGTGAGTCAGATCCTGAGTTGTGTTGTCCACTCTCATTAAAAAGTAGCATGACCGAAGAACTTGCGTCATCCAGCAACATTATTATTAAGGGTCAAGCATCCTGATGTTTGTTTGTGGAACATTTTTGAATAGAAACATGACCTAAAGGTCTCTGCAGTGTTTGGAGGTGGGTTGCAAAAGAGTGGTTAAGTTGTCCACAGAAAGGCTACAGGAACTTTGGGGGCAGCAGTGGCAACCTCTCAAGACCTACAACATGTTGAGGTGTTTGAGGGTGGGTCAGAGCGAGATTATGACTCAGAGCGTGAAGGGATATCATAATTGTTTTGAATGCAGTCAAGAAGTGGGGGAAGTGCCTCAAAGTGGAGAGGCTAAGATTGTGTTCCTTCAAGCAGATAATTAAGTTAAGAGTGATTTAATAGAGGCGTTCACAATTATGGAAGGTTTTGATAGAGGAGTGAGGAAGAAACAATTTCCACCAGGAAAAGGATCAGTAACAGAAAGACACTGATTAAGGTGAATGGAGAAATTTCAGGAGACTGTAGAAAGTAAGGGAGGAGGCCACAGAGAATTGCTAAGCAGTGAATACATCAGTCCGGGAGTTTCTAGTCTGACAGCCAAACATTCCTGACCATATTTCCTGTTTACATCTGACATTTCAACCAGGCAGAGACTAGCTGGCCTCACACTCACGATGCCTGGAGCATCATGACAAAGCACTTCCTATCTCCTGGGACAGACAAGAATTAAAACAGAAAAATCTGGGGGGATGAAATGCGTGGAGAGTTTCCCTCTGTGCTTCACCCAGCTTTTTAACTCTGACTTCAGAGATGATAACCCTCAGCACTGGAGCAGGTGGAGGGAGAGAACTGATGAGTTGGTCTCAGGGTTACGACCTGCAGGCAGCTTCAAAGATGATGTCAGTTTTGGAGCTGCAGGATTGGCAGCCCTCACAAAAGCAAAGGAAAAATCTCATCGACCTTCAACCTTGCTATTGTCTGTGCCCCTTTGTAACCTTGCAATTGCAAAGTAAAATTTCCTCAGGAGTGTGACTGCCTGGCAGTCGTCAGAGCATGGTCTCTCCCTCAGGGGGTGATAGAAACATAAAAGCAGCTCTTACCTCGTTTCCTAGCTTACATCGATTGCAATATAGACGAAGCTGAGTGATTCATCTCAATTGTTAAAACAATCAATCAGTCCTGTTCAGACTTTACAAGCCAAGTGAATCAGCAGCTTTGACTAGGAGCACAGACATCGTTCATTACTGTTCGGCTGTTTATTTTTAAATCTATCTCCTAATAAGTAGATTTTTTATTTAAGATTTTTCTTTCCGAACTGCAACTTTTCTCCATTAATTTATACATGTAGACTTTACAGGCAGAAATTACTATGGGGGAGCAAGTATCTGGTGAAAGATTGGTAGGTTATCCCTCTGTCTGTCAAGTTAGCACCGCCCATCTACCTGTAAAAATGCACATTTATATAGCATCTTCACCACCTTAAATCATCTCCAGCTGCCCCTCAGGAGTGGTTTTAGGCAACACTGACACTGAGCCAAAGAAGGAGAGCTTTGGATCAACAGTCTATTTAACCCAACTGATGGATTTGTGCTGCACTGAGTCTGGTCTTAACTCCACTCCAACCAGTCCTATCAGTATAATCTTCTATTCCTTTCTCTCCCATTTACTTATCTAGCTTTCCTTTAAATATATCATTACTGTAGATAAAATTAATAATCATTAGGACAAATGTGGGTTAATCAAGAAAAGGCGGCATGCAGGGAGTCCATAATTAGAGGGCATAGGATTAAGGTCAGTGGGAAAGATACAAAAGGGACTTGAGGGGCATCTTTTTCACAGAGGGTGGTGCATGTATGGAATGAGCTGCCAGAGGAAGTGGTAGCAGCAGGTACAATAGCAACATCTAAAAGACATTTGGGCAGTTGCATAGATAGGAAAGGTTTAAAGAGATATGGACCTGATGCGGGCAAATGGGACTAGTTCAGCTCACCAGCCAGAATCAATTGACTGACATCTCTGCCACATGTCAGCACACAGTTGCTAAGCACAGTTGCACGGTTTTTCAGTTTGTATGACCCCCACCCTTCCCCAGTTATCCCAGAACCTCTGAATTTCAGATGCAAATACCCTTTTTCAAGGGAGGAGTGTATACCTAGTTATTTCAGTTTCTTAAAAATAAATGACCACATTTCTCAAGTGCACAACTTGTGATTGTGGCTGGGTTAGTACAGGATAATAGCAGATGTGCAGATAACGTTAGTTTGCTATTCTTGGCTAGCATGACCACTGTTGTGATCCTTTAAAGAAAATAAATATGTTTTGGATTCTATTTAGAACTAGTGTAGCTTCAGGGTGTCACGTATGGTGCAAGACAGAAAAAAACTCTTCCACCAGTCGGTGATGAGCTGAATAAAAGCAAAATATAATATTTGAAGGAAATATTGAAACACTATCCAGATTGGCAGCATCTGTCAGCAGAGAAACCAAGTTAACACATCAGGCCTGTGTTCTTTCCTCAGAACCATGTATCAGTCCATACTCCCAGCACATGTAGTCAATTGACAGTAATGGAAATAATGAACAGGAGATAGATTAACGTTGATACCTGAGGAACGTCACTAAGGCTCATACCTCTGGTATCTCATTGGAGGTAAATCCTAATCCAGTGCATCAATTTACACTGCTACGAGATTGTAGCTTATGATCTTGTGTCAGAAATCATGCCTGAAAATCTGAGTGAATAATTTCAACTAGATGGCCATCATCTAGTAATCTACTAACTTTCACAAAATGATCAGCCAGGTTTGTAAGTCACAAACTTCTTTTCTAGAAGGCTTGTTGAGGACCTGAATGAAAACTAATGGCTGTAAAATTAATAGTAGAATGGTGGGCGGCACGGTGGCACAGTGGTTAGCACTGCTGCCTCACAGCGCCTGAGACCCGGGTTCAATTCCCGACTCAGGTGACAGACTGTGTGGAGTTTGCACGTTTTCCCTGTGTCTGCGTGGGTTTCCTCCGGGTGCTCCGGTTTCCTCCCACAGTCCAAAGATGTGCAGGTCAGGCGAATTGGCCATGCTAAATTGCCCGTAGTGTTAGGTAAGGGGTAAATGTAGGGGTATGGGTGGGTTGCGCTTCGGCGGGTCGGTGTGGACTTGTTGGGCTGAAGGGCCTGTTTCCACACTGTAAGTAATCTAATCGAATGAGTGTTTGCTGTTTAACTAGTGTCATAAATTCATTTTGTAGTGAAATATAAAGCATTTTTGTTTAAGCTTTTTGACTTGGACTCATCAGATAATTCACGAGAATACCAATTCAAGGGACAAAATCAACATTTGCACTGCATATGATGAAAGTTCTGACTGGTAGAGTCATTGCCATGCAGAATGCATCCATTAATGCTGATTGACAGTTAATTGCCAGGCTTTGCTTAAACTTTAAACCAAGTGAGTTGAATTTTGATTGCTTTGAGAAATGAACCAATGAATGGTGGTCATGGATTTTGTTGAGTTGAAATAGACTCAATGTAACTCATGACTCAGTTACTCATGTAACTGCTCTTTCTGACTGCAAAGAACAGAGTCCTATAAATGTATACATAGCGTCACAGCACCGGGTCCCCGGTTCAATTCCAGCCTCGGGCGACTGTCTGTGCGGAGTTTGCATCCGTTCTCCCCGTGTCTGCGTGGGTTTCCTCCGGGTGCTCCGGCTTCTTCCCACAGGTCCAAAGATGTGCAGGTCAGGTGAATTGGCCATGCCAAATTTCCCGTAGTGTTAGGTGCATTAGTCAGAGGGAAATGGGTCTGGGTGGGTTACTCTTTGGAGGGTTGGTGTGGACTGGTTGGGCCGAAGGGCCTGTTTCCACACTGTATGGAATCTAATCTAATCATAATTTCCAATATAAGCAAGCAGACTGCAACCTGACTGATGAAGCCAAATTGCTTGTCAGAGAAACGCCTCTCAGCCTCAGGATTATCGACAACTGGCTGTGAACCCTCAAGTCAGGTTTCTGTGCAATGAGGGAATGACACGCCAAATTCTTACCCATTCTCTGTTGTTTGATAAGAACGTGTAATTAGTCAAATTCTAGAGGAGATTTAACACAGGTGACCCCGGTTCAATTCCAACTCTGGGCAATTTCCATGTGGAGTTTGTGCATTCTCCCTGTGTCTTCAGGTGCAGGCAAGGTGGATGAGCCATGGGAAATGCAGAGTTACGGAAATGAGGGGGTTTGGGTGGAATGCTCTTCAGAGGGTTGGTGTGGCCTGCTTCCACACTCTAGAAATTCTATAACGGTGCGCAATTGGGCAAGGTTCAGAGTGTGTCAGGATACAACATACCAACTATTCAATTTAAAATTGGGAAGGACAAGGAGGGGCAACAAACCTGTTTCCAAGAGGTATGTTGACAGCTTAGACATAAATGCTGCAGTGGTAATGTAACTAGACTAATAATGGAGAGGCCAGGCTGCCACTCTACAAGTACAGGTTGACAGCTGGTGGAATTTCTATTCAATGAATAATATCTGAAATTAAAACTAGTCTCAATTTTATTGGCCCTGAAATCTCGATTGTTGTGAAAAACGCAATTGGTTCACTAATCCCCTTTGGGGAAAGAAATTTACCATTCTGGTCTGGAGAAGGTGAAATGGCATCTCCAAATGCAGTATTTAATGTTGTCCCCAGATCAGGCAACATGATAGTTCCTGTGTTGCTTGGATCATTGAACTGTCAGCTGTGAAAATTGTAAATCAAGGAGCTGACTTTCATAATGAATAATAGATGAAGGAAAGTGGTTGTTTTAGGTATTTGCCCAGTTTAGAGGAGCAGTATTATAGAATTTTCTTTCCTCAGGCAATTAAATAATTGGGTCAAAGGCCACAATGAGAAATCTTAGACATGTTAGGATAACTTGGACAGATTCATGATCGGAATCAGCACAATAAGCCAAGTGACCGCTCATTCCAAGTCTAAGTTTCTCCTAATAATAGCCGTATCTAAATAAATTCAGACTATGGCAGGTCAAAGCAGTGTTGACTGAGCACAAAATAAATTAACAATTCCTGCCCTTAATTCACTTTGGACAGAGTCCTTTTCCTGTGGAACTGGAACTAAGTAATCACTCTTCCTGAGGCTTAAAGTTTCTATTCTTTGGAATTTTTCAAGCGTTGCTGCATGATTTTATTTTCTATCTTAACTAAAAACACATGCTGCAAACCACAACAGAACAGTGCTGCCACGATGCAGTAACTCTCGGCCAAAAATATTCCCAAGTCCACATATCGTATCTCTTACACAGTGAAGCTGGAGCTCACCATAGTCTTGGCTTCTGAGTGCAAAGAGGCCCAGGGACATTGATGTCATTGACCTTTCATAGCTTTCCTGAGTTTTAACAGTCTATAGGGAGGAGTTTGATCCAAAGGGGATTCATCCTAAGTGACTCTGCAATAGCAATCTGCTTTGACATGTCCCAATATTACACTGAACTCTAAGCAAAATGCTGCCACATTCAACAGCACTTCAGCAATTAATGCATTGTGAAGCACTCTGGAGCGTGGTGAAGATGTGAAGGGTGCTACATAAATGCAAATTGTTTCTATCTCCGTCATAGGTCTTCAGCATATACATGTCATCTCATTCTATGTTATACTCGTTGGAACAATTTAAACCAAATTGATGGACTTGAATGTAATGCTAATTTTATGTACACCCAATTTTACTCTGTATTTAAAGTCAATGGGGAATAATATAAGATGGAAAGCAAAACTAGCATTCCACCCTAACCATCAGGGTTCCTACTCAGTGAGTGAGGTACAATTGCCTCCACAGGTTCTGACACAATAGTATCAAAATTATCACTGATAAAAGATATGTGGTATTTCTCTTTTGGTGGACCACTGCTCCACATGGCAAATACTGGTTAATTTCTTGCAAGCTTCACTTGTAATTCTCTTTTCAGATGTTGTATTTTTTTAGGTATAGCTTGTTAAGTATGTATTTATCAGTGTCACTCTCATTCTCAGCCTCCAGGGAGGAATGCATACTTCTGAAACCCACAAAGATGGAAATCTTGCTCTAACTCACTTACTTTAAGTACTGAGATCTTACGGAGTTGATTTAAAATGGGCAGGTGGAATGCATATGGCTGACTGTAGAAAGATTGAAGAGTGCAGAGATTTAATAAAACAGTTTGAATCGCAAAAGGTTGAGATAATGAAAGGTCACATTTTCAAAGACTGAAGGGAGAATGACCAGAGAGACGTAGATCATCGAACATTACAGCGCAGTCCAGGTCCTTTGGCCCTCAATGTTGCGCTGACCTGTGAAACCATCTAAAGCGCATCTAACCTACACAATTCCATTATTATCCATATGTTTATTCAATGACCATTTAAATGCCTTTACTGTTGGCGAATTCATGACTGTTGCAGGAAGGTCATTCCATGCCCTTACTACTCTCTGAGTATATATCCCACATCTGACATATGTCCGATATCTATCACCCCTCAATTTAAAGCATGTCCCCTTGTGCTAATCATCACCATCTGAGGAAAAAGGCTCTCCTGTCCACCCTGTCTAATCCTCTGATCATATTGTATGCCTCTATTAAGTCACCTCTTAACTTTCTTCTCTCTAACCAAAACAGCCTCAACCTTTCCTCATAAGACCTTCCCTCCACACCAGGCAACATCCTGGTAAATCTTCTTTGCACCCTTTCCAATGCTTCCACATCGTTCTTATAATGTGGTAACCAGAACTGTACGCAATACTCCCAAGTGTGGCCGCACCAGAGTTTTGTACAGCTGCAACATGACTTCATAGCTCCGAAAATTTTATTCTACCAATAAAAGCTAACACACTGTACGCCTTCTTAACAACCCTATCAACCCCTGAGTGGCAACTTTCAGGGATCTATGCATATGGACACAGATCTCTCTGTTCATCCACATGACCAAGAATCTTTCCATTAGCCCAGTACTCTGTATTTCTGTTACTCCTTCCAAAGTGAATCACTTCACACTTTTCCGCATTAAACTTCATTTGTTACCTCTCAGCCCAGCTCTGCAGCTTATCTATGTCCCTCTGTAACCCGCAACATCCTTCTCCACTGTCCATAACTCCACTGACTTCAGTGTCATCCGCAAAGTTACTAACCAATGCTTCCATGTCCTCATCCAGGTCATTTATGAAAATGACAAACAACAGTGGCCCCAAACAGATCTTTGCGATACACCACTAGTAACTGAACTCCAGGATGAACATTTCCCATCAACCACCACCCTCTCTGTTCTTCCAGTGAGCCAATTTCTGATCCAAACTGCTAAATCACCCTCAATCCTATGCCTCATATTTTCTGCAATAGCCTACCGTGGGGAACCTTATCAAATGCCTTACTGAAATCCATATCAACTGCTTAATCCTCATCCACCTGTTTGGTCACCTTCTCAAAGAACTCAATAAGGTTTGTGAGGCATGACCTAACTTCACAAAACCGTGTCAACTATCCTTAATCAAATTATTCTTTTCTAGATGATTATAAATCCTCTCTAAAATCCTCTTCAAAGCTTTGCCAACAATAGAAGTAAGGCTTACTAGTCTATAATTACCAGGGTTGTCTTTACTCCCAAGCAGAAGGGGACAATATTTGCTGTCCTCCAGTCTTCTGGCACTATTCCTGTAGATAGTGACATAAAGATCAAAGCCAAAGGCTCTGCAATCTCCTCCCTAGCTTCCCAGAGAATCCTAAGATAAATCCCATCCAGCCCCGGGGGACTTACCTATTTTTACACTTTCCAGAATTGCTGACACCTCCTCCTTGTAAACCTGAATCCCGTCTAGTCTAATAGTCTTCAGTATTCTCCTCAACAACATTGTCTTATTCTTGTGTGAACTCTGATGAAAAATATTCATTTAGGGCCTCTGCTTTCTCTTTGGACTACAAGCACAACTTCCCAATACTGTCTTTGACTGGCCCTAACCTTTCTCACATCATTCTTCTATTCCTGACGTACCTGTAGAAAGCTTTATGGTTTTCCTTGATCATACCTGCCAAAGACTTCCCATGTCCTCTCCTGGCTCTTCTTAGCTCTCTCTTTAGGTCCTTCCAGGCTAACTTGGAGCTATCAAGCACCCTAACTGAGCCTTCACATCTCATCCAAACATAAGCCTCCTTCTTCCTCTTGACAAGAGATTCAACTTCTTTAGTAAACCACAGTTCCCTTGTTCAACCACTTCCTCCCTGCTTGACAGGTGCATACTTATCAAGGACCCGCAGTATCTGTTCCTTGAACAAGCACCATGTTTCAATTGTGCTCATCCCCTGCCCATCCTGTGCATCCTAAATCTTACCTAATCACATCATAATTGTATTTTTCCCCAGCTGTAACTTTTGCCCTGCGGTATATATAGTATTCCTTTCCATCACTAAAGTAAACATAAACAAATTGTGATCACTATTACCAAAGTGCTCACCTACCTCCAAATCTAACACCTGGCCTGGTTCATTATCCAGTACCAAATCCAATGTGGCCTCGTCTCTTGTTGGCCTATCTACATACTGTGTCAAGAAACTCTTCTGCACACATTGTACAAAAAATGATCCATCTAAAGTACTCAAACTATAGTATTTCCAGTCAATATTTGGAATGTTAAAGTTCCCCAAAACAACTACCCTATTAGTTTCGCTCCTATCCAGAATAGTATTTGCAATTCTTTCCTCCACATCTCTAGAACTTTTCAGAAGCCTATAGAAAACTTCCAGCAAGATGACCTCTCCTTTCCTGTTTATAACCTCAACCCATACTACCTCAATAGATGAGTCCTCATCAAATGTCCTGTCTGCCACCATAATACTGTCCTTCACTAACAATCTCACACCACCCCCTCTTACTGAAACATCTAAATCCCGGAACCTGCAACAATCATTCCTGTCCCTGCTCTATCCATGTCTCTGAAATGGCCACAATGTCGAAGTCCCAGGTACCAACCCATGCTGCAGGTTCACCCACCTTATTCCGGATGCTCCTGGCATTGAAGTCAACACACAACAACCACCTTTCTGCTTGCCGATGCACTCTTGCAACCTTGAAACCTTATTTCAGACCTCGCTACTCGCAACCTCCTGTACACTGGAGCTACAATTCAGGTTCCCATCCCTCTGCTGAATTAGTTTAAACCCTCCTGAAGAGTATTAGCAAATATCCCCACCCAGGATATTGGTACCCCTTTGGTTCAGGTGTACCCCAGCCCATTTGTAGAGGTCCCACCTACCCAAGAATGACCCCCAATTATCCAGGTACCTGAATCCCTCCCTCGTGCATCATTCCTGTAGCCACATTTTCAATAGCTCTCTCTCCCTATTCCTCATCTTGGTAGCACGTGGCACAGGTAACAAGCCAGAAATAACAATGTTGTTTGTTCTAGCTCTAAGCTTCCACCCTCGCTCCATGAATTGCTGCCTTATATCCCCATCCCTTTTCCTACCTATGTCAAACACAACATGAGAGAAAATTTGTTTATACAAGGAATATTTAGGATTTGTAAAGTGTTGCTTGAAAAAGTGGTGGGATACAGATTCAATTGTAACCTTCAAAAGGAAATTGGATTCATCCTTGTAGGGATTTTTTAAAAAATGAACAAATGGGGTAGAAAGAATGGGAAGTTGCACTAGATTAGATTTCTTGTTGAAAGGGCTGGTGCAGACTTGATGGGCTGAATGACCTGTTCCTGTGCTAATTATTTTGTATTTGCTCACTGGCCTCACCATGGGAATTGAAGCATGGATTCAGGTTGTGTGCATTTTGGAGCTGCAGCTGAACAAAGGGAATGTGGATTTGGAAAGCTGAACTGATAGAAATCTTCCCTTGTGATTCCAACAAAGAGCTGGAGTCTCTGATGGTGATATGAATATGTCAAGTTTCTGAAGTTGTTTGATATAAGGAAATGAAAATGGCGATTTGAAAATATCTTGATTCTTCAGAGTAATGCAAAACCATCTCCTGGGGGAAAGTATTGAATAGAAAGTGGTCGGGAGTGAGCCGCAGTTCCAGCACTCAAGTGTAATTGAAGTTGTAAACTGAAGCAGAGGAGGTTGAGAGGTGAACCTGATAGAAGTTTATTAAAAAATGAGAGGTATGGATGGAGTTAATGGTAGTTGTCTTTTCTCTAAGATGGGGAATTTCATGACTCGGGGGTACATTTTTAAGGGGAGAGAAGAGACATTTAAAAAAAGACATGAGTCAATTTTTTTACACAGAGGATCGTTGACGTGTGGAATGAACTTCCTGAGGATCAGGTGGATGCAGGTACAATTACGATGTTTAAAACACATTTGGATAGACATGAATAGGAAAGGTTTGGAGGGAGATGAGCCAAGAGCAGGCAGGTAGCACCCGTTTAGTTTGGGATTATGTTCGGCATGGACTGGTTGGACCGAAGGCTCTGTTTCTGTGCTGTATGTCTCCATGATTCTATAAAAGCAGGCCAGTAGGATTTCAAAGAGCCACTTCATTGCTGCTGCTTCTGAATAGCACATCGTGTGAACTCCAAGACCTCAACCTTGCTCAGTAGTGTTAACCACTCTGAGGGAGAAAGTGCTACCAAACTGAAAATTCTCTTGCAACAATTACCACCTCGTCCATTGTACCACTTGCAAGTGAAACACTTCCTCAAATTTAACGTGCCCTGAAAACCTCTGACTTGTGCCAAAACCTAGCCCCACCACAGGTGGAATTTGAACTTCTGTCCCCAAATCATTATTCTAGGTGGGGAAAAGGTAGAGAGAGTGAAAAAAACAAAAATTATGATCATAAATGTAAGACAGTAATCAGTAAGTCCTTTGAGGAAGTTAAGAGAAACTTCTTACCCATAAGGTAGTTTCAGTGTGCAGCTGAGTGGTTTAAATGTAGCAGGAGAACCTCAGAAACCTACAGCACAAAACTTAGTTATTCAGCTCATTATGCCTTTGCTGCTTCTATTGAAAGAGGAGTCATGCTTTCTCTCGTCTCAGCATTTTCCCTTCCCTGAAAAAGTTCCTAATCCTAATGGAATTGTCCAACTTCTTGTATTTATTTATGGAATCGGATTCCATCCGAGTTCCAGATAACGTTCCAGATTCTGACCAGCCTCTGAGAAAGTCTCTCTACGCTCAAGATCTTTTGCCAATGATCTTGTGTCTTTGAACACTAACATACCAGATAAACAGGTTTTTCTCTCCCAAACCTCACAGCATCTTGAAGGTATTAACTTGCCTCTTAACACTTTCTGTTCAAGAAGAACAATCCTAATTAATTCCACACTCTAAGGTGAAGCTGGATAAGTAAGTGTGTCAGGAAAGAACTGAAGCCAACAAGGTTAGATGAAGACATTATGAAGTGTGTGATGAAGGTTCAGACTATAGTACAGTATTATTGATTGTGATCTTAGGTTCTAACGTGGCAGAATAGCATATAGCTTGTTTTTAGTTTGTGTGTTAACAGGAAAACATGACTTTTAGTTTAGATTAGATTCCCTTCAGTGTGGAAAAAGGCCCTTTGGCCCAACAAGTCCACACTGACCCTCCGAAGAGTAACCCACCCAGACCCATTTCAGTCTGACTAATGCATCTAACACTATGAGCAATTCAACATGGCCAATTCACCTGACCAGCATAATCTTAGGACTGTGGGAGAAAACTGGAGCACCTGGAGGAAACCCACGTGGACACGGGGATAATGTGCGGCAAGGTGGCACAGTGGTTAGCAGTGCTGCCTCACAGCGCCAGAGACCTGGGTTCAGTTCCCGTCTCAGGCGATTGTCTGTGTGGAGTTTGCACATTCTCCCCGTCTCTGTATGGGTTTCCTCCGGCTGCTCCGATTTCCTCCCACAGTCCAAAAATGTGCAGGTTAGGTGAATTGGCCATTTTAAATTGCCCATAGTGTTAGGTGAAGGTGTAAATGTAGGGAATGGGTCTAGGTAGGTTGCTCTTCGGAGGGTCGGTGTGGACTTGGTGGGCCGAAGAGCCTGTTTCCACACTCTAAGTAATCTAATCTAAAGTAATCTAATCCACACAGATGGTCATCCAAGGCAGGAATCGAACCTGGGTCCCTGGTGCTGTGAGGCAGCAGTGCTAACCACTGTGCCACCCTATTCTTAATATTTTAGATTTGTTTAATTTTAGATTTGTTCACTGAGTGGTAGCAAGGTGTCTGGAGATTTGTTTTATTTATATGAATTTTAATGAGGTGAGCAGTTTGCTGAATTTAAAATATGTAGAAGAAAGAAAATTAAACTTCTGTAACTTGGCAACAAAAGTCCACTAACACAGTCAGGATAGTCCAGGCAGTATGTAAATTCATTCAATGAGAAAAAAGGTTGCATCTTACGTTATTAGAGTCAAAGACGTCCACAGAAATGAAACTGCACTGGTCAGAAACAACCATCTAACTATTTTAATCCCATTTTCTAGCATTTGGCTCACAGCCTGGTATGCCTTAGCATCACAAGTGCACATCTGAATACTTCTTGTGTTGTGAGGATTTCTGCCTCTACCAATAGATAGTGAATTCCAGATTCCCACCACCCTCTGGGTGAAAATGTTTTTCCTTACATCGCCTCTAAACTTCCTTTCCCTTCATCTAAATCTATGACCCCATCCTGCTCCAAGGGAGATATCTTCCTCCTGTCTATCCTATAACTTTATACATCTAAATCATGTCACCTTTCAATCTCCTGTGGAAAAAGGTAAACAACCCCAGTTTATCCAATCTCTCTTCACAACTAAAACTCTCCAGCCCAGGTAACGTCCTGATAAATCTCCTCTACACTTTCTCCAGTGCTATCTCAATTCTCCGATAATTTAGTTTCCAGAATTGTGAACAATTCTTTAGCTGTGGCCCAACTAATGTTTTAAACAGTACCACTATCACCTCTCTGCTCTTAAACTTTATGCCTCAAAAAACAAAGGCAAGTTAAAAAAAAATCTTCTGACCACCTTATCCACCTGTCCTATGCCCTCTAGTTCTGGACTCACCTACCCCAGAGAAACAATGTTGTCTATTTACCCTATCCATGCACCTCATGATTTTATAAACCTGTATAAGGTCACCCCTCAGCCTCTGACGCTCCAGGGAAAACAGTCCCAGCCTATTCAGCCTCTCCCTATAGCTCAAATCCTCTAACCCTGGCAACATCCTTGTAAATCTTTTCTGAACCCTTCCATGTTTCACACCATCCTTCCGGTAGGAAAGAGACCATGCAATATTCCAGAAGTAGCCTAACCAATGTCCTGTACAGCCGCAACATGACCTCCCAACTCCTGTATTCAATACTCTGACCAATAAAGGAAAGCATACCAAATGCCTTCTTCACGATCCTATCTACCTGCAACTCCACTTTCAAGGAGCTATGAACATACACTGCAAGGTCTCTTTGTTCAGCAACACTCTCTATGACCTTACCTGCCAAGATTTGTTTTCCCAAAATGCAGCACCTCGCATTTATCTAAATTCCATCTGCCATTCCTCAGCCCACTGGCCCATCTGATTAAGGTCCCGTTGTAATCTGAGGTAACCTTCTTTGCTGTCCACTCCATCTCCAATTTTCGTGTCACCTGCAAATTTGCTAACTATACCTCCTATGTTCATATCCAAATCATTTATATGAATGACAAAAAGTAGTGGACCCAGCACTGATCCTTGTGGCACTCCACTGGTTACAGGTCTGCAGTCTGAAAAATATCCCTCTGTCACCATCCTCTGTCTTCTACCTTTGAGCCAGTTCTATATCCAAATGGCTAGTTCGCCCTGTATTCCAAGAGATTTAACCTTGCTAACCAGTCTCCCATTGGTAAGCAACCACATTGCTGTGGGTCTGGAGCCACATGTAGGCCAGACTAGGTAAGATGGCAGTTTCCTTCCCTAAAGGATATTAGTGAAACAGCTAAGTTTTTCTGACAATTGACATTAGATTCACAGACATTATTAATCTCTTATTTACAGTGTTTTTTAAAATTCAGCTTCACCATCTACCATGGTAGGATTCAAAGCCAGATCCCCAGATTTAAGCTGGATTAATAGTCTACCGATAATACCACTCGGCCATCACCACCCTGAGCCTCTCCAAATGCAAATTAATTCTGTCCCTCAGAATTGATTCCACTCGTTTCCTCGACTGAGTTTAGACTGACTGGCGTGTAGTTTCCTGGTTTCTTTCCTCCCTTCGTGAATAATGGTATCTATAATGTCAATTTCATCAAATTTCATGGAGGTTTGTCTCCATGACATTTTTCACTCTATTGTCTCAAACCCATCACATTAACCCTAATGATGGCCCATTTCAAATAGTTCCTGTATAGTGTAATATGGTTCACGCTGTTATTTTGTCTACAATAAACATTTATGTTCTGTTGTTGAAAGTATATTGACAGCCTTGTTTGAAATATGTTTAGTGACTAATCGCCACAATAAACAGAAAGAAAACTCTCAATATATTAAGGCAGTATCACTTTGGGATCTGACTAGTCTAGGAATAATATTAGCTGGAATCACAACAGAAGACTAATGTGGAACATAACCAGTTGGGCCATTAGCCTGTTTTGATAATATAAGTACAGTGTATTCTGAGATAACTATTTGCTAGGAGAAAGGGTATGTGATTTCTGATGTCCAGAAGTTGTGAATGTTTAATATCTGGGTTATTTTCAGGTGTGTTCACACTTTGTCTTGTTTCTTCTCCTTTTCCTGACTAGGTATTTCACTTCAACACCATCTATGCTAAGAAGAACTGGGTTCAGGCACACATGTTCTGCTATGAGCAAGGTGCTCACTTGCTCAGCATCAGCAACTTTGAAGAGGAGAAGTTTACAGAGAAACTGGTTAATGAGATCTTTGGGTGAGTCAGTGAGCACAGATTTGAAAGATGGTCAGTGGGCTGGGTGGGGCAGCTACTGGTTCCTGGATTCTATCTTTTTCAAATTTGTTGCCTTGACGTTATCACTGGATAAAGCCTGAGGAGATGGAATCTGGTCAATGTTCTCTCTGATCTGCACGGCCCGTCAGCTACTCAGAAGTTCCCCTGAGGTTCTGCAGTCACTGATTGGCGTGCACACTGATTGGTGTGCTGATGTATTGACTTGCAGTTTCAGGAGCTAGTGTAATGCATAGGTTTCAGAAATCGATGCGCCAAATTAAAAAAATTGTGAGGGAGTATTGGATCTAGTCCTTGGAAATAGCCTTTAGGTTTTTGACCACTAAGCTAAGAAATAAGAAGGGGATGGTGACTTTATTGGGGTTGTACTACAGACCCCCAAATAGTCAACAGAAATTAGAGGAACAAATATGCAGGGAGACTGGAGAAGACTTGCAGGAGCAATTGGATTGTGATAGTAGGGGATTTTAAATTTTCAGACATAGACTAGGACTGCCATAGCATTAAAGGCTGAAATGGGGTGAAATTTGTTAAGTGCCTTCAGAAAATTTCCTCAAGCAGTATATAGAGGGTCCTACTCGAGAATGGGCAAAACTCGACCTACTCTTGGGAAATAGGGCAGGACAGGTGACAGTGGGGGAGCAATTTGGGACCAGTGACCTTTGTTCTATTAATTTTAAAATAGATATGGAGAAGGAAAACCTGGTCTTCAGGTTTTCTAAATTCGGGCAACGTGAATTTTGACGGAATTACACAGGAGCTTGCAGGGGTTGATTGGTGTAGTTTGTTTGTCGGCAAAGGAACCTCTGGTAAGTGGGAGGCCTTTAAAAATTAGATAGCTAGAGTTCAAGGTTTGTATGTTCCTGTGAGGGTGAAGAGCAAGGAACAAGGAACCCTAGATGACAAGGGGGCTGTTGAAGCTTTGACCAGTTGGATTAAGGGAATCTCTGAAGGTATATCGGGGATACAGGAGTTGGCAACTGGATTAAGGGAACCCTGAAGGTATATTGGGGAGACAGGAGTTGGCAGCTGGATAAAGTGAATCCTGAAGGTATATTGGGGAGACAGGAGTTGGCAGTTGGATTTAGGGAATCCCTGAAGGTACATTGGGGATACAGGAATTGGCAGCTGGATTAAGTGAATCCCTGAAGGTATGTAGGGGATACAGGAGTTTAATTAAGAAGGAAATCAGCAGTGTGAAAAGGGGGCATGAGACAGCCTTGGCTGAGAAGATTAGGGTGAATCCAAAAAGGTTCTTTAATTATAGTAAAGGAAGGAAAAATAATAACTGGAGAGAGAATAGGACCCTTCAAGGACCACAGTGGACATGTATGTGTGGAACCACAGGACTTGGGCGAGGTCCTCAATGAATATTTCTCCTCTTTGTTTACTGTGGAGAAAGACATGAAGAGTTAGGAATTCAGGGAAGTTAGTGGTGATATCTTTGGGATAGTCCATTTTACAGTATAGGAGGTGCTGGATGTATTAGAACATATGAAGGTGAATAAATCTCCTGGTCCTGATCAGATATATCCAAGAAGGGAAGAAATTGCAAGGCCCGTGGCTGATTTTTTTGCATTATCATTAGCCAAGGGTGAGGTCCCTGAAGACTGGAGGGTAGCAAATGTCATTCCCATGTTCAAGAAGGGCTACAAAGATAATCTAGAGAATTATAGACCAGTAAGTCTAATATCTGTGGTCAGCAAATTACTTGACAAAATTATGAGATAAGATATACATGGATTTGGATCAGGAGTAGTCAGCATGGCTTTGTGCATAAGAGATCATGCCTCACAAATTTGTTAGAGTTCTTTGATGATGTGACTAGGAAGGTTGATGAGGGCAGGACAGTAGATGTAGTCTGTATGGATTTCAGTAAGGCCTTTGATAAGGCTCCACATGGTAGGCAGCTGTGGTAGGTTAGATCGCATGGAATCTAGGGGGAGCTGGCAAACTGGATACAAACTGGCTTGTTGGTAGGAAGCAAATGGCAATAGTGGAAGGATGCTTGTCGAACTGGAGGCCTGTGACTAGTGGTGTGCCTCAGGAGTCGGTACTGGGCCCATTACTGTTTGTTATCTGTAATAATGGTTTAGAGAAGAATGTACAAGGCATGATTAGTACGTTTGCAGATGATACTAAAATATGCAGTATCATGAACAGTGAGAAAGGTTATCAGAAATTGCAGCAGGACCTCAATCAGCTGGGGGAGTGGGCTGAGAAATGGCAAATGGAGTTTAATATAGAGAGTCTTGCATTTGGAAAGTCAAATCAAGGTAGGAGCTTTATGGTTAATGGTAGGGCCTTCGGGAGTGTAGTGGAACAGTGGGGCCTTGGAGTTCAGGTACGTGGTTCTCTGAAAGCGGAGTGAGGGGTAGACAGGGCAGTGAAGAAGACATTTGGCACACTGGCCTTCATCAGTCATGGTATAGAAGTTGGGAAGTTATATTGAAGTTGTACAGGACATTGGTGAAGCTGCACTTGGAGTATTGTGTTCAGTTTTGGTCACCCATGCTATGGGAAGGATGTTATTAAACTGGAAAGTATACAGAAGAAATTTACAAGGATGTTGCCTGGACTCAAGGGTCTGAGTTATAGGGAAAGGTTGGACAAGTTAGGACCTCTTTCTTTAGAGCATTGGACGCTGAGGACGTATCGTGTAGAGGTGTATAAAATCATGAGGGGCATGGATAGAGTGAATGTACTCAGTGTTTTTCCCAGAGTTGGGGAATTGAGGACTAGAAGGCATCAGTTTAAGGTTAGAGGGGAAATAATAAAAAGGAACGTGAGGAACAACTTGTTTACACAAAAGCACATGGAATGAGCTGCTTGTGAAAGTGGTTGAAGCAGGTACATCAACAACATTTAAAAGCATTTTGACAAATACATGGATTGATAAGGTTTAGAAAGATATGGGCAAAGTTCAAGGAAATCGGATTAGCATAGATGAATATTTTGGTCTGCATGGACGAGTTTTGGGCTGAAGGGCTTGTCTTCGTGCTATAGGACTCTACAACTCTTAAGCTCATCATGTACATACTTAAACAGCCCACTGTCTTAAAGACTCGAATCACAGCATGCCTCACCTTCAACAAAATGATCTGGAAGATTTCTTCTGATTCCAAAATTCTGTCCTGTTTACTCTCAACTCTCAGTAATTTTCACAAGTTATGTCAAAACCTACAATCCCTGTCTACACACCCCTCCCTCTCTCTCTCTCTGATCCCCATAATCCCAATAACATTATAAGTAAAAAGGGAGCAGGAGTCGGATATCTTTGGCATTATGGCATATTCAAATTCCCACCTTCCATTGCTCTATGGGAAAAAGAATTCCAAAGACTGACAGCCCTCCGAGAATATCTCCATGTCTCCAAATTTATTTATCCCCATAAATGGAGACCCTGTAACTTTAAACTGTGCTCCCTAGTTCTAGATTATACCACAAGGGAAATATACAGCAACTACTACGACAGGCCTATTTAGAATCTTATTTCAACAAAATAATTTTTCATTCTTCTAAACCCCGAGAAGCAATGGCCCAAAGTGCTCAGAAACTCTTCAAGTGACAAACCTCTTCATCCCAGGAACCAGTTTAATAAACCTTCTC
Organism: Hemiscyllium ocellatum; assembly: GCF_020745735.1. Lineage (NCBI taxonomy): Eukaryota > Metazoa > Chordata > Chondrichthyes > Orectolobiformes > Hemiscylliidae > Hemiscyllium > Hemiscyllium ocellatum. The sequence continues at coordinate 11,906,912 of NC_083432.1, read as the reverse complement.
TGAAGAGCTTTCCAATGTAAGTTTGACATTCCTTTAATAAGGAAACCAAAACTGTATGAAATACTCTAGCTATGGTCTAAATCAGTGCCTTCTACATCTGTCCCAAGACTTTCTACTTACCTCTTCAGTAGTTTGATAGTTATTTAGTGTACCTAGAATCATTGAATCATAGAATTCCTATTGAGCAGAAAGAGGCCATTCAGCTCATTGAGTCTGTACTGACCCTCTGAAGGGCATTCCTCCCTCCTACCCCATTCCCATAACCCTGTATGAAGTTTTCTACTATGGCTAGCCCACATCACTGGACACTATGGGGCAATTTCTTTCATAATGGCCAATCCAACTAACTTGCACATCATCTGACTGTGGAAGGAAAGTGGAACACCTGGAGGAAACCCATGCAGAGACAGGGAGAACATGCAAGCTTCACACAGGCCGTCACACAAGCTGCAATTGAACCCGGGTCCCTACTGCTGTGAGACAGCAGTGCTAACCTGTATGCTAATCTTTTGTGATTCATACACAGGAACCCCCAGATCCCTGTGTGCAACATTTCACATTCTGTTTTCATGCAAATAATGTTCTGTTGTCCCATCGTTCTGCTAAAATGAACAACCTCACATTTTCCCAAATTTCCATTTACTATTTTTTTTGGTCCACTCACTTATTCTATCATTTTTGCTTTGAAGATGCTCTTTATCTTTGCCTCAATTTATTCTCCTACCAACTTTGTGTCATCGGCAAATTTCACAATATAGCCAGTAAGTCCTTTACGTTTAAGTTGTCATTATAGATTGTAAATAGTCAAGACCCCAACAATGATACTTTGGCATTCCACTATTAGATTACCAAACTGAAAATTTATGGATGTAGGTTTGCTCACTGAATTGGAAGTTTCATTTCCAGACATTTCGTCACCCTACTAGGGCTGCATGGTGGCTCAGTGGTTAGCACTGCAGCCTCACAGCACCAGGTGCCTGGGTTCAATTCCAGCCTCGGGCAACTGTCCATGTGGAGTTTGCACATTTTTCCTGTGTCTGCGTGGGTTTCCTCCGGGTGCTCCAGCTTCCTCCCACAGTAAAAAATGAGGTCTGCAGATGCTGGCGATCACAGCTGAAAATGTGTTGCTGGTCAAAGCACAGCAGGCCAGGCAGCATCTCAGGAATAGGGAATTCGACAGGCAAGGCTACTCTCTCTCATTCCTGATGAAGGGCGTATGCTCGAAACGTCGAATTCCCTATTCCTGAGATGCTGCCTGGCCTGCTGTGCTTTGACCAGCAACACATTTTCAGCTCCTCCCACAGTCCAAAGATGTGCAGGTTAGCTGGATTGGCCATGCTAAATTAGGTGCATAGTGTTAGGTGCATTAGTCAGAGGGATATGGGTCTGGGTGGGTTACTCTTCAGAGGGTCGATGTGGACTTGTTGGGCCAAAGGGCCTGTTTCCACACTGTAGGGAATCTAATCTACTAGGTAACATCCTCAGTGGGCCTCCAGGTGAAGCACTGTTGATAATTCTTGCTTTCTATTTATATGTTTGGGTTTCTTTGGGTTGGTGATGTCATTTTCTGTGGTGACATAATTTCTTGTGGTGATGTCATTTCCTGTTTTTTTTCCTCAGGGGGTGGTAGATGGGGTCTAACTCGATGTGTTTGTTGATAGAGTTCCAGTTGGAATGCTATATTTCTAGGAATTCTCATGCGTGTCTCTGTTTGGCTTGTCCTAGAATGGATGTGCTGACCCAACTGAAGTGGTGTCCTTCCTTCTCTGTACATAAGGATACTAGTGACAGAGGATCATGTCGTTTTGTGGCTAGTTGATGTTCATGTATCCTGGTGGCTAGTTTTCTGCCTGTTTGTCCAATGTAGTGTTTGTTACTGTTCTTGCAAGGTATTTTGTAAACAACATTAGTTTTGCTTGTTGTCAATATAGGGTCTTTCAAGTTCATCAGCTGCTGTTTTAATGTGTTGGCAGGTTTGTGGGCTACCACAATTTATTTCAAATTGTGTCCAGTTAGCTAGTCCTCGATCCATGTTAATGTATCACCTCAGCACTATGAGCTCTTATCTTGTGCTCTAACCTTCTAGCCTTATCAAATGTCTTTTGAGAATTCAAATGTGCTTCATCTATTGGTTTCCCTTTATCCATTCTGCTTGATACATCCTTTTGGAACTCTAACACAATTACCCTTTCACAAAACCATGTTGAATGTCTGCTTGTATTATGATTTTCTAAATGTCCTGCTCCTATCTCATTAATAATTGATACCAGCAATTTCCCAATGATAGATGTTAGACCTTTCTACTGGAATGGAAGAGAGGGCTGTGTCTTGCAGCCTACCCTGAAGGATAACTCACTTGGCAGACCTAAGTAGTTAGGTCTCCTCATTAGCTTCCATGTAGCTCATGGAAGCTAATGAGGAGATCTATCTTAAGCATAACTACCCAGACAAGAGTTAGGAACAGCAGATATTTTACACTCAGGAATAACTGCATGAAATTCCAACATTCCAATAATGAATGAACTTGAAAAATATTTCTTAGTTGTTGAGCATTTTGGATAACTTTACATTTAAACAGTGCCTTTCACAATGTAAGACATATCAATGTAAGAATTTCAGCCTGTTTATCTCCCTCCTGATTTTATTGGAGTTTACTATAATGGAAATAATATGGAGGTGATGTACAGTCAGCTATTAATTCATTGTGTCAAAGAGCCAATGATTCTGAACCCAACAGAATCATAGAATCCCTACAATGTGGAAGTAGGCCATTCAGCCCACCGAATCACCACTGACCCTCTGAAGAACATCCCACCCAGACAGCAGTCCTACCCTAATCTTGTAACCCTGCATTTCTCACCTAACCTACATATCCCTGAACATTATAGGTAATTTAGCATTGCCAGTCCACCTAACCTGCACATCTTTGGACTGTGGGAAGAAACCAGCAAACTCCACACAGTTACGAGGCTGGAATTGAACCTGGGCCTCTGGCACTGTGAGGCAGTAATGCTAACCATTGGGCCCATGGACACACTCCAAACCAAGTGACTACTGAAGGATTAGTGGATGAAACAGATTAGCGGATTCTCTCCCGTATGCTAATTAACATGTATGCTGACACTCACTTTTGGTTGACTTTATTTGAAACAGTCACAGCAAAGCAGAGCTGGCTTTGATTTTGGAAGGTTAGATTACTTAATGTGGAAACAGGCCCTTCGGCCCAACAAGTCCACACCGAACCTCTGAAGAGTAACCCACCCAGACCCATTCCCCTCCATTTACCCCTTCACCTAACACTACAGCAATTTAGCATGGTCAATTCACCTAACCTGCACATCTTTGGACTGTGGGAGGAAACTGGAGTACCCGGTGGAAACGCACACAGACATGGGGAGAATGTGCAAACTCCACACAGACAGTTGCCTGAGGCGGGATTTGAACGTGGGTCTCTGGCACTGTGAAGGGCATCCCACTCAGACTCAACCCCCTCCCCCCTCTCGATACCTGCATTTCCTGTGGCCAATTCACCGCAAACTGCACATTTTGGACTGTGGGAGGAAACCAGAGTACCAGAGGAAAGCCACACAGACACAGGGAGAATGTGCAAATTCCACAGCCGAAGCTGGAATCGAACCCTGGTCCCTGGTGCTGTGAGGAAACAGTGCTAACCACTGAGTCACTGTGCCGCCCCTACTGCAGGCGGCTCTGTCCTGTCTCTGTAAATGGAATAATCCAACAATGGAAAATTGAATTATTTTTAATAAAATGTTTACTGGAAATTCATGAAGTATGATGAAAATTAGTTATTGTCTATTTCTACTTCGTAGAGAGTCAGAGGATCACGATTATCATTGGTTCTGGCTTGGATTGAACCGACGAAACCCAGGGACAGAACAAAGCTGGGTATGGAGTGATGGAACAGGGGTGAGTATCTGTCTGAATGACCAAGTCACAGGCTGACTTGCTTGAGTGGGAAGAACAGGGACAGGTTTGTACATGCAGTGTTACAGAATAAGTTTGCATTTCCCACTATAACACTCCACCTGTGTACAAAGCTCCCCTTCCCCTGAGATATCATACACACAATTTAAACATCTCTGGTGTGTCAATTTGTTCCATGTTAGACAGCATATGTATTTGCAACAAGAACAGATGTTGCTGAAGAACCTCAGCAGCAACTGTTGAGAAAAAGCTGAATTAATGTTTTGAGTCCAGTGACCCTTCTTCAGAACTGTATTTTCCCGATTACATGCAAACAACTGAAAACTGTCATAATGGGTGGGTGGAATGAAAACCAGGAACTGTAAGCAATTAGGTGCAAGAACAGAAGGTGCAGGAGATTGCAGAGGTAGGGCAGAGTGAGAACGTGGAGGAATTTGAGAATATATTAGTTAAAATGTAATGCTAAACCAACTTTGCAAGGATGAGACAATGCAGCTGCACTTTGTATAAGGTGAAGTGTATGGGAAGGTAGATGAAGGAACAGCATCAAAGATAGCATTAGAAACAACAACAAAAATGGAAATTGCTGGAAAAGCTTAGCAGATCTGGCATCATTTGTGAAGAGAAATTAGAGTTAACCAGAGTTGGGACCAGTGACCCTTCCTTAGAACTGGAGCAACAATTTGGATAGAAGTAATTGGCACATAGAAAATTACGGGCAGTGTAAGTAACCTAAACCTATTGCATTCTTGCACAGTATTCCTACAACAACTTTGGACGAGATGTCTATGAAGATGATAGCGTCCGACGCTGTGGAGTCATTGACATTGCCTCCTCACTATGGCGAGCAGTACGCTGTGAGAATCAACTGGACTGGATCTGTAAGATCCGCAAAGGTAGGAATGGCAGTGAAGGATGGGTGAAGGAACAATCCAAAAGAATACTTTCAGGGAAATGAAGCTCTGCAAGTGATACCAAGTTTCAGCAAGGTTCAGAACCTGAATGTAAGTCAGTATAGCTGTGCACTACACCAGGTATTGAGTTATTGAGTCCCCTAGCATAATATTTATGAATAAATCTCCCTTTCTTCCCTTTGAGTCCCAGGCAAGCAAGCTTCAGGACATCTGCAGAGGCTGTTAGTTCAGCTGGCACAGGTTCTTCCACAGGCAAACCTGGTACTAATGTGCTTGAGAATGAAATTGTGGGAACCATCATATTAGACAGATGTACAGTGCAGAATTATTGAATGATCAATGTTTTTTTTATCATATCCTTTCATATTCACTTGTCTAATCTCACGTTCTGATTCACTCCCCATGCACCTTAATAATACCCTCCAGTCTATTCCCATCTCGCACTTACTGCCCATACCCAATAATATGACAGTATCAGTAAGAGTGGCCACCGTATAATTCTTGTGGAGACCAAGTCCCACTGTCATATTGAGAAAAATCTCCATTGTGTTGTGTGGCACTATCACCATGTTATATGGGACAGACTTCGAACTGATCAAACAACTCAACTGGGTATCCATGAAGTGCTGTGGGCCATCAACAGCAGTAGAATTGTACTTCAGCACAATCTGTAACTTTATGGCCCAGCATATACCCCACTCAACCATTACTATGAACCCTGGGGATCAACCCTAGTTCAATGCAGAGTGCAGGAGGGCATGTCAGGAGCACCACCAGGCATACCTAAAAATGAGATATCAACTTGGTGAAGCTATCAAACAGGACTATTTGCATACCAAACAACATTAACAGCAAGCAATTGATAAAGCTAAGCAATCCCACAACCAACACATCAGATCTAAACTCCTCAGTCCTGCCGTTTTCAGTCGAGAATGGTGGTGGACAATTAAACAACTATTGGAAAAGGAGACTCCACAAACATCCCAACACATCAGCGCCAAGGATAAATCTAAAGCATTTGCAGCAACATTCAGCCAGAAATGCCAAGTGGGTGATTCATCTAGGCCTCCTCCAGTCTTCAGCCAATTCAATTCACTCCATGTGACATCATGGAGTCACTACATACTGCAAAGACTATAGGTTCTGACAACTATCCGGCAATTGTTCTGAAGACTTGTGTTCCAGAACTTGCTGCTCCCCTTGCCAAGCTGTTACAGTATAGTTAAAACACTGGTATCTACCCAACAATGTGGAAAATTTCTCAGGTATGTCCTGTACAAAAAGGACAAATCCAACCTGGTCAGTTATCGCCCCGTCTGTCTATTCTCAATCATCAGTAAAGTGATGGAGGGTATCATCAGCAGTGCTATCAAGCAGCACCTGCTCAGTGATGCCCAGTTTGGGTTCCACCAGGACCACTCAGCTCCTGAGCTCATTACAGCTTTGATTCAAATACGGCCGAAAGATCTGATTTCCAGAGGTGAGGTGAGAGTTACAGCCCTTGACATCAAGGCTGTATTCAACGGCATGTGGCGTCAAGGAGCCCTAGCAAAACTGGAATCAGTGGGTATCGGGGGCAGACTCTCCACTGGTTGAAGTCATATCTGGAAGATGTTGTGATTGTTGGAGGTCAAACATCTCAGCTTCAGGATATCTCTGCTGGAGTTCCTCAGGGTAGTGTCCTAAGCCCAATCAACTTCAGCTACTTCATTCACATCCCATGAGTGAATAAAAGAGGGTCCCAGTCTAATCCACTCATTTCCCACACCTTACGATAAATATTTCAAGTATCCGTCTCTTTTGAAATCATTTATGGATTCAGAGTAAATGTGTTCCAGATAATTCTGTGAAGAGCTTTTTTTGTCACTTGTACTCATAGAAAGTCCCTGACTGCTTTTTGTCATTTACCTGAATCTGCTCTCTCTCTCTCGCACTGCCCTCTCACTGTCGAATGAAAATAATCTGACACTGTGCATCTTACTTTAACGTTTCATAATTGTGATGGTGTTTATCTCTTTTCTCCAAGTTTCCCAAATGCCTCCATTTCCTAAACAGTAAATATATCACTCCACCTGAAACATTATTTTAGATTGTGCTTCTGTGACCTTATGAGGGAGTGTATTCCACATTCTCACAACTCTGTGTCTGAGGTGATTGTTGCTTTATTCTTATGGATATGATCAGATTTTAATATTACTTCTTCTGGACAACTCAACCCCCACGTAAATTGCACACGTTATTTTAACATGCAAAGAAATTCCCAGGACTGGTGGTTAATCCCACCCCTGTGAAGAAATGAATGATGGATCATTCCTGTTGTCTTGAAATATTTTGATTTGTTACAGTAATATGCATTAGGGGGGCACCTACTGGATATAAGTGGCATTGAAAGTTAGACAGATTTTTCAGTGAGCTGACTGAAAACATATGGAGTCTCTCTGCCTGTTAGCGGAGCCACAGTACTAGTCAATGTGTTGCAGCCAGATAGCATGTAAAGAATGGATTTGAGTTAGCGGAAGTGCAGTCGAGTCTGGAGCATACATAATGTCAAGATGAGCAGACTGTCAACACCTCTGTTGGCTATGTCAGAAGGTTATTTGTGCTAAATAAAGGAACATCGTGGAATCTCAATCATAATCTAGTGATTAGTGAGCTTGTACTAATGGGCCAGATGCCAACTTGCAAATTCTATCCATTGAAAATGGCATTCTGTACTTAAAAATAAAAAGAAATAGATAGAGAATTTGAATTCTGGGCTTTACACAGGATATTACCAGCAGGATATTACCAGCCGCACAGCAGTATGCTCAATGTTTTCAGAGACAACTGTAAGAGGGCAAATGATTTGACTTCGATCAGTGAGTTTTGCAAATCCTGAGGGAAAACATGAAACACATTAAAGAGTTCTATTCACTATATATTAGGGAAGGTTATGTCCTGGATTCAAAGTGTGAATTATGGATAGCTGCCATTAAAAGTGCAGCTTAAATAAATACAATTCATCAAATGTCACTTCTCCTCTTCGGGTTGGTAGATTATTTAAGCTCCACTTTCTTTCAGCTGCTAGGCTGATGTTGCAGTGCAGAGTAAGACAATGTTGGCAGGTATAGAATCTCAGCCTATCTGAAAAGAAAGCAGAAATTGCTAGAGAAGCTTCGCAGGTTTGGTAGCATCTGTGGGAAGAAAGCAGAGTTAACATTTTGAGTCTGATGACTCTTCATCAGCTTATCTTTTGGTTGAAGTTACATAACAATTCCATGGTGCTAGTGGAAGAAGAGCAGAGTGTTTGCCACAATTCCTGGCCAATATTCCAAAAACCCTTGATCTGATTGTTATTTTGGTTGGCTTTGCATTTAGTTGTGATAGCACAGAGATGGAACAACTGCACTCCAAGATTAATTCATTTGCTGCAAGTCATTTTTGGGAATTGTGAAAAAAGACTTTGATTTATTTGGCGCTTTTCACGACATCAAAAAGCACATTACAGCTAATGAAGTCAAATATGTTTTGAAGTGTAATCGCCATCGGAAAGTATTGTGTTTCAGTTCATGCTCTTTCTTCTTCTCACATTAAACCTAATGGATCTCTTACAACCAGCAAAAGTTGAAGTCTCCAAAGTGACAAATAGGAAGAGTACATGAATAATTACACAGCATACTTTATTAGACTTAATGAAATCATGCTTGATGACAGTCAATTGGCAGGTCTGTTGTATGTTATTATTATTTGAAGTAAAGTTTATTTGGTCAAACCCATGTCAAAAAAGTGCATGTAAAATGACTGGTAAATATTCATTTGTCATACTCTGACATTAAAACATAGAATCTCAGTTAAAGAGTATCTATATAAAATAGCCATCAAACTACTCAAGAAGTCGTTTATTGGCGTCAAGAATAACATATTGATCAAATCATTTCTATCAGTGAAAAAGTAGCACCAAGGACACGTAAGAGGCCACTGAATCCCACCCTCAAGCATGGACCACCATTCCAGTAGAATGTTGTTGATCTGTATCTCAAGTGCATTTACCCCCCTTTGTTCCGTGTTCCACAATACCTTTAGAGGAGAAAGTGAGGTCTGCAGATGCTGGAGATCAGAGCTGAAAATGTGTTGCTGGAAAAGCGCAGGTCAGGCAGCATCCAAGGAACAGGAGATTCGACGTTTCGGGCATAAGCCCTTCATCAGGAATGTCTTATGCCCGAAACGTTGAATCTCCTGTTCCTTGGATGCTGCCTGACCTGCTGCGCTTTTCCAGCAACGCATTTTCAGCCCACAATACCCTTACCTGACCTAACCTCAATCTTGAAAGCTGCAGTTGACCTGTGATGAATGTTCATAATAAATTAGTATTTGGGGACTTGGGTTCTAAAGTAGAGATAAACGGGTTTTTTGTTTTGAGTTCTATCAAGGTTTTTTTTTAAGGGCCAGAGACTTTTCTCAAGTAGTGGGTCAGAACAGTCTTTCTAAAAAATGATGTGACTTCATTTAAAAGACCTGATGAAATAATTACTAGTGTTTACTAAGAGAGGCCAGTAGAGAAGGAACATAAGCCAGTGCCATTGAGAGAAAAGATCTACACAGCAGAAGAGCAGTTTAGGTTTGGCAACCTCTAGGTCACCAGAGCTGGAAAGAAGTCTTAAAACTGTTGTAGCTAATGGAGACAGCATCCTGCTCTCCAGTCAAAGTATTAGAAAAGTCTTTCCTAGGTCTTTCTCCATTATTCCTGATCCACCTGAAAAAGGCAGCTGCCAGATAAGGACTGCCCCTCAATGAGGACTGCATCCTATCACTGAGCACTTGCTCATATGCTTCATTCCTAGGGGCTAATAGTTTCTTTTGTCCATACCAATGTGACCCCTACTACCCTATGGGTAGAATAGCTACCCAAAAGTCAGGGTGATCACGTTCTTCTTTGCCCACTTCCCAGCTCAAGGTCAATTATATTGTGCCAGGAACATCATCTGGCTCTAAGCACTTGCAAACATAATACACTCCATCCACTGGTTTCCTACTAACTTAGAATGATGGTTTTAGAATTGTTTATGGTTTTGTAGAGAGAACATATTAATTCCGTGTCAGCTTATTTCTTAACTTCTTTACAATGAATAAAATACCCATTTATTAAGAGTCTTAATTTCTCATAAAATAGTGTCAGAAAGGAATAAGGAGAATTCACAGCCTGTTCACACTCAGAACCATGATCATCTGCTGAAGAAAGGTTTTACAAACAACATAGTTCCTGTTCAAGATCTCTACAGCAAAGTATGTGTCTTTCAACATCAGAATCTAGATGTCCTCTGAAGTGTAATGGTAACAGTCTGAGCCATTTCATCCTTTGGTGTCAGTTCACTGGTAATAGTGCAGGTGGAGAAAACCTGACAATGATGATACCATTGATGATATCATCATTGTCAGCACATAATGAATTATTCAGCATCTAACCTTTACTCCGCACTCAAATTGCCAGCAAGTTGGAATTAAAATGTTTGGGACTGGTCATTCAGGGTTATCTAAAGACCACACTGAAAGCAAGCAAGTGCTGAAAATACCACTGCCAGACAAAGTGTCAGCTACAGGGCAGTGGCAATGTTAACCAGGGTGACGGAGGGCAGGATGGGTGTACACTCATCACCTGATCAAGGCTAATTAATACTTTAAAAGCTTGTTAAGAGCTCATCAAAGTTGGAAACTACTGAAGAGGTGGAACGGTTTCCCAGGTATTGAGTGGGAGTATCCATAGCCCCTTGAGAGGGTCAGCGGGACAAAGGAGGACTGAGCTGCTGGGATTGAGGCACCTGCACAGGTGGCAAGGAGATGGGAGAGGAGAAGGGCATTGGATAGAAAAAGGGCAGGAGGCAGCAGAGGCCAAACTCTCAACACAGGATCCACTTATGAAGGTGGAGCTACCTGGAGATGACCAATAGCCAGTGCTGCGGACTTACCACACATGTGATAAGTGATATCTGTGATCTTGTGCCAAGGACCTTGCCAGTAGTCATTAAAGTCACTTTACCCTTGAACATCTTCACTTCTGGCTCCTTCATCTCAACTGTGGATCTTCGTGGCATTTTGCGGTAGTAATCACCTCGCCGTGCCATTGAGACCAGGATGCCACGACAGTTGGGCCCTCTGACATTGCAAATATACTACTGCTGTGAAAAGATGGAAAAAAAAGTAATGGTGAGCTACACTGGAGCAAGCACAATGTTTTATCACTATACACTGTGCCTATTTCCACATGTCTGCCTTATAGTATGCATGTGGCATTGGCCATGATGCAGCCACCTTGCATGGCTCAACAGTATCAGGACTGCCTCCCTTGATAGAGCTTGTGTCATTCCTTTCCAAGGAAATGTAGTTACCTCCACTCATTTCTACTGAAGTGGTGGTCTTTCCCATCCCACCACATTAATGAATTGGCTGGCATCCTAAGGGACAAGTGACACCCATCCTGCACAGCGGCAGAGGTTGTTAACATAGTTGTGGCACTCCAAACAAGTTCTCTGGAAAGCGCTATGGCTGCTGGCCTACTCAGTGATAACAACCAGTCTTGCATGGTGTGTGAATGTCTCTTAGCCTTTCTCCCCCACACCAGAGCAACATGCAGGAAGGTGTGACTGAACTATGCAACCACTCAGGATACTGCTTCTGCCATGCCCACATCTCCAGTAGAATTCCTCTGTGGATGGTGGAGGGGGTTGCTGTAATCTTGCAGGTCTGAGTTTGGAGAATGGGTGCTGGGATGATTGCTACAGCAAAGGACATTCTCGTGGCAGCTCCTTCCATGTCAGTCGATGATGTAGACATTATCTTGAAGCTAATTCTAGCTATTAAGTTGGCAGATTTGCTCAACTCCCGTCACAGTGAAATGACACATTTTTTCCAGGCTGCGCACTGCTGCCTCACAGTGCCAGGGACCTGGGTTCAATTCCTGCCTCAGGAACATGTGCAACTGTCTGTGTGGACTTTGCACATTCTCCCTTTGTCTGTGTGGGTTTCCTGGAAGTGCTCCAGTTTCCTCCCACAATCCAAAGATGTGCAGGTCAGGTGAATTGGCTATGCTAAATTGCCCATAGTGTTAGGTGGATTAGTCAGCGGTAAATATAGGGTAGGGGGGGTGGGTTACTCTTTGGAGAATCGGACTTGTTGAGGCCAAATGGCCTGCTTCCATACTGTAGAGAATCTAATCTACACAACTGAGCTTTTTATGTGCTTCTCCTTCTCCAATCATCAAATCACAGCTGTATTTTTCCATCACCACAAAATCACCTATGTTTTCTAATTGACTAATTTACATGCAAAGCCCCGTTACACAGACCATCAAAGGTGAGGAAGCAATAGGGATCAAATGAAGATGGAAAGGGAGATAAAGCATTCCAACCCATGTGCCCATCTTTCTGTAAAGGCAATGATTGTTAGACTTCCTTCATTACTCCATCCTTTGACGTTAATACCTGTCTCTCAGATAGAACCTTATGTCCCAGTGACCTAGTCCCTGGAGGTCCAATCAAACCACCTTACCCTAGTTCTTCTAGCTCAAATTCCAAACTAATTCTATTTTCTTTTGTCTGTTGCTGTTCCAGAGATCCATGTGCCACATGTTGTGTGCCAAATCTGACATGTAGCTCCTTGCACGCACAGTACTTGCGCTTTTTATTGTAGCACAAATCAATGCTGTGGCTGTGACCACTAGCGCACACAGTGCCTTTGGAAACTCCTGATGATAGGTATAAACCATAGGCTAAGGAGTGACATGTTTTTGGAATTTACACTGTTCTAATCAATTCTTCCTTTGTCCCATAGGAGCTGTTGTGAAGGAACCAGAGGGCACTGAAGGTATGTTGCGTTTTATAACGGTGTGGAATAGCAAAACAGAGCTATTGTAATAGGAACATGGTAGGTCATGTCCTCTTTTCCTGCTTATCCACCTTCACCTAAACTTTTGTTATTTTACCAGTCTTATTCAGAGGGAGATGTAATCAGTTTGACGATAGTCAAAAATTGTTTCAAAATGTATTGGTGCATTCAATTTAGGTGTTTTAGCTTCATTTGTTGCATTCTCCTGTTTGGTGTGCAATTGTCATCTGTCATTACTGATTTCTGACTTCAGCATTTCAACTTCATTGAGATTCGTGTTCCTGGCTTTTTAGTTCTAACTTGTAGCTGCAAAATTGCTTCAAAATTTGAATCAGTCAACCATAAAATATGTATGTGTCTCCAGTATATTACATTTAATTGGGACGTGCATCCTGGCTGAAGTGTGGATGTGGGCAGGAGGAAGCTAAGCTTGGTGGAGCACAGAGTTCTTGGAGGATTCTGGGCTTGGGGAGGTTTGGGAGGAGTGAGGCCAAGGAGGGATTTGACAAAAAGGATGAGTATTTTAAAATGCTTCCAGTGCCAGATCAGGGAGCCCTAGAGGATGGTCAGATGGAGCTTAGGATACATATTTGGCTGAGCTCAAATTTAAAGATCGAGTAAGCTGGGAAACCAGCTAGCACAGGAGAACACTGGAATTGTCAAGTGTCGAGGCACTGTAATAAAGACCTAAGAGAATTTTAGCAACAAATCCAGTTGGTTGGGGCAGTGACCCGGCTGCTTTGTGGAGGCAGACGTAGGTGGTTTCGTGATGAAGAGAATATGTGGTTGTAATTTCAGCTCAGAGTCAAATTGCCTGTGAAGGTTGTAAATGTGGGTCCATCTCAGACAGTGAGTGGGTTGGGGTGGGGGGGCAGAGTATGAATGGAGGAAGAGAGTTGATGGTTCTGGAATGAAGTAGACAGGACTGAAAGACATTGTCAGATTTTCAGAGTTGAGTTTTTTCCAGAGGCCATCAAAACTGATAACTGAGATCCCGTTTCAGATGCGGGATAATGATGCAGCTTGTAAGCTCACATCATGCACTCCTTGCCTCGAGTGTTAGGCATCTCATACCATAGAGTCTGGCTCACTTCTCGAGGACTCTTGGTTCATGAAGGAGCCATGAACCATAGTTGTGCTTTGGGAACCTTTTGAAAGATGTATTTGAAATGTCTCATCCATGTTCCCTCCATTCACACAGTGTATACTATGTACTGAAACAATGAACCATATAGTGACAGTTTCAAGTCTTGAAATGTTCTTAGGAAGCAGACCATTCAGAAATCTGCTTTCAAAATTCCACTATTAATGCCCTAATTTGTTCTTACATTAAAGCCAACTTTATAGAGTATCAGAGTCAAGAGTGTGGTGCTGGAAAAGGTCAGGCAGTATCTAAGCAGCAGGAGAATTGATGTTTTGGGCAATAGCCCTTCATCAGGAATGGGCATCACTCTTCATTCCTGATCCTCAATTTCTCCTCCTTTATAGAGTAGCAGTCAGACACTGCCTTTTATAATCAAAGTAAAATCATCTTTATCCCCTTTACATTTCTTAATCTTGTCCAAGTAACATACAGATGTGAGAAAATGAATCAAAAAAGGATAACTTATTGTAATCTCAAAAATTAATCAAAGCGTTTTGAAACAGCAACGGTGAAGGAATGGGAATAAAGTTCCAAGTCAGGGTGGCATATGACTTAGAGGGGAGCTTGTAGGTTGTGATGTTACCATACCTATCCTGAACTTCTCTGATGACCTGAGATGTTAACTCTGCTTCACTCTCCTTACATATTGCCTGATTTGTTGAGTATTTCCAGCACTTTCTGTTTTCAATTTCATCTTTGTATTCGTTCAGAGTAACATTTTTTTTGGATTACATTGCTGATGCAAAATGAGTCAAAGCCTTCTCTTGCCAGATGGTGCAAGCAACCAGTGGTTCCAGTTCCAGGATGCAGAGTACAAGTTCTTTAAGCATCTCTCCACCTGGCCTCAAGCCCAGCGGATCTGTACCTGGTTCAAAGCGGAACTGGCCTCCATTCACAGCCAGGAGGAGCTGACCTTCCTAGGACAGACCCTGCAGAAGGTAGGACTGAAGAAATGCACTAAATGATACTGAACTCCTCAGCTCTCGAGAGTGAGCTCTAGTGGTTTTGCACAGATGTGCACCAACATCTGCTCTAGTTAAATTAGGAAGGGGGAATCTGGAAAACAGTTTATTCAGATTCAGTTTGAGGAAGGGTATATGATTGCAGCTCAGACATAAATCCAATGTGAAGATTATTACTCCATTTCACTGGCATAGTTTAACAGACAGAGAAGAAGGGAGCCAACCATTGTAATTCACTCTCTTTCAATTTAGAAGTTCTATATTGTGTTGTTCCTTGTGGTTTTTCAATACTAATCTAAATCTTATAAAACAACAATCACTCTTACTGAAATGTTGCCCCACAAACACTTAGTTCACGTGACTCGCCTCATTTCTCATCACCAGATATCAAAATACCTCCTTTCTAAATAAATTGAAAATATTCTGATCTAGGACGTTCTCATGAGCATTTCAGAAATTCCTCCCCTTCCTTACCCTTTAATGTTACACTTTCCCAATTAATATTTGGGTAATTGAAGTCCCCTATTATCACCACTCGATAGTTTTTGTGCATCTTTCTGATTCGCCTGCAGATTTGTTCCCCTATCTCGCTCTTCAAATGCAATAAAGATCATAGAGCTTGGTGGCACTCTCTAAGACTGTAATGTCATCCCCAATATGGACTGTCACCCCACTTCCTTTCTTCCTCCATCTTTTCTGAACATTTTATCCTTGAACATATTTCCATTTTTGCCACTACATCATATTCTATTGTGCTTTTAGCTCACCAACTTTATTCACTGTTATCTGTGTATTTACATATGTTCTAAATCTGTTTCTGCATTTTTCATTGTCCTTCTTACTTTGCTCCTATCTGACATGGTACTACCTCTTTCTTTAGTCATGTCCACAACCTCACTTTATGAACTATGTTCACTTCTGTTAATCCAATATGCAGCTGCCTATCCCCCTATCAATTTATTCCTTCCTCCAAACATACAACTGAATCTCCTCAAAGGGCCTTGGTCCAGTCCTGTTGAGGGACAACCAACTCCTTTTGAATAGGTGCCTTCTCTCCCAGGATTGATATCAGTGCTCCACAAATTTCAAACCCCTCCTCCTACACCAAGCTTTAAGCCGTATATTACCTCTCCCAATCTTAGTATTTCTACTCTTGCAAGCGCATGACACCAGGAGTTATCCAAAGATTGCTAATCTTGAAGTCTTAAACTTTACCTTCTTCCTTAGCTCTGTAAGTCTGACCTTAGTACTTGCTCTTTAGAACATAGAACATAGAACAATATAATACCGAACAGGCCCTTCAGGCCACGATGTTGTGCCGAACTTTTGTCCTAGCTTAAGCACCTATCCATGTACCTATCCAATTGCCGCTTAAAGGTCACCAATGATTATGACTCTACCACTCCTACAGGCAGCGCATTCCATTCCCCCACCACTCTCTGGGTAAAGAACCTACCCCTGACATCCCCCTATACCTTCCACCCTTCACCTTAAATTTATGTCCACTTGTAACACTCTGTTGTACATTGTACATTGGTACCAATGTGACTCAAATTTGGCTCACTTCCTTCTCCTCATGGAATATTCTGCACTTTCTCTGTGATGTCTTTTACCCTGGCACCAAGGAGGTATCACACAACAAGGGACTCATGATGACAAGTACAGAAATGCCTGTCTGTCCCCTTGCCTATAACTACAACAATCGAAAGTAAAACTTTTATTTTGTCCAAACACTGTAACTTTCTTTTCTCGGTGTCAGTTGGTAGATCCAAAACACAATTTTGTCAAGTATTTTTTTTATTCCAGTATAGAATTGTAACATAGACAAATAAGCTGAATTAATGACTTCATTTGATTATCGC
This sequence comes from Hemiscyllium ocellatum, assembly GCF_020745735.1. NCBI lineage: Eukaryota > Metazoa > Chordata > Chondrichthyes > Orectolobiformes > Hemiscylliidae > Hemiscyllium > Hemiscyllium ocellatum. Next base: position 11,890,228 of record NC_083432.1, on the reverse strand, counting down.
ACCCTTTGCCAAACTGGATTATTTAAGAATCAGGGTCAAACTTTGTGCTGGTTGGAGTCATAGAAAGATGATTGTGGGTGTTGGAAGTCAGTCATCTCACTTCAAGGTCATCTTTGCAGGAGTTCCTCAGGGTAGTGTCCTAGGCTCAAGCATCTTCTGCTGCTTCATTAATGACCTCCCTTCGTAAGGTCAGAAGTGGGGATGTTCGCTGATGATTGCACAATGTTCAGCACCATTTGCAAATCCTCAGATACTGAAGCAGTACATGGGAAATGTAGGGCAGGAGAATGGATCTGGGTGGGATACTCTTGGAAGGTCGATCTGGGCCCATTGGGCCTAATGACCTGTTTCCACACTATAGGAATTTCTATGGTAGTCTATGATACATGTTCAAATGTAATTAGATCTGGACAATGTCACACAAATGCCAGACAATGACCATCTCCAATAAGAGACAATCTAACCAGCATCCCTTGATATTCAATAGTATTACAATCACTGAATCCTGCACTGTCAGCACCCTGGGTGTTACCATTGACCAAAAACTCAACAGGGATGGCCATATAAATACAGTGGCTACAAGAGCTGGTCAGAGACCAGGAATACTGCGGCAAGTAACTCATGTCCTGACTACCAGTAACTCCTGTCCATCATCTACAAGACTCAAGTCTGCTGTGTGATGGAATTATCTCCATTTGCCTGGATGGATGGATGCAGCTCAAACAACACTCAGAAATCTTGACACAACCATTCCGGACAAAGCAACATACTTGATTGTCATCCACAATAAACCGAAGATCTTTAGACAGCTCCCTCCAAACCTATGGCCACTTCCATCTTGTTAGACAAAGGCAGCAGATGCCTGGGAACACCACCATTTAACAAGTTCCCCTCCAAGCCAGTCACTATCCTGACATGGAAATATATCACTGGGTCAAAATCCTGCAATTCCCTCCCTAAGGGCATTAAGAGTCTACTTGCAGCACAGTGACTGCAGTAATTCAAGAAGTCAACTCGCCACCACCTTCGCAAGAACATCAATGCTGGCCAGCCAGTGATGCACACATTCCATGAATACATAATAAAAAACTATAAGTCACTGGGAAAAGTGGAAGAGCTTCAAACTTTACAAAGCATCATCATCTCCAGCTCTAATGACTTGAAATTAGCTACTTTATTATACACAGCTTTAATGCACACATCCACATCCACTGGTTTCCTCTTATCCATTCCATCAGTTACACACTCAATGATAATCGTCTTTGACAAATTAATTGAGTTCCCTTTCATAAATCTGTCATGTTGCCTGCTTAATCAGATTGTGATTTTCTAGATGGCCATTTAGCACATCCCTAATTATATATACCAGCATTTTCTAATTACTGATATAAGCTAACTGATCTATAGTTCCTCATTTTCTGTCTTCCTCCTTTCTTAAATATTAGGATTATCTTTTTCTACCTTCCAATTCTTAGGAAGTTGTCTGGAAGATAAAGTCAAAAGAACTGCTGCCTGTTTTAAACCCATAGGATATAGGTCGTCAGATTCAGGGAACTTTTGACTATTTGCTTCCACTAATTTCTCCATTGCTGTTTCTTTCCCAATTCTCCTTTCTTCAAGTTCTTCATTCTCACTTCGACCTTGGTTCCACATTATTGTTTCTTGTGTCATCCACTGTGAGGACAGACCCGAAGCAAATTGTACTTTTCAATTTCACACTCTTTGGGACCATAGTAAGCCTAACAAATGCAACTATCCTTCCACATCTTGTTGAAAAGTTATACTTTGAGTGCTGTTGATTAGACTTGTCTTTTAGCACAGCAAGCTACATTTCCTAATGGGGATTGGGAAGGGAATAAATGACCAGAAACTCAACTGGGCCAGCAACATTAATGCTATGATTACAAGAGCAGGTCAGAGACAGGGAAGGAAGTAACTCAACCCCCAGCTCCTCAAAGATCCTCACTATTTGTAAGGCACAAGTTAGAGGTGTGTGGGAATACTCTTCACTAACCTGGATGTTGCAGCTCCAACAACACAGAAGCATTCAGGACAAAGTAGTCCATTTGGCATTCTATCCACTACTTTAAGCATTCACTGCCTCCACCACTGATGCACAATGGTAACTGTTTATTTACAAATCACATGACAACTCACCAATAGCACCTTTCAAACCAGTGGCTTCTACTATGTAGAAAGAGAAGGGCAGCAGATACATGGGAAGACCAGCAAATGCATGTTCCCCTCCAACATACACCATCCTAACTTGGAACTAAAGCACTGTTCCTTCATTATAATTGGGTCAAATTACAGGAACTCCTTCCCTAACAGCAAGATGAGAAAACATTCTCCCTATGGACTGTAGCAGTTCAAGAAGTTGGCTCACTCACTGGCACCTTCTCAGGGTCAGCTTGGAACAATGCACAAAGACTGCATTAAAATAGTGATACCTACAGCAACATGTAACTAACTTAGTTACTTCTTTTTTAGCTTTTCCGCTTTCAGGACCAATTTTGGTGGATTGGCCTTCACACCAATGAGAACGATGGACGATTCAGGTTTGTGGTATTTATCTTTATACAGTATGGAATCCCGTCACATCCACATTCTGCACCTTGAATCTCTTGACTTCTTTCATTCTATTTCATTACTGATTTTATAATAGCAAACCTTCATTTTGTTCATTAATCTCTCCCCTCTCCTCCATTCTACTGACTTGGCAGATTCGTTCTTATTTTCTCCTGTTTCTGACCCTTCCCATACTGCTGAATCTTTACTCCATGGTAGTTACAGAGCAGAAACAGGCCATTTGACCTAACTAATCCATGCCAGTGTTAATTCTGCACACAATCTTTTTCCTATCTCTTTTCTTCTCATCCTGGCAACATATTCAACATCTAGCTCCATCTTAAATGTGCTATTCACCTCAACTGTTTCATATGGTGGCAAGTCACACTTTCACTGCCCTTTTCCCAACTTATTGAGGAGTAATGACGGAGAAATGATATCATTTGGCTAGCATGATGCCCAGGCTAATGGTTCAGGGACACAGGTTCAAATCCCACAATGATGTCTGGTGGAATTTAAGTTGAATTAATGAATGTGGAATTACTAAGAAATCTTTATTGATCACTATAAAAACATACCACATTCATTGAATAAGGGTCACCACACTCAAAAATGCCTTCTCTGCGCAGATGCTGAGTTTCTCCAGCAATTCCTGTTTTTGTTTCAGATTTCCAGCGTCCGCAGTTTTTTGTTTTCTTATCATGTTCACTAATGTCCTTTAGGGAAGGAAATGTGTTTTCCTTATCCGGTCTGGTCTACATGTAACCGACAGTAATGTAGCTATCTCTTCAAAAACCAGTACAGAAAAGTGCAAATGAAATGAAGCTAGGTTGAAATGACATTGACTTAGGCCCTCACTGTTATTCGATCAGAACCCTGGAACTCCATCTCTAATTGTATTGTGGGTGTAACCATCTAAATGGACTGCAGCAGTTCAAGAAAGTACTTCAATACCACCTTCTCCAAGGACAACAAGGGGTGGTCAATAAATGCTAGATTATCCACCAGTAATTTAAGTAAAGCAACCATTTTGCTGGATTTCAGTTCTACAAGTGATTGACGAAATGGCCAATATCCACAACCTGGATGGCAAAGGGGAGCGGGTTTTTTGACCTTGAGGAATTATATCCACAATCAAAATCTTGTTCTTGTGATACATCCACGTAGCTCGCAAGTGTCACTTACTGAGGCCAAAAAGGATTTTAATTAAGGCCATGATTCAGTGCAATGATGACGTCCTGATCATGTTCTGTGTTCCAGGTGGTCTGATGGCTCGATTCTGAATTTTGTCTCTTGGGCCTCAGGGAAGCCACGACCTATTTCGCGGGACAGAAAATGTGTCTACATGTCACCCAGTAAAGGTAAGAGCCACAAGGAAATGTTCATGGAATGCCCTGCCAGTAGCAGTGGTGGACTCTCCCTCTTTATGGTCATTTAAGCGGGCATTGGACAAGCATATGGAGGTTATTGGGCTAGTGTAGGTTAGGTAGACTTCGGTCGGCGCAACATCGAGGGCCGAAGGGCCTGTACTGCGCTGTATTTTTCTATGTTCTATGTTCTATGTACCCTTATGGGCTAGATATATCCCAATACATTCCAACTTCTCAAACACCATACTTTGGAGACTTAAACCTGGCCTGTCATAACTAAAATAACAATAATGGATTATCAGAGGAGTGGTGTTCTCTTTTCAATGCAGTAATAATAATTTGGTAAGCACAGTCTGAAAGAGTGCTGGACCAGATTCAATAGTAGCATTCAAATGGGAACTTGTAAAATAGTTTAAAGGGGGAAATCTTTGCAGTTCAATGGGGAATGCCAGAGAATGTGAATTGCTGGACAACAGTGTCAAAGAGCAGCACAGGCATGATGGGCCAAATGGCTTCTTGTGCTGTACAATTAGAACTATAGAAATGATACAGCAGAGAAGGGGGTTATTGGGCTCATTTCGTCTATGCTAACCCAAAGACACCCAGATCCCCTGTCTAATGAGATCTTCCGGCACTTGGTCCATAGCCCTGCAGCTTACAGCAATGAAGGTCCAGTACCAGGTACTTTTTAAATGCATTTAGAGTCTCTGCCTCCACCACCAACTGAGGCAGCAAAAACCAGGCACCTACCACCCTATGCCTAAATAAGTTTTCCTCACCTCTACTACATAGATTCAATCTATGACCCCTGGTTTTTCAATTCATTGCCAAGGGAAACAGGTTACTCCTTTCAATTCTATCTCAACCCCTCACAATTTTATATACCTCACTCATGTCATCCGTCACGCTTCTCTACTCCAAGGGAAATAACCTGAACCTCTCCAGTCTGTCCTCCAGCCCTGGCAACATTCTAGTGAATCTCTGTACTCTCTCCAAAACAATTACATCTTTCCTGTAATGTACTGCACAGCATGCTTCAGTTGTGACCTCAACGGTGACTTATATTCTTTGGGTTTAGAGACAGGATGATCTCTTGGAACATCCTTATCAAAGCGTAATCATACCTTTTCACTAGATTTCTTCACCAGACTGAGCTATGCCATTGGCCTAATTTGTAAATCCATTACCTGGTATGCTTCTGAGGTATACATAGGGCCATAGAGTCCTACAGCACGGAGACAGGCCCTTTGGTTCAAACTAGTCCATGCCGATCAAAATGTCCATCAACGCTAACCCCATTCCCCTGCACTTAGCTCATATTCTTCCAAACCTTTCTATCCACGTATCTGTCCAAATGCCTTTTAAATGTTGTTAATGTACCCACCTCAATCAATTTTGCTGGCAGCTCATTCCATATGCCCTCTATGTAAAAAAAAGGTTGCCCCTCAGGTTCCCTTTTATTCTTTTCCCTCTAACCTCAAACTTATGTCCTCCAGTCTTTGATTCCCAACCCCTGGGAAAAAGACTGAGTGCATTCACCCTATCCATGCCTCTTATGATCTTATATACGTCTATAAAGTCCCCTCTGTCTCCTGCACTCTAAGGAAAAAAGTCATAGCTTGTCCAACCTCTCCCTATAACTCAGTCCCTTTACTCCTGGCAACATCCTTGTAAATTTGCAGTTTAGTTACATCCTTCCTATAGTAAAGTGGCCAAAACTGAACATAATACTCCAAGTACAGCTTCACCAACATCCTGTACAACTGCAACATAACTTCACAATCTTCAAAATCACGCAATACCAGTTTATAGTCCAACTAACTTTCGGAGTGCTGCTCCTTCATCAGGTGGTTGTGGAGTATAAGATTGTAAGATACAGAATTTATAGCAAAAGTTTATAGGGTGATGTAACTGAAATTATATATTGAAAAAGACCTGGATTGTTGTTAAGTCGCTTATCTTTTAGAATCCATTTTGGTTTCGGTTTTTACATATGTAAATCGCAAAACTTTTTTTAAAAGTTACATTCACATTCTCATTACATTCTTGAGAATGTAACTTTTAAACAAAGTTTTGCAATTTACATATGAAAGAACTGAAACGACCAAGGATTCTAAAAGATGAGAGACTTAACAAACAATCCAGGTCTTTTTCAATATATAATTTCAGTTACATCACCCTGTAAACTTTTGCTATAAATTCTTTATCTTACAATCTTATATTACACAATCACCTGATGAACGAGCAGCGCTCCAAAAGCTAGTGTTTTCAAATAAACCTGTTTGAATATAATCTGGTGTTGTGTGATTTTTAACTTTATACATCCCAATCCAACACCGGCATCCCAATCTCTATACTCAGTGCCCTGACTGAAGCCAAAAGCCTTCTTCACTACCCTGTGTCTCCACTTTCAGAGAACCATACACCTGAACTCCCAAGGTCCCTCTGTTCCACTACACTCCTTAAGGACCTACCATTCACCATGAAACTCTTATCTTGATTTGACTTTCCAAATGCAAGACCTCACACTTAACTATACTAAACTCCATTTACCATTTCTCAGCCCACTTCCCCAGCTGATCAAGTTCCTGCTCCAATTTCTGATAACCTTCTTCACTGCCCACGGTACCTCCTATTTTAGTACCATCTGCAAACTTCCTAATCATGCCTTGTATATTCTCATCCAAATCATTAATATACATAACCAACAGCAATGGGCCCAATACCAACCCCTAAGGCACTCCACTAGTCACAGGCCTCCAGTACAACAGGCATCCTTCCACTATTACTCTCTGCTTCCTACCATATCTGGCTTGATCCCTCAGCCTGGACTGAGTTTGCTGATTTTGGTGGTTAGGGTGTGGAAATTGGCCTTTTGGAGACTGGGGGTTAAAGACAGAGAGAATTTAGCCAAAGTTCCTGCACTTGGAGATTATCTGTGGGCCTACATTGCAACATTTGTCCATCATGGAGTCCGCTACCAGCCTGGATATGAAAGCAGGCTCATCACAGCCTGGAGGAAAGCACTGTCCAAGTTCGCATAAGAGCAGGGCAACAGCTCAAGCTGTATGTTTGTTATTTGATTTCAGAGATTTCAACATTATAATATACAATCGGAAGCTGGTGATTGTGAAACCACTGCCGATTTGGACAATGAGAATCCTTTTGATTAATGGATGCTGTAGTGGAAGGTATCAATGATTGATTTAATAATTCCCCAGAGCCTACAGTTGGTCAGACGTTGCTGATTGTTGCCAGTGTTAAGATGTTGATTGGACACCATGAACAGTCGTGGTTCACTGCTGTTTTAGCACAATCAAAGTGTGCCAATTATCATGTGTAAATTAATTGAGGACAGAGACACTTGTCACACATACTGTCCGATCTGTCCTCAGCTTGAGATCACATTGTTACTCTTGTCAAGTTGAGCTTGACCAAATGATAGTCAAATCCCAGTGGACAATTTGTTTCAATTATGGTAAACATATTCTTGGAGAACTCACTCACACACAGCTCTCTATCACTTGTGCATTGCAGGAAGCCATCCTGTGAAATGAAGAACTTATAAAACATCCTAAAACTCTTGCCTGTAAATGAAAGCACTTCAGAAGTGCAGTCACTCATGCAATGTAGCAAATTCTAAACTCGATTTGTGTAGGACAGGGTCCCACAGACAAGATTGTGAAAATAACCAGATAGTCAGTTTAGCTGAAGTAAACCACTTCACTATCATAGATTCAAATGTATCTATTGTCAGCTCTTTGGTCGTTTGCCTTTCCAATTAATCCAGTTTGTCTGCTGATACTTCCCAAACACCTGCATTTTTCCCCTTAAACATTTACCCAATTTTCTTTCAAAAGTTACTTTGAATCCAATTACTATCAAAAGTTTTATCATTTTTCATCCTCTTCATAAAGGGCTTTTTATCTGAGTTAGCTGTCATTTTCTTCACTGGCGCGCAAGACATCTGTTGCACTTGTCCAGTGTCAATTTGTAAACGGAATAAGATTGCCAAATGATGTTCGTTAGCCCTTTAAACCCATTACAAATGTGACTTCCAAATAATAGAATTAGAATTTGGTTTTATTGTCATGTACAGGCATATTCAAGTATAGGGATACAGGTGGACAATGAAAAATATACCATGTTGCCATCTTAGGTACAAAAGTACCTAGGTACAAAATCTGAGGTACATAATAACCTTCTAAAACATTTATGTTTCATATTTCATATTTTTGTTTAATTCATTCATGGGATGTGACCATCACTGATTAGGAAAGAATTTATTAACATTTATCAGCTGTACCTAATTGCCCATGAGAAGGTCATGGTCTGCTACCTTCTTGAACTGCTGCTGCATTTCCATATAATTCACAGTTTCAAACTGGGTCAAAGAGGTTCTGTCTCTCAGTTTCTCATGTTTTCTCATTCACTTTCTTATTCTCACACTCGTTCTTGAACTTCATTTGCTTTCAATCTCTTATTCTCTCTTTCTTGTGTTTTCCGTAGTGAATTAACTCTTTCAAAGAGCTGATATTGGCAAGATGGGCTAAATTCTGTGCTGTACAATTCTATGATTCTATTTTCTCTTTCTCACTCACACTTTGCTTTCCTCTCAATCAGTTTCTATCTTGTTCATTGCGTTGTTTTTTTCTCACCTCCATATCCCTTCTTTCTCACATACATGTTTTCATTTTGTTTACAGAAGTGTGGGGTGACCAGAGATGCATGAATGACCTGCAGTACATTTGTAAAAGGACAAACAGCTCCATGGTGAAGCCCCCTTTACCATCTCCGCCATCTACACATTCCGGTGGTTGTCCAAGGGGATGGACCCCATTTGCAAGCAAGGTATTATCATCATAAATAAGACTAGTTCTGATATTTTAATGATGTATTGAATGTACTGACCCAAAGAGAGGTGTAAACTCTGTAATAAGTGCAATCAGCACCTGACCCAATCCCACGTTGCTTCGCATCATTCAGTGTTAGGATCCTAGCTGCAACCAGTTTAGTGTAGTGATGACTGAGGCCTTTTGTTTAGGTGGGTATCAATGTGATCTTCTGTGTTCGTGTTGAGTGTAAGGTGCAACTCTGTAGCCACACACCAAAGTTTGTCTGCTTTCTAAAATAAAGCATAGATAAACTTATATTCAAATACTCATTTGGTTGTACAGCATTTGCATGTTGCATGAGAGGAGAGTGCTGATTGGTTAGAAAGTGGACTATGATTGGTAGAGCCCAGAGTCGAGTTGCTAACCAATCAGTACTCTCCTCTCATGTAGTTGTTTGTGCCTGTTTGAGTCTGGCAGCCACTAGTTACTGTTTTGAGTCCAGCAATCACCGGCTGCAGCTGCTGGCAATTCTCATAACTTCACAATTTATTTTACCTATGTATTAAACAATTCACATATTTATTATATTTTATTACAAACAAGAGCTTATATATTCTCTCACAAAGTGAACAAAACCTATTTGTACACCCACTCGAGTCCTTTGACACTCCCTGAGCAACACCGATATCCTGGTAATACCTGACCAGGGTATCTGTGTTGCTACTGCTGAGGAGGGCTGACATTAGCCAGATACTGTTCTCTCTCTCCCGATGTCACCACATCTTGGACCACATTGCTTTGCTTCTGCAATGGTTGGTCTCCAGTTTTCGCTGCCTGCATGATCCAAAGACCTTCTTTTATCCTTTTTCCTTAACTCTCTCAAGATGTGGTCTTTTTCCCATTGGCCCAGGCTTATCAGCTTATTGCATGTCTTTACCTTATTAGCTCTGGACCAGGGACCTAGATGGCATCAGCTCATTGCCCCTCATCCAAATAAGGCTTCTGCATTACCTCAACTTACCTTTTCCTGCAAAATATAGTTGGTACCAAATAGTACCTGGACTCAGTTCACAAGCTGTTTTCCCCTGCGTGTCAACTGTTTTTATTTTCACTTGAGCATTCCTGGTTCCTGTCAGTGACTGGTGCCTCTGTCTCTCTTCAGCCTCTTGGCTAACATCTCATTTTCAGGATGTGTCGCTGACTAGTACTCCTGCTGTCTCTGTACAGCAGCCTGGCTAACACAGTTCGTTTTTCCCCTAAATTGGTATTCTTGTTAATTGTCCTGAATTAATGAGAACAAGACAACTTGCTTCAACAGATGTGCCTTCTTCCAGAAATACTAAACTAAAATTCTGTGCATGCTAGAAATCTGTCATGAAAATAAACTGTTGGAAATACTCCATAACTCTGGAAGCAGCTAAGAATAGCAAGACAGACTTGATGTTTCAGGTTGATAGCCATCCTGATGATTCCATGTTAAATGAATAGCTGCATATTTCCAACATTTCTGATTTATTATTGGTGGAAGCATGACATTTCATGAGCTAACCCATTCTCCCACTGCTGGCTTGCCTGTGCAAGATCTTTAACAATGTTCATCCCAGATCTAACAGCTCATGATTTGCCACAGTCATGTTTATATTTACTGCACTGTACGCAATTTATATTGAAAATGTGTCTGTAATAAAAGGCTTTTTTGCATATCAAACTGACAGTTTGACTTAATCTTCAATCCCTTTCTCAGAGGATGGGCCTGTAATTTTGTTTTTGCTGCTGCACAGGTTCTCAGGTGTGTGCATGGCAGTGGCTTCCAGAAGTGGAAGCCCTTCATCAGCTGCATGGCTGTGCTAGCTATGCCTTCAGGCTTGTCCTTACCTCAGCTTGCCAACTCTGGTTGGACAGCTTCCAAGAAGCATTCATCACATGATCTCCCATTTCCCAAAGCATGACTCCTGCAGTCCCCCTGTGTCTTAGCTTCCCATTGGAAGACGGATAGACTGTCCAGTATCTGGGTGAATCATGAGTATGTGTCCAGGTGAACCAGAACCATACAACAGTTGCAGCACACCAGTCTTCATACATTAAATGTACCTGTGATTTTCTCCTTGTTTTTTTTTGCAGTAGTGTCCCAAACATTAATTTTTTAAACGTAGACGTCTCTTAACATGATCCCAAAGGATGAGCCATCTCACTCACTTGCTAAGCTGCCTGGACACTTTAGCTATAGTTCAAAGTTTGTGAGAAGATTTGTAGCTCGGGTGCTGGTTGTTGTGGTTCTGTTCACCGAGCTGGGAATTTGTGTTGCAGACATTTCGTCCCCTATCTAGGTGATATCCTCAGTGCTTGGAGCCTCCTGTGAAGCTGTGATGTTTCCTCCGGCATTTATAGTGATTTGTATCTGCCGCTTCTGGTTGTCATTTCCAGCTGTCCGCTGCAGTGGTCGGTATATTGGTCCACGTCCAAGTAAATGGTCAGGTTATCCTCACAGATCTTGAAGCAGTCCTGAGGAGGGAATTTGAACTGGGGGAGGGATTTGGAAATGGTAACACTGCTCTGTAGGCTGACTGACCTACAGAGCATCATCTCTCCTATATGAATTTCAGTGTACATTTTGATCTTAAGCAAGTGTGTGGATTTTGGCAGGTTGATCTATGGTAGTGCTTTCCAATTGTGTGTCTATTACAGAACACCTTTCATCACCAAGCCCTGCACCAGAGTATCTTCTGAATTGGCTTGGCAGAACCAGATTTGATCCTTCATTCTTTGTGGAATGAGTTGGTTTTAATCAGAATGCTGAAGAGAAAAATGCTGTTCAATGACCTGGGTTAGAGATGGGCTGACCTCTCTTGAAGCAAGGTTGACTGCTCTTGGAGGAGGGTGGAGCTGATGGTTATTGATGACCCCCTCTAAAGGAAGAACTTCCTGAGGTCACTCAACAGGCTGACACCTCGACAATGGTCAATTGACAGTCATCGAGTGAATGTGTACCTGGGCATTAATAATCAAGGCCAGAAAGCGATAAGATGCAAAATGTTTTCACTGACCACCTCTCACTCCCTCCCCTCTTGCCTTTGCTATACTTTCCTCTTGTCCCCTAATCTCGGTCTCTGTGGTACCCCCACACCCTCTCTAATTTTCACCAGTTCTCAATTCTTATTTTCTAGCTCCCTTTTTTTTCCTCCTTCACTGCATCATCTGCCATTCTCTCTAACCTGTCTCTAAAATCCCCCTATGATATGGGGCTAACCACCCTATCAACTTGTATAAATAAAGATTGTGACAGTCCGGGAGGGGTGTTCGCACATTGTGACCTGTCAGATTGTCAACCAGCTGGTGAATCCCTCCCAGGCTTCACTCTGGTCTCCGAGGGAAGCATACAAAGGTTTGACAAAGCACGCCCTTCATTCTTCTATCTCTCCTCATTCTCTGCAGCCTCCTCCTTCATTCCCCCCTAACAACTCTCCTCCTCCTCACTGCAGTGTTTCAAGATATATGGATACTCTAAAGTGGATCGTGTTAACTGGATTGAAGGGAAGGCAGCTTGTGAGAGAGCAGGAGGACTGCTAGCAACAATCTCTAATCACTATGAGCAAGGTATTGATTGTTGACAGTTTGTATGCATTCAGCAGCAAGACTCCATTTCATTACCTATCATTTGTCTTTGATTTGATTTTGAATGCTTTAATGGGGGTACGCAGTTTAAATATCTCTAATTTTGGTCTCTGTTGTGTCCCAACATTGTATCCTGCCACTGAGATAGGTCAGTAAGAAGTTCCTGCCGTAGAGGCTACACTTGGAATGTACACACTCAAGTATGTTCACAAAGGTGTACGGACTTGGACACAACCATGTAAACATGCACACACAAGCACAAACCAGCATGTGTACTTGCATGCAAATATGAACACGAATGTGAACACAAACATGCAAATATATGACGATGAACAAGAGAATACCATCATGAACACACACATGAACACATGCGTGAATACACACACGAGTTTGCACATACAAAGACCATCTAAGTACATGAGCAAACACACTGGATATGCATATGAGTACACAAATATACGCACACGAATACATAGATACAAGAACAGACTCACTTGTCTGTGAGTTTAATTTTTTTGTTTTAGTTGGAAGAATAAAATAGACAATTGCATTCTGTGTGGTGATTTAAAAATTTGCAATTACCATGAATATTATGTCAGAACCTCCAAAGCCTGCTTTGAAGCTGTGCAGACTGCGGGTGGTGTATAGTTTATGCCAAAGTGTGATTACAGCCGGCTGGAGATTGCTTGAATCCCAGTCAGGCTGCCCTATCAGTGAGTCACCCATGTGGAACAGGGAGCTTTTCTGCATGTCATGCAGAGTAACTAACAGGTTCAGTAAGGAGCATCTGTCTCAGGGATATCACTGTATCCATGATCAAAGGGAGCAGAGTAGTGAGGAGACCAGGGCCACAGAATTGTTGTGGTACAGAATAAGGCCATTAGGCCCATTCTTTTTGCACTGGCTCTACAAATGAACTGAAGTCTTAGTGCCATTAAGTTGGGTCAGCCAAGATAATCTTGAAGATTATTTCATCAAAGCAAGTAAAACCGTGAAACCGATTTTTCTACATCTGCTTTTCGGGGTAGTTAACTGATTAGGGGTAATTTTGACTCCAACAGAAATAAAATTTGGATGATTTGATCATTGCGTTCTTGATTTATGGTATCCATTATACACACACAAAATCAAAACCACGCCCATTCCATTTGTAAGATTAGATATTGGGATTCTTTGCTATGTCTACCTCCAAGATTGTGTGCTTTCTGTGTCCCATCATTGATCCATCTGATCTATCTGTATTTTTTGCATCAGCCTTTATAACAACCATTCTTCCAAATATCACCTTTGACCTCTGGATTGGTCTGCATGACACAAACAAGGACTTCCAGTGGCTACAAAAGGAACCACTGAAATATGTCAACTGGGCTCCAGGGGAGCCTTCAGGCCAGCACACGTCCTCTGCAACCAACGAGCTGGTAAGTTGCTGCGCAGATGATGCCTGAGTGATGTTATCAGGTGATTAGTTAATGTTTCTCCTCCTTGCTCAAACTCTCCCTAACAGCATTTTGGCTGTATCTCCACCACATGGACTACAACAGTTCAGCAAGGCAGCACATCACCATCTTCTCAAGGGCAATTCAGAATGAGCAGTCAATATCAACCTTGCCCATGACACCCACATCCTGTGAAAGAATATTTTTTTAAAACTTTCCTTCTCTAAGCTATTGTGCAAACCCCATTTCTTGTTCCTTTCCAAGTTTCATGGAAGAACTTCTCCCCTGATTATCTCTCATTGATGATGCTGCCTCTCACTGGCTCTCTTCCCACTTTGGAAACACTGTAGTGTAGTATCTGAGCAAGCAGACACAACTGCAATATAATGGTTCAAGACATTGAGAATACTATTGGAGAATAGTAAAGACAAAGCGGAAACACGAACTCAGTTTACAAGATACAAACCTGAAATAATGTTACCAATAATGAATGTAAGATAGTCTTGTTAAAATGACGCTATGCATTCATGTGGCATCTTTTACAACTGCAGAATATCCCAAAGTACTTCACAGCCAATGAAGCATTTTTTGTAATGCCAGTCCCTGTTGCAATGTAGTTAATAGAGCAGACAGTTTGCACACAGTCATGTCTTACAAACAAATTATTTGCTGGCTTGAAGGATCAATAGTGTCTCGAGCACCTCTGCTCTTTCTCAACATATTGTTACTTGATCTTCCACAACCACTTCAGAGAGTAAACAAGATCAATGTTAAAGTCAATTCTGAAAGCTAACAAATTCAAGAGTTACTTCCTTCTAGTATGGCACAGTCTGGATTATGTGAAGAAGTCTTTCGGATGAGATTTGAAACCCCACAGTCTTTGACTCAGAGGCAAGAGCACTACCACCTGAGCCATGGTTGACACAAATAAATTTACTTCACTTTTCAACTCCAATATTGACTAATCACTGGCCTGCTCACCTGGCTGACGTAGGTTGTACCTGTGCAGCCAATAACTGGTCAGTCACTGCAGATTGCACTGCTGGTTGGTGACTCAGCCTCTTGCCTAGAGAGATTATATTCTGTTCTAGAGTTGCGAGAGATTGAATTTAAAGTGAGTACTAAGCTGCTTTTTTATTTCCTAGGTAAACTGTGCTGTGATCTGGCATGCCTTGCATCCACAGTTCACTGGGCGCTGGGATGATCGGAGCTGCACAAGGGATAAGAATGGCTTCATCTGTCAGAAAAACAAAGGTATGGTCCAGTCAAACTTCAGCAGCGAAACACAGGAATTGGAAGTCCATCAGACCTGTTGCACCATTTTGCTTTTCCAGGTCTTTGTTGTTCATCCCAATTCCTGGCCTCCCTCCAATCCCTTCAACACATATTACTTATCAAGTGGGTGTCATCTCCAATCTTAGCAATTCAATTGATTTTATACCTAAAACCTGGGGATATTGTATCCGGACTTTGACAGAGAAAATGCAACCAGGAAATGGGTTATTTAATCCTGTTCATATTGACACATACACTCTGTTCAAATATTTAAACTGCTCTGGTTCAGTTACTCTTCAATCACCCTCTCCTGTCAATCACTAACCTTGAAAGAAACTCAATAATCCTGCATGTCTGTGTGACAAATTTCACTTTTAATAAAATATAATGCTTTATTGACATTTATAAAAATTAACTGTAAGACAATTCAAAATTATCATATTAAATGCAATACAATTCAATTTCTTGCAGTACAATAAGAGGTACCTCACTGCTATTCTTTCTTAGTCCCATCCTGAAGCAGCTAATCCAGTGTTGGATCTTCATTTCAATGGTTTTTTTTAAAGAATTGGCTGGCTACAAGTGCTCAGCTTCTCCAGTCTGTCCCCTTCAGTGTGTATGGCCGTTAGAATATTTGAATTTGGCCACTATCATTACATTCCTGAAATCACCGCGCACACGCTCCTCTTCCCAGTTGTGAAAGGTGAGATTGTGCAGCAGTACCAGTAGTATATCTCTAGTGGTTCAGAACTCCACCAGTTCCTAAGTGCTCCAGTAACATTGTTGTTTTCCAACAGTTAAATGCCTTTTCCAACCGCGCATGCTATTCCAATTATGGCAGAATGGCCAGTCACTTAACACATGGGGGGATGGCTGAGGCAGCAAACAAGCTCACTGTTGATGGTGAACCCAACTCTGAAGAGGAATCGTGAAGCCCTTTCAGAAGAAGGTATTCCCACTGCCGTATTCCTTCAGTTGGTCTCACTTAGAACACTTGAGGTTGAAGTGCGTGAGTTCCTGAGCTGTGACTGTGGTTCAGCTGTTGAGTCAGTCACTGTTGGGGATGTCCATGACACCCTTACATTTCAAGTCCCAAACTTCATTTGGGCTGATGGAAGATGCCCAGAGGTGAGGTTTCCTAACAGGATTTGGTCATTGCACAGTAACCACAACACATTGCTGACACAGTCATTCTTGGCCCAATGGCAAAAAGGTCTCAAACAATTAGAGACTAGATTCTGCTGTGAGGTATTAGCCAATAGCCAGACATGAGGCTTAGTTGGAACCTGATGTCAATCAGTCATAATTACTGGATTCCCAGCTTACAAGCGTTTGTACTTACGAATGCAATCCCATACAGAAACATAATTTTAAATATCCACAGCTCTTCTTATACTTTTATATTGTACTTTTTGCTCTTTTTATTTTGTCCTTCATTGACAATATTCCAACTTGCGAATTGACTCTGGAACAGAATCCATTTGTAATCCAGGGCTGCTTCTCCAATATACATTGACAATTCAAAGCAAATATTCTCTGGTGTAAATAGCCTGAGAGGCTTTCCATGGTTTTCAGCCCCTCAGGATACGATGGTGGAAGGATCTCAGACAGTGAGTGTTCCCACACCGAGCTACTGTGACAACTGCCCCAAGCTTTAGTGTATCAGTGAACACATAGTCCTTGAGCATAGAATGTTCCATCTTACGACACTCAGCTATTGACTGTTCTTTGCACTCGAAGACAAAGAAGTTCCAAGCAGGTCAAACAATATCTTTCATCATGTTGATGTTAATCCAGCAGCAGTTTATTTTGTCTTGATATCTGGTAATAGCCTATACAGCACCAAGTTCTGAAGTCTAGTTAGATGAATGCTAACAAACAGAAAATAGATCACAACCATGGTCAGGATCTACCCACAAAGCTTCTGACACATTGTGAAGCTTAGTTAGAGCAACAATCCCAATCCCATACTCAACTGGTTTGGTCTGAAAGCTATCAACATACAGCAGTTATTATCATAGTGACCATAAAACCACTGTCTAGATTACAATGGTGCTGGAAAAGCACAGCAGGTCAGGCAGCATCCGAGGAGCAGGAAAACCGACATTTCGGGCAAAAGCCCTTCATCAGGAACAAATAATTTATCTTCATTTCCTCTTCTGTTCTTTTATAATTATCAGTTATTTCCTGATGAAGGGCTTTTGCCCGAGACATCAGTTTTCCTGCTCCTCAGATGTTGCTTGACCTGCTGTGCTTTTCCAGCACCACTCTAATCTAGACTCTGATCTCCAGCATCTGCAGTCCTCACTTTCACCTACCATAAAACCACTGTCAATTGTCATTAAAAATCCATCTTGTTCACTAATATCCTTTAAGGAAGGAAATCTCCCACCCTCTGGTCTGGCTTACACATGACTCCAGACAAAGTTGTTGACTTTTAAGTGCCCTCTGGCCAGTTGGGAATGGGCAATAAATGCTGGTTCAGACAGCAATGCACACATCCTGTGAATAATTTTTTAAAATTCAGACTTAGATGTTGAAATGCTGTCTGTGTTCTAATACAATATTTTAGCATTCTAGTGGTTCTCAATGTGTACTGACCATTGTCCATACTCTGAAAGAGTTGTCCAGTTTATTTCCATGCCCCTAGTTTCTCCACATTTTCCCATAAATTGTTTTTAAATGAACATCCCGAAGTTCCTGTGGAATCTGAAACAGTGAGCTTGTTTGCTGCCTCAACCATTTCCTCAAAATTATTTGTTCCAGATCTTAACCCTCCATGTGATATAATTTATCTTAATTTCCTCTTCTGTTCTTTTACAATGATCAGTTATTTGAAATTGATATCTACTGTTACTGACTCACTTGCTAGTTACTCAATGTATTCAAACCCTTCATTGTATTGAATATCTCTAACAGATTTCTTCTGTGCTGTGAGGAGAACAATCCCTCCTTGTATAATCTCACCATGAGCTGCTGTCCCTCATCCCAGGAATCATTCTGTTAAATCTCATCAGCATTCTCAGTAATCCAGTTGAAATCTAACCAGTGATTTATGAAGATTTACAAAAACCTCCTTGTATTTGCATTCTGCTCTTCTCTTCAGAAAGCCACCAATCTGTTAATAATATTCTTACCGAAGAGAAACTTACTGCATCTAAATAGGATTTCAAGTTTGGGGGTCATAGAGATCTACAGGAAATTCACATAATTATTGTTTGAGAGCTTGGGCTCTAAAGTGAAAGAATAATCATTTTATTGGAAATTACAGGAGTAGGCATAGTTTTTAGTTTTGTAATGTGAATGATAACTAAGATGTCTGGATATTTGTTTTATGTGAGGTTTTTAAACTTTTGAGGTGAACATTAGAGAGAAAAGAATGGAAAGAGGGGAAAAACTGTGTGTTGCCTAGCTAAACCAGAATCATCCAGAAGAAGAGTCAGTGTTTGGGTTCATTCAGAGAGAAGAGGTCACTAATTGCACATTAGCAATTCCCAAGCAGTCTGAGCTGCAAGGAAGACCCAGATGTTGATGAAATTAGGAAGTTCCATAGCCTCTTTATTTGTATACTTTTGCGTATTTGTCACCTTGAAACAGTGAAGCAAACCACCCTAGTGGTTTGTGCAAAGTAGGAGTGAGTCAAAGCTGTCCAGTCACTCACCATGTTAAATGTCTACTAGTTAATGAATAAATGGCACTGGAGAGCACGGGGTCTGTAAAAGTATTTGCAGTATTCCATTTCTCAAATGTGTGTTGATTAAAAAAATAAATTACATTTATGTAGTGCCTATTTTAACTTCAGACAACGAGGTACTGTACTTTTTCAAAGTGCAGTTGCCAGTGTAGCCCGAGGACTCGGTTTGTGCACAGCAAGGTCTCATAAGCAGCAATGACAACAAATTGCTAACACATTTCAGGTATAAACGTTGATCAGGCAATCAGGAAGTGCTCTTCAGTCCTCTTCAAGTTGTGCCAGGTGATCTTCCACTGAGGTGACAGACGGGTCCTCACTTTAATTTATGTGTTGGCACCTTAGCATTGTACAGCTGCCTCAGTTTTGCACGGAGGACTATCTGTTTTGATTTTCTGCTTCGGTCTCAAGAGGTGAAAACTCAGAGACAAGAGCACTGCCACCTGAACAAGAGTTGACTCAATTCACATCATTATCCACTGACTTTGTTTCCCCACTTGCAAAGTGCCCTCAAGAAAATAGCAGTGAGGCAACCTTCTGAACAAATGTTGTTTTTTTTGTAACAGCAGAGTAGGTAAAAATATTAGATTTGTTAGCAGCTTAAGTAACAATTCACTTCCATGTATCATGTATGATGACCCCAGGTTTCAATTTTAACAGGAAAAGAAACTGAACTGAACGTGCTGCCTAAAATCTGACACAATTCCACAAAACTTGTGTCATTAATGTTTAGAATTTGGTAAAAACCCAAACCAGTGCTTTTGATTGATTTTTAGACAAGGTTCATGTTGAATTTAAGGCTGGTTTGGGAAATTACTCTTTAACTTTTGTTAATTTACATTTTAATCTGGTGGGTCTGAGCATATCTGACAAACTGAGAATTTATTAACTATCCTCATTGTCCTTGGACTGAGTAACTGAGAGGACTGTAACATTTCTTCTCTACAAGACATTAATGAACCAGTTTGGTTTTTGTGATCATCTAACAGCTTTATGCTTGCTTTTGTTTGCGATTTTCAAATAAAATGCCACTGTAACTCATGTTCTTTGCATTGGTTTATTAATGTTCTCAAACATGATTTTTCTGTTCATGGCAACATAGCTAGTGCTGTTTAGATACTGCCCAGTACTCACAGCAGCAGGGGCCATGTCGAGGAGTGGGGGGGGGGGGGTGGAGGTGAATACTGTGACTTTACCTCTTCCTAGAGGCAGCATGTTCCTTTGTATATTCCTGTTGACCCTAACTCTCTGTTCCTACACAGACCTGTCTCTACCATCAACACCTGCCAAGTTCCCACCACCCTTGACATCCAAGCTGAGTTACATGAATAGTACCTACCGAGTTATCCAGAAGCCTCTGACTTGGCAGGAAGCCGCCTGGCTCTGTGAGACCCGGAATGAAACTCTGGTCACGGTAGTAGACCCCTATCAACAGGCATTCCTCACACAGGTTATGAACAGCGTCCGACTGCCCTTGTGGATTGGACTGTCAAATGAAGAGGTAACTTCGCTGAACAAGACTCTTTACCGGATTTTACCTTATAGATTGAAGTGTAAATTCATAGGTCTCTTACCTTTACTACGTACATGGCAGAAAGATAAATGCTACAGGTAAAATAATTTGAAATGAACTGATGCTGACATATTGCAATTCCTGATTTACAGCTTAGTCACTACAAATTGGCCATCTGTGCAATAAAAGTGCCTGTGACTGTGAACTGATACAACTGTGATCATGATGATGTAATGATCCCAGTTATAGGAGACAGGGAAACATAAAGAGATTACAACACAAAAATGACTATTCAGCCCAAATAATATATGTCTATATTTAGGCTTCGACTTAGTTTCTATACTCTCCCAATCCTCTTCTGGTAACAGACATTAAGGATATTTTTAATCCAAGCAGACAAGATAGATTTACTGCTGATTTTACAACAAATTTATCCTCCACTCATTTCAAAAGAGCAACAATGGGTGGGTTTTTGAAATTGACAATGGTGGGCTGTGAGAGAAAGGGGCAGGACAAGTTTAAGAGGATCAAGAGGACACGAGGAGAGGAACAGGGAGTCTAAGGGCAATTGGGGAGAAAGTGGGAGAGTGTTGGGGAGGGAGCTAAGCGTGGGGAGGGAGAAGGCTGAATGTGAGAGGGATGAGGGGGAACTCGGTGTGAGAGGTGTAGAGGGTAGATCTATGTGAGAGGGACAGAGTGGGGAGCTGAGTGTGAGGAGGGGGGGGGTGCTGAGTGAGAATGTTGAAGGAGGGGCATAAGTGTGACTATAGAAGGAGGAGCCTGAGTGTGAGAGGACAGGAACTAGGCTAAGTAAGAGGGGCAGGTGGGTAATGGGCAGGTGTATGACCTGGGTATATGACATGTCTTACAAGTGGTAACCCATAATAATAAATGTTACATTTAGCAAATGTTGTTCAAACCTTCTGACCTATTAGAAACCAACACCCAAATGAAGAATCTGCCAGCTGTTGATCTTTGTAATAATATGTAGTAGAAATAAACGCGTTGATCTTGCAAAGAGCTGTCACAGAAACAGGGGTTAGAATGATCTTGGTACATGCGATCTCATCCAATGCGCTATTACCATACTGAATAGTTTACAGTTTCAGGTATTTGTTGTCTCCAACAAATTTTCTTGACACACTCTTGTTGAACAGTGCTACATTATTCTACAAATAGATAAAGAGACGCATTGTGCAAGCTTTTCATCTTACACTCATCAGGACGGATGCAAGAATATCAAACTTCAAAAGGAACAACAATTTATTCTCTATGAAAACAGCTTGCTAATTAGTTGGTGAGTGGATTCTGATTGCTGAGGCATTCCTATGGAGAATGCACTAGGGAACACTAACATGATGTTGTGCTCAAGATGGAAAGATGTTCTGCCTACCACACAAATGAGTAAAGTGGTGTGATGCTAGGTATTAGGCTATATGTCCAAACCATGGATGGATTGTATCAAACGTTTTGACTGTTGACAATTGTAAGATACTAACCACACATAACCTGCCCATGCTTGCAAAACTCATTACATTGCCTCCAAAATTAGATGTCATTCCTTGATATGATGGCACTTACTGAACAATCTAGAACTGATCAAAAATTATACTAATAATTAATTTAAGATTTTCACCTGGGCTGGTGATGTGATTCATTTGCTTACATATACTCATACTCAGCACTCTCCACAGGATAAAATTATTCAAAGTTTGTGAGAAGATTTGTAGCTCGGGTACTACGACCACTAGGACTCATAACAGCACACAAACCAACAGCCACTCTCAGACAACAACTCACCAGGACAAAGGACCCGATACCCAGCATGAGCAAAACCAATGTAGTGTACAAAATCCCATGCGAGGACTGCACAAAACACTACATAGGACAAATAGGAAGACAGCTAACGATCTGTATCCATGGACACCAACTAGCCATGAAATGACACGGCCAGCTATCCTTAGTAGCCACACACACAGATGACAAGCAACATGAGTTCGACTGGGACAACACTACTATTATAGGACAAGCCAAACAGATAACAGCCAGGGAATTCCTAGAGGCATGGCACTCATTCACAGATTCTATCAAAAACAAACACATTGACCTGGACCCAATATACCGGCAGCAGACAGCTGGAACTGATGACCGGAAGCGGCAGAGACAAACCACTATAAATGCCGGAGGAAACATCACAGAAGCACTTCACAAGAGGCTCCCAAGCACTGAGGATATCACCTAGACAGGGAACGAAACGTCTGCAACACAAATTCCCAGCTCAGTGAACAGAACCACAACAGGATAAAAGTATATCCAGGCATTGCATATTTCCAGTTAAATAAAGGTCATATTTCTGGCCAATACAACTGATACGGTTAATTTAACATCACGGAATTTGTTTTTACATGTGCGTCAACCTGCAACTGTGCAGATGGCTTGAGGCTCCTATTCCTACATCAGAAACACACACTCCATGAAACAACTGCTTGAGGTCACAGTTCCCTGGTGCATATTCCATGAAACATCTCACTAAGCCGGAGTCAACTTGCTTTATTTTTTAAGTTAAGGAAAATCTTTGGGTTAACTGTTTTCTTGTGTGCTCACTAAACAAACACTTCAATGTACTAAACTCCACCTGCCAACAAGCCAGCACACTTTTCTTATGCAGTGTCAATTATTATTAACATTGAAATTTGGTATTCTTGCATCTGTGTCCTGATAGGTATGAGACAAAAAGTTTTGACAGCAGGTCTCTTTTTTTTCAACAGTACTGAAATTCTGTCATACATAATGCCTATTTATTCAACAATTTATGTTCTGACCCATATAGTCAGGGTTTCTGATACTTTGTTATCAGATTTGTTGTGGTGTTTCTTTCCCACTGGTTGGTGAGATGAGAGACTGGAGTAGTCAGCAGGATTCTCTAATCGATCAACATGATTTGCCATGTAGTAATGTTAGCTTTTCTCTTTGCTGCATCTTCTGAGGCACTGTTGGGCCGTATGTGTTGTTATGGACCGGACAAGACCAGACCACCCACCCCCCCCAAAAAAAAAGTTTTGTGAGGATATAGCCTGGGCCTTAACTTTTATATTTATTTAAAAGCAAGTGCAATGTGCTGTGAACTAGATATGATTCGATTTGTCCATCACTAGGCTTTAAGCAAGACACGGTTTATTTTTACAACACAGTTAAAATACAAAAAAACGGAAGAATTGAACTGTTCCAATGTAGACAGCATCCCACATACCTTTTGGCAAAAACATTCTGGCAACACAGTTCTGGCTCTCATTTGCTGTCTCTGTCCAGGCCAGAAGAAAACAATCTGCCCATTTGATCTTTAAGAAGAAGTCTTGCTGTCTAAACTTTCACCCTAGCTGCCACCACAAAACTTCAACTAACTGAAAGCAAAACTAAAAGCCTTCATGCATTTATGTGAGCCCTTACCTCACCTTCTGATGATTCTTTTGCCTCATTTTAAAAAAATAGACCCAGGGAGAACTCAAAATCTGCTTACTAACTGCCTACCTGAAGGAAACCTTTCAGCACCACTGTGACAACACCTCTCTGCATGAGAAACAGCACTGAACACCTCATAGTCTTGTCACAGTATTCACCACTGTGGGCGGCACGGTGGCACAGTGGTTAGCACTGCTGCCTCACAGCGCCTGTAGACCCGGGTTCAATTCCCGACTCAGGCGACTGACTGTGTGGAGTTTGCACGTTCTCCCCGTGTCTGCGTGGGTTTCCTCCGGGTGCTCCGGTTTCCTCCCACAGTCCAAAGATGTGCGGGTCAGGTGAATTGGCCAAGCTAAATTGCCCGTGGTGTTAGGTAAGGGGTAAATGTAGGGGTATGGGTGGGTTGCGCTTCGGCGGGTCGGTGTGGACTTGTTGGGCCGAAGGGCCTGTTTCCACACTGTAAGTCTAATCTAAAAAAAACCAGCAACTGCATTTCAGTGATATATATTTTTGTCCTTGCAAACTGACTCCACCCTACCCAAACACCTTACCCCGCCACCTTTCCAATTCTTAGCCCTTGCCCCTCTGCTGTTGAGGATGGTACTGGTTCATAACTCGGCCACTGACCTTGTCAGCCCTCACAACACTGTGAAGGTAATCACTCATGCAAGAAACTCTCATGATCAGGTGGACACAGGTTTGACACTCCCCCACTCATATCTCACCAATAAAGAAAAGCCTGAATTTATACCATACTTTTCATAACCACTGGATGTCCCAAAGTACTTTACAGCTGATGAAGTTAATTGGAAATCTAGTCACTATTGCAGTATTGAATGAATTGACCTCTTAGGTGACTTGGTGTAAAACAGATCTGTTCCCAATTCCATTAGTTTTCCAGTGGTTGCATTTTATCATAAATACAGCTTATTACTAACTCCTCAAAGTCACAA
This sequence comes from Hemiscyllium ocellatum, assembly GCF_020745735.1. Lineage (NCBI taxonomy): Eukaryota > Metazoa > Chordata > Chondrichthyes > Orectolobiformes > Hemiscylliidae > Hemiscyllium > Hemiscyllium ocellatum. The sequence continues at coordinate 11,865,516 of NC_083432.1, read as the reverse complement.
ATGCAGATCTCTACTCTGTGTTAAATTTCAACCATTTGGAGCACCTCCTAACCATTGATGCATCTCAGTTCCAAAAAGAAGCACAAAGCCCCTTGAAGTTGCATTATGCACTGAGCGTTGTCCCTGTCTGTAAAGTATTACACTGCAGATTTAAACTGAGATGTTAGTTAGGGGAAGGGGGTGTGGGTGGAGTGTGATTTTGATGCACCTAAGAGAAATGTTGCTCAGTGTTTCTGAGTTCAGATTTAAATGGACTCACAATCACAAATCTTACAATTAACACTGACTGGTTCCATTTGTTTCTTTTCAATTGATTGTTTGTTCATTCCATAATCTCTGTACAATAACTAAATCTGTTGTGGTACTGTTTTCCATTCATGATTGTCTGCCAATACCAGAAAGTTGAAGGAAGATCATCTTGCTTCATGGAAATTAAACTTGAATTTCTAGAGACTCCTTGTCAACCCTGGAGTTTTAACCACCTTAGTCCTTTTGACGGTTTCTCCTTCTGTCCACTTTCTCCATCTGCCACTGACCTCCACGTGTAGAACTGCATGAGGGGCACTATTAGACACACTCTCCAGTTGAGACCCAGCCCTGCAATCCCAACAGAAGGGCTATCATGTTTAGTAAAGCCACAAGTGTACACTGGCTCCTGGTCAAGCAGAATTACATTGTAAATTCTACTTGGTTCCCCTTCACTCTGTGAGTTCCCCTAACCTATTAGCTTCTGAGAGACATGTCCACCTCAAGTTCTGACTGTTTGCTCATCCCTGATTTTAATCACCTTGTCATTGGTGGTTGACCCTCCCTACACCTCTCCTCCATTTGTTCATCACAGTTTGCTCTTTTAAGATACTCCTCAAAAACTACCACCATTACTTTTGATTATCTGACCGAATGTCTCCTTATATGGCTCAGTGTCATATTTTGCATTGTAATACATCAGTGAATTATCTTAGGGTGTTTTACATGTGCAAGGTGCTAAGTCCTCGTAGTTGTTTCCTGTTTCTCTCTCATTCGTTCTCACTCTGTGTGTGTGTGTGTCTCTCTCTCTCTGTTTCTTTCCCTTTCTCTTGTCTTTCTTTATCTCACTTGTTTTCTCTCACTCTTTTTCTCTTTCCTTCCTCTGGCTCATTATCTGTCTCCCTCTCCTTCTCCACCTCCCACGCTCTCTCCGCTTCACCTCCTCCCTCCCACCCTCTCTCTTGCTGTCTTTTCTCCCTGTCCCTTGCTGCCTGCCTCAGTGAGTAATAGCTGTGATCTTACACAGGGAGGCAGGGTCTTTTCTTGGCTGAGTGGGGAGGAGTCGGACTACTTCAACTGGCAGGAAGGGGAGCCACACCAGATGGGCTGCGTTCACATGGACATGGACGGGACGTGGCGACCATCCTCCTGTGAGACGAAGCTAAATGGAGCAATTTGCAAAGTGCCAGGAGGTAAGTTCTGAAGCAACAGGGACCGGTCCAGTTTGAGGCCTAAAGGCCAATAGAGAGAGAGCGAGGAGGCTGCTATGGAATACAACATGGCCACCGGGTGGTCTGATGTGTTTGTTTCTATCTGTAAAACTCTATATAATTCTGCGAAGTCCTAATCATGTTATCACCCCTCAAACCTACACCTGGATTATCATCCTGGATCTCCATGTTTAAATTAGATTTCTGCCTCTTTCAGCACTAAAACATCTCTGATCAAAGTCCTGGATGACATCCAATGTGACTGTGACAAAGATCAACTCTCCCTCTTCATCCTTCTTGAGCTGTTTGCAGCCTTTGTCACACACCGTCCTCCTCCAATACCTCTCCATTGTCATCTAGCTTGAGTGGATGTGAATGCTTTCACCTGGTTCCATTCTGATCTGTCTATTTATTGCCAGAGGATTATATACAATGGGCTCTCTGTTCTTGCACCTCTATCTCTCGTAACCCCTTCCCCATTGATATGCTGCCCCTTGGTGACATCATGCAACTGTACATGTACTCTGATGACATCCAGCTCTGCCTTAACACGACTTCACTCAACCTCTTCACTTTTACAAACTTTCAAACTGTTTATCTGACACCCAGCCCTGGATGAGCAGAAATTGCCTTCAAGTAATTATTGAGAAAACTGAAGCCATTGTTTCCACTCGCACTCCAAACTACCAATCCCTCCATCCCTCTCCTGGACAACAGCCTGAGGTTGAATTTGTTTTAAACCAGACTCCTTTCTGCATTCATCTAATGCTTACCTGTTTAGCCCCCCCCCCCCCCCCCCCCCCCCCCGATATTAATCGCTGCACCATCGATGGTCATGTCTTCAACTGCTTTAGTTCTAAGCGGTGAAATTTCCTCCTGCACTCTCGATCTCGCTTTCCTCCTTTAAGACACTTTTTAAAACCTACCTCTTTATCCAATCTTTTGACTATCTAACCTAATATCTCCTTTATTGATTTGGTGTCGTATTTTCTGTTGCTCCTGTAAAGTGCCCTGGGGAATTTTATGATGTAAAAAGCAGCATATAAATGTAGCTTTTTGCTGTTTTGAGAGTGTCCAAGGGTGAAGTTATAAGATGAGTATTCTGATTTACAAATTATTCCTCAAAATAAAAGTTCACAGCAATTGTCACAGATGGGTGTATTAAGTTACAAAATTCATAAACATTGGCTCCCGCCACAATGCTTTGTAATAGTAGTGCATACTGTCTTTGACCCTTTGAAAGAGTTGTTCAGTTAGTCCCATTCCCCTGCTCTTTTCCTACAGCAAATAACTTTCACCATTTTTAACAGTAACTTCCAAACAATAATCAAACTTTTACTGAACACTGGCACTTCATAATCTTATAAATTATTAGTTTAAAAAAATCTAAAATAAGTTACACTGTCAGTTGTGTTGCCTTTCAGGTTGACCTTTTAAGTGCAAGATACCTCTCCTAAAACCACTCTTTTATGTCTATAATTCTCCAGTCTTGCTATTTGACAACATATATGAATCAATGTGTGTCCAATTGGATCCAAAGTTGGATTAGTTTGAGAAAACAAGGGGTAATAGTCAATGACTGACCTTGCAAATGGAAAGCTGTTTCAAGTGGTGTTTCACAGGGATCCATGTTGGGATCCCTGCTGTTTGTTTTATACATTAATGATTTGGACTTGAACTTGGAGGGCATAATTGGGAAATTTGCAGACGACACAAAAATTTGCCATGTGGTGAATAGTGTAGATGAGAGCCGTAAGCTCAAATAGAGTCATAGAGATATACAGAATGGAAACAGACCTTTCAGTCCAACCCGTCCATGCCGACCAGATATCCCAACCCAACCTGCCAGCACCCAGCCCATATCCCTCCAAACCCTTCCTATTCATATACCCATCAAAATGCCTTTTAAATGTTGCAATTATACCAGCTTCCACCACATCCTCTGGCAGCTCATTCCATACACATACCACCCTCTGCGTGAAAAAGTTGCACCTTAGGTCTCTTTTATATCTTTCCCCTCTTGCCGTAAACCTTTGCCCTCTAGTTCTGGACTCCCCGACCCCAGGGAAAAGACTTTGCCTGTTTATCCTATCCATGCCCCTCATAATTTTGTAATGAATTGGTGGAGTGGGCAGAAAAGTAGCAGATGGAGTTCAACTCTGACAAGCGTAAGGCAATGCAATTAGGCATGTCGAATAGTGAAACGGAATACACAATCAAAGAACAAAGAAAATTTATAGCTCAGGAACAGGGCTTTCGGCCCTCCAAGCCTGAGCCTGATCCAAATCCACAGTCTAAGCCTATCGTCCAATTCCATATCCTCCCCACCTACTCTTGCATCTGTCCAGACACACCTTAAATGAATCTATTGTGCCTACCTCTACTACCTCTGCTGGGAATGCTTTCCAGGCACCTACTAACCACCCTCTGTGTAAACTACTTGCTGCGTATATCCCCCTTGAACTTTTCACTTCTCACCTTGAGCATGTGACCTCTTGTTATTGAATCCCTCATCCTAGGATAAAGCTTATCTCTAGCTACCCTGTCTATACCCTTCATGATTTTGTAGACGTCAATCAGGTTCCCCCGAATCTCCTTTTTTCTAATGAAAACAATCCTAACCTGCTCAACCTCTCATCATAGCTAGCACCTTCCATACCAGGCAACATCCTCGTAAACCTTCTCTGCATCCTCTCTAAAGCATCCACATCCTTTTGGTAATGTGGCGACCAGAACTGCACACAGTATTCTAAATGCGGCTGAATCAAAGTCTTGTACAATTTTAACATGACCTGCCAGCTCTTATACACAATGCCCCAAAGGCAAGCATATCATATGCCTTCTTGACCACTCTATCCACCTGTGCAGCCACCTTCAGGGTACAATGGACCTGAACTCCCAGATCTCTCTGCTCATCAACCTTTCCCAAAGCTCTTCCGTTTACAGTATAGATCGCTCTAGAATTAGACTTCTCAAAATGCATCATCTCACATTTGCCTGGATTGAACTCCATCTGCCACTTCTCTGCCCAACTCTCCAGGCTATCTATATTCTCCTGTATTCTTTGACATAGAACATCGAAAAGTATAGCACAGAACAGGCCCTTAGGCCCACGATGTTATGCCAAGGTTTAATCCTAATATAAAATATAATCACTTAACCTACACACCCTTCAACTCACTGCTATCCATGTGCATTTCCAGCTGTCATTTAAATGTCCCTAATGACTCTGCTTTCACCACCACTGCTGGCAATGCATTCCATGCATTCACAACTCTCTGCATAAAGAACTCCCCTCTGACATCTCCTCTATACCTTTCTCCTAATATCTTAAAACTATGACCCCTCGTACCAGTCAATCCTGCCCTGGGGAAAATTCTCTGGCTATTAACTCTATCTATTCCTCTCAGTCCCCTACGCCTTCTGCTACTCCACCAATCTTCACGCCATCTGTAAACTTACTGATCAGACCAACCTCTTCCAGATCATTTATTTATAATACAAACAACAGTGGCCCCAGCACTGATCCCTGCGAAACACCACTGGTCACCTTTCTCCATTTTGAGAAGCTCCCTTCAACTACTACTCCCTGTCTCCTGTTACTCAACCAGTTCTTTATCCACCTAGCTAGAACACCCTGCACACCATGTGACTTCACTTTCTCCATTAGTTTACCAATCATAGAGTCTTACAGTACAGAGACAGATCTTTGGCCCAAAATGGTCCATGCTGACCAAAATGTGCTGGAAATTTTGTAAAACATTAAGATTGATAAGTCCCCAGGTCCAGACCAGATTTATCTTAGGCTACTTTGGAAAGCAAAAAAAGAGGTTGCGAAGGCACTGGCAAAGATCTTTGCCTCCTCACTCTCCATGGGAGTTGTACCAGAGGCTTGGAAGGAGGTGAATGTTGTTCCTCTTTTAAAGAAGGGTAATAGGTAAATCCCTGGCAATTACAGATCAGTTAGTCTTACGTCTGTGGTCAGCAAAGTTTTGGAAAGAATTCTGAGGGATAGGATCTATGACTATTTGGCAAAGCATAACGTGATTAAAGGCAGTCAGTGTGGCACTGTGAGGGGCAGGTCATGCCTCACAAATCTTATTGAGTTCTTCGAGAAGGTGACAGGACAGGTCAATGAAGGTCGAGCAGTGGATGTGGTGTATATGGACTTCAGCAAGGCATTGAATAAGGTTCCCCATGATAAGCTCATTCATAAAGTCAGGAAGCATGGGTTACAGGGAGGTTTGGCTATCTGGATTCAGAATTGGTTGGCTGACAGAAGGCAGAGAGTGGTTGTAGATGGAACTTATTCTGCCAGGAGGACACTGTTGAGTGTGGTCCTGCAGGGCTCTGTTCTTGGGCCACTGCTCTTCGTAGTTTTTATAAATGACTTGGACAAGTAGGTTGAGGGGTGGGTTAGTAAATTTGCAGATGACACAAAGGTTGGAGGTGTTGTCAGTAGTATAAAAGGCTATTGCAGGCTGCAGTGCAACATAGACAGGATGCAGAGCTGGGCTGAGAAATGGCAGATGGAATTCAGCTGCATGAATGCGAAGTGATGCATTTTGGAAGGTCGAACTTGAATGCTGAATATAGGATTAAAGACAGGATTCTTGGTAGTGTGGAGGAACAGAGGGATCTGGGTGTGCAAGTACATAGATCCCTCAAAGTTGCCACCCAAGTGGATAGGGTTGTTAAGAAAGCTTAAGGTGTTTTGGCTTTCATTAATGGGGATTGAGTTTAAGAGCCACGAGGTTTTGCTACAGCTCTACAAGTCCCTGGTGAGACCACACATGGAATATTGTGTCCAGTTCTGGTCACCCTACTATAGGAAAGATACAGAGGCTTTGGAGAGGGTGAAAAGAAGGTTTAGCAGGATGCTGCCTGGACTGAAGGGCTTGCCTTATGAAGAAAGTTTGAAAAAGCTTGGACTTTCCTGTCTGGAGAGAAGGAGGAAGAGAGGAGATCTGATAGAGGTTTACAAGATAACGAGAGGAATAAATAGAGTCAATATCTAGAGACCTTTCTCCAGGGAAGGATTGACAGATATGAGGGGTCATAGTTTTAAGATATTAGGGGAAAGTATGGAGGAAATGTCAGATGTAGGTTCTCTACGCAGAGAATTGTGAATGCATGGAATGCGTTTCCAGTGGTGGTGGTGGAAGCAGAGTCATTACGGACATTAAAGCGATTGCTGGACAGCACATGGAGAGCAGTGAGTTGAGGGGTGCGTAGGTTAAGTGATAATATTTTACATTAGGATTAAACCTTGGCACAACATCGTGGACCATAGGGCCTGTACTGTGCTGTCTGTCCATGCTAACCCCATTTCCCTGCACTTGGCCTATACTGAGAGGGATAGAGGAAGTGAGACATCTTGGTGAACAAATGCACAGGTCCTTAAAGGTAGCAGTAGAAATAGATAAGATTGTAAAGAAGGCATATGGAATAACCTCCTTCACTGGCAGAAGTATAGAATACAAAAGTAGACTCACCATTAAACATCATAGAAGAGATTCTTGTAGTAGTTCAGACATTCTTCTTAAAGACTGAGAGCAAACAACCTTCACTGTGGATAGCGAATAAAGCCTTGCCTTCTGTGCTGTGCACTTTTATGACTTCCTGTTGCTTGAGCATCTGGTCTTCCTTTGTATCTAACCTAACTGACTGATTCAAGCTCTCCTGTTTTGTATCTCCATTGAATTGCCTGACTCACATCTGTTCCCCAGAAGATCCTCAAATCGTCCCTCAGGCCCCACCCCACTGACCTGCCGATCCTTTCCTCCTCTCTCAGCTTATTATTACCCTCTGTCTCCTATTGCACTGGAGCTTCCAACCAACTATCTGTTGAGTGTAAGTGGTACAACACAGGCACTGGTTGGTTTGGCAAGGGTTATCACTCAACTCATATTCCTCATTCTGTGTGAAAATACTCTAAGCACTTTATTACATGAGATGAAATGACTAAGAATATTACACCGGACTGTTTAGTATTACAATGGTGACTGCACTTCACTGGCTGGAAAGCAATTTGCGACATTCCAAGTTCATGAAAGGCACTACTTAAATGCAAGTTCTTTGTTTTTAGGATTCTTGTTTGAAAATGTGTTGTTATAAAGTGTACTTTTTGCGGGTTCTGAATTAGTCACATTGCTATATTCCATTAATAATGATCCCTTTCTTATGTAAGAGTATTCACATTCTTTCCTCAGTCATGACAAGTGAACGGCCCTCTCTGTAGGTGGTGCTGTCGTAGCCTTTTGAAGGCTGCAGACAGCAGTGACACTAACACCCCCATCTGCTGGTGGGAAGCCAGATTGCAGCGTCATTCTGTGCTCCATAACATAATCAGTTCAGTGACTCATCTTTTATGTCACACTCAAACCAGGACCGACCGTGATGTGAAATTTTCATAAAGACTTTCTCCACACTGTTTGGAAAGGTGTTTGCTTTTCTCAATTTACAGTATTCATTTGTTGCTACCAGAGATGGCAAGCAGTTACTCCAGCTTCTCGTCATTTATTTGTTCTCTGTCTCCTCTTTCTCACCTATACATCTTCTATCAATCTATATCTCTAACTATATATGTTTCCCCTTCTTTCCCTATCTGTATCTAGCCATGTGCCACCTCCTGTAATTGTCCTAACTGCATTTTGACAACACATTCTTCCACAATTCCATTATCGTATTATTGTTGTCATGTTGAGAAACATAACATTGAATATTTCACTGTTTTGTCACCCACCGATGGCACAGAGTAACTAAACAGTGGGACCCCAAAATATTGAGTCTCAAACCCCATTATACCAGAGGCAGCATGGGTTCAGCTGGCTAAACTCAGCTGGCATTGTTAGTCTAATAGCCACCCTCATGGATATGAATGCAGAACTGCAGCAAAAGATTGGATTCAGGAGCTATGGCGTCAATGCTCAGACTGAAAAGTGTGCTTTGTTAACCCCCAATATTTGATGCCCTGTATTTTAAAAAGAGATGCAATTTATTTATGTCATCTCAGCAGCATAATTGCCTTTGAGATGATGGTGGTGAACTGACTTCTTGAAATACTGCAGTGCCGTTAGAACAGGGATTCCAGGATTTTGTGCAATGAATATTGGGATTCCTGGCCTCTGTTCAATCTCAGTGTGTAACTGTTCCCTGTGCAAAATTTAATTTTAACAAAATGTTGCATTGTTGTTTGGTTCTATTTTCTCAGCTGTAGATCTGTTAGCTTACAACAACAAAGCTGATGCATTGACATTGTAATGACATTCATTCTAGACACCGTTTAGGTGTGTGCACTGCATTATCTCATCAGGCTGGGGTTCCCTGGACACACTCTGCCACTTTGCTCAGCTTCCCTATTCTTCCACAAGCCAAGTTCCTTTGTCTCAGATCACTACAGCCACTTGCTCTACTCTGCTATGGGATGACACATGAAAGTGAGGCCCAATCTGCCCCCTCAGGTGGGCATCTGAACATTTTCTAGGAGCTGTCCAGTCCTCAACGCTCTGGCTAATTCTGACAACTCAACTGACAGCACTAGACCAATATCAAAAAGAATTGAAAACGGAAAATGTCAGAAATGTACACAGGTCTGAGATGTGCTAAAGAGGACATTCCTGTTAAATATCCTATTAACAACTGTGATGGATTATTTTTAATAAGAGAAATCCAGAATGGAGTGATCAGGGCAGGAGTGAATGCAACAATGGTAAGTTATGATTCCAATGCTTTTAAAGAACAAACTTTCATTTATATAGAGCCCTTTACAACCTGTTGCTCATCACTCTTTTGAAGTGTAATCATCATGATAGTAAAAAATGCAGCAACCAACCTGTGCAAAGCAAATCTGCCCATGCAGCGATAATATGACCTTTTTATTGTCATTGTTGGTTGAAAGTTAAATACTTTTCGGAATGTCAGCGAAACTAGTGCCAGAATAGCACAGAGCAATGTTTTACTTTGATGTGAAAGGGAAGCTAGGCCCTCCTTTTTATGTGACACCCAAAGCGGCAGCCTTGACAATGCACTCCTTGAATATTGCACTGGAGTGTCAACCTAATTATAGAGCTCAAAATCAGAGTGGGAGGGGGCCTGAATCCATGGATTTGATGCAGAGTTGAGAGTACAGGTATAATGTGATGGTTGTGTTTTGTGCAAGCCTGCATTACAGAAAAAACGCACTTTAGAAACAGCACTTAAAGTGTTGGCGATGTGATCGCATTATAGCCAACACATGTTTTAAAAGTTCGCTCTTTAGAAACAGTGTCCTGAATTTGTCAATCGTGTTACAGCAAATTTGCGTTAACAAAACACACTTTATAGCAGAACAACCTGTATTACTAACTGAATTTTGGGATGTTTTACTATTTTAAAGGCATCACATAAATTCAAGTTGTTGCTGTTGAGTTGCAGTTAGCTTAATCTTTACTAAGTCAACCTAATCTGTTTTAAGTTAATCAGAGCATGCCAACGAATCCATGAGAGAATGTGGGAATGTTTGTCAGTTTGAACTGAATAAGGGAAGGTTATTATCTCCACAAACGAAGGATACATCAAGGTGGGTGGTTTTGGATTTGTTTCCTACCATCATACCTGGCTCAAAAGATGGTTGTAGTTGATGGAGGGTAGTAATTTAAACTCTAGCTCTGAGTTCCTCAGGGAAGTGTCCTCAGCCTAATTATCATCAGCTACTCTTCAACGATTTTCCATCTATCATAAGGTCAGAAGAGGGGAATGCTTGCTGTTGATTGCACAATATTCAGTACCATTTGTGACTAAGTTTTCCTCCAAGTCACATACCATCCTGACTTGGAAAAATATCACTAGTACTTCAGTGTCATTGGGTCAAAATCCTGGGACAACCTTCTTAACAGCATTGTGGATCTATCTACAGATGGACTGCAGCAGCTCAAAAACGGTGCTCGTCACCAGCTTCTCAAGGGTACCTAAAGATATGCAATAAATACTGTCGAGCCAGTAATGCTCGCATCCCCAGAATAAATTTTAAAATTCTCATGACAATTATCAACACAAATTATATTTAACAGTGAACATGGTTTAAACAAAATGAATTGAAGGTTAATCCTTACTAGGTCTGTGCACCAGTCCTTTTGCCTTGCAGCATGATCTGTTTAATTCCGTAATCTCTCCAGCCTTCTGCCCTATCACTGACTTTCCTTTGTACTTTCCTCGTATTCTGTCTTTGTTACCATTTCTTAACGTTTTACAATTCTGATAGAAGATTGTCAACCTGAACCATTTACTTTGTTTTTCTCCCCAGGGACCTGCTAAATATTTTCAGAATTTTCTATTTTTATATCCAGCATCTACAGAACTTAGCAATTGTGAATAGTGGACTAGCAAACCAAAAGCCATCGGTAGAAATTCACTAGTGAAATTTAATCCAATTTAGATTTATAATTGGGTGTGGAGTTAAGGTATTAATTAGGGTCATAAACATAGAGATATACAGCATGGAAATTGACCCTTCGGTTCAACTTGTCCATTCCAACCAGATATCCTAAATAAATCTTGTCCCATTTGCCAGCATTTGGCCCACATTCTTCGAAACCCTTCCTATCCATACATCCATCCAGATGTCTTTTAAATGGTGTAATTGTACCAACCTCCACCACTTCCTCTGGCAGATTATTCCACACACATACCACCCTCTGCATGAAAAGGTCCCTTTTAAATCTTTCCCGTCCCACCATAAACCTATGCCCTCTAGTTTTGGACTCTGCAACACTTGGGAGAAGTCCTTGTTTATTTACCCTATCCATGCTCATGATTTTATAAACCTCTATAAGGTTACCCCTCAGCCTTCGACACTCCAGGGAAAATAACCCCAGTCTATTCATCCTCTCCATACAGCTCAAATGCCCAAATCCCCTAAACACTGGCAACATTGTTCCTTTAGCAGGGAAACCAGAATTGCACGCAGTATTTCAATAGTGACCTAAATATTGTCCTGTACAACCGTAACACGACCTCCGAACTGCTATACGCAATGCCCTGACGAACAAAACAAGCATACCATTGAAGGTTAGGACAAGCTTGAGGGAATGAATGGCCTCCTCCTATTCATAAATACAGAGGAACCTATCCAAAGAACATGATGGTGAGTATTTTGTTCAGTTAATCAAATGCTGCATAACATAGTTTAGCCAAGCATTGGAACCTTGTGACTTTGTCGGATAATCCGATATTCAGATAATCAAGGTTCCTCTGTTCAAGTAATCCTGTTCATTGATATGTTAGCAGCAGCTAGGGAGTATACCAAGAGGAAATGACCTCTTATGAATCGAATGATTCTACTGTTGGTTTCAGAATTTAAACTCTCCCTGGTCATGGGGATGTTGACTTGCTCACTGAGCTGGTAAGTTTGCTCGCAGACATTTCATCACCATTCTAGGTAACGTCATCAGTGTGCTTCCGCTGAAGCGTTCGTGTTCTGTCCCGCTTGCTATTTAGTTGTTTGGGTCTGTTGAGGTTGGTGGTGTCATTTGCAGTTTTATTACTGGTTCCATTTCTTAGTGGTTGGTATATGGGGTCCAACTCTACATGTTTGTTAATGGAGTTCCAGGTTGAGTGCCAGGCTTCCAGGAATTCCCATGCATGTCTCTGTTTGGCTTGTCCTAGGAAGGATACGTTGTCCCAGTCAAATTGGTGTTCTTCATTGTCCATGTGTATGGATACAAATGATACTGATCATGTCTCTTGGTGTTCCACCAACCCCACCAGATCCAGACACGTAAATAGCAAGCGGACAGACACCAACACTTCACCGGAAGTGCACTGACGACGTTACCTGGAATGGTAACAAAACACCCGCAAACAAACTTAGCAGCTCAGCGAGCAAGTCAACAACCTCATCCATAACCTGAGCTACAATTTTTCTCAAATACTCTGATCGTCCTGGTCACGTTCGGATTTTTTTTATTCTCAGAGTCCTGGTCAAGCAAATCAACTTTCACTGGAACTTGCCCAACCAGCCTGCAGGATTCTTCCTGGATCCCCTTCCGTAATCATTGTTACTCCTTCCACTTGGAAAAGAAGGCAACTCCCAAAGAGGCAGCACAGTTGTGTCAGAAAGGTAAGTAAAATACACAATTACAGAGATAACAAATTCTTTATCCATCTTGTAGAGACTGGGTGTTAGAACCATTGCAACCCTGCAGTGTAGAAGCAGGCCATTTGGCCCATCGAGTCCACATCGGCCCTCTGAAGGGTATCCTACCCAGACTCACCCCATCCTATCCCTGTAACCTTGCATTTCCCATGGTTAATCCACCCAACCTACATATCCCTGAACACTATAGGCAATTTAACATAGCCAATCCACCGAACCTGCACATCTTTGGACTATGGGAGGAAACCAGAGCATCCAGCGGAAACCCACATAGACATGGGGAGAGCGTGCAAATTCCACTTACAGTAGCGCAAAGCTGGAATCAATCCTGAGTCCTTGGCGTTTTGAGGCAACGTGCTAACAATTGTGCCGTGGGTGTTGTGGGATAACCAAGTTTTGTTCTGCAGTCACTCTACTTTTCTCTTGAAACTCATTTTTAATTATTTTTGACAGTGCATGGAGCCGAGCTGCTGTCCATTCTTGATGAAGTAGAAAATGTATTTATATGGGAACATCTGGAGACATATGAAAATGATACCAAAGGTGCCTGGCTGAGTCTCATGTATAACACCAAGAGTAAGTTTGGCTTGACACTGCAACGTTGTAATCCTTTCTATTTATACTCACTTTATTTACATATAGAGCCATAGAGATGTACAGCACAGAAACAGACTCTTCGGTCCAACTCGTCCATGCTGACCAGATATTCTAAATTAATCTAGTCCCATTTGCCAGCACTTGGCCCACATCCCTCTAAACCCTTCCAATTCAGATAACTATCCTTGTATGTACAGCCTTGTATATGCTGTAATTGTTTTGAGTATGTGGCAGGAGCATGCTGAGACAATGCGTTGGCCATGGCAGGAGCATGCAGCAAATGTACCAACCTCCACAACTTTCTGTAGCTCATTCCATACACGCACCGCATTCTGTGCCCCATAAGTCCCTTTTAAATCTTTCCCCTCCCACTGCAAACCTTTGCCCTCTAGTTCTGGACTTCCCTCAACCCAGGGAAAAGACCCGTCTATTTACCCTATCCATGCCCCTCATGATTGTATAAACCTCTGTGAGGTCACCTCTCAGCCTCCGATGCTCCAGGGAAAACAGCCCCAGTCTATTCAGCCACTCCCTATAGCTCAAACCCTCCTACTCTGGCAATATCCTTGTAAATCTTTTCTGAACTTTTTCAAGTTACAGATGACCATATTACAGATGACAGCTGAAAATGCAGAGTGGTTGGGTCCACAAGCCTTTGTTCTTTTATTTATTTTTGGTCACACAACTTTGCCAGAATAACTATATTCTGTTATATTAAAATTTCCCATTCAGTTTTTCTACGTCAACGATCACAAAGTAACTGCAGTTTCTGACTCCTAGGTGACACTGTTGTCCTTCGTTGTGTTACCAGCTTGTCCATCAAAATTGTGTTATTTATCAATTTGTTGCAGACAAAACCACTGATCATTTCTGTGTGCTCATTGAAATGAAGGGGAGGCAATGGCCTGGTGGTATTATCACTGGATGACTAAACCAGAAACTCAGTTAATGTTCAGTGAACCTGGATTTGAATCCTGCCATGGCCGACAGTGCAATTTGAATTCAATAAAAATATCTGGAATTAAGTATCTACCTACTGAGGACCATGGAGCCATTGTCATTTGTCATCTGTCTAATGTCCTTCAGAGAAGAAAATCTGCCATCCTCACCTTGGTCTGGCCGACATGTGACTCCAGATCCACAGCAATGTGGTTGACTCTAACTCCCTTCTAAAATTGCCAAGCAAGCCACTCACCACCACCTTCTCAAGGGTAACTAGGGAATGCAATAAATGCTGACCAGCCAGCAACACGCACGTCCCAAAAGTGAATTAAAAGGCAAAATTGCCGAGGACAAGGACATCTAGCATCAAGCAGTCCAAGTCCAGTTAATATGTACAAAGTAAAGCTCCAACAAATGTTTTAATTTTAATCACAGACATATACCTCTTGTTGCCTGAATGAAAGTTTGCCAATCCTTTAACTTCTCCAGATGTGTTTGATAATATAGAACCAAATGTGGTTTGGTTGCCATCCATCAGGTACTGGGTTGGTTAAATTCATTTCATAGAGTCATAGAAATATACTGCAGGGAAACAGACCTTTTGGTCCAATTCGTTCATGCCAACCAAAAATATTAAATAAATCTAGTTCCATTTACCACTACTTGGCCCATATCCCTCTAAACCCTTTCTATTTGTATACACATCCACATGCCTTTTAAATGTTGTAATTATTCCAGCCTCCACCTTCCTCAGGCAGTTCATTCCACACACGCACCACCCTCTGCGTGAAAATGATGCTCCTTATGTCCCTTTTAAATCTTTCTTCCCTCACCTTAAACCCATGCCCTCTAGTTTTGGACTCCCCTATCCTCAGGAAAAAACCTTGTCTGTTCACCCTATCCATGCCCCTCATGATTTTATAAACTTCGACAAGGTCACCCTTCAACCTCTGACATCCCACAGAAAACAGTCTCAGCCTATTCAGTCTCTTCCTATAGCTTGAACTCTCCAACCCTGTCAACATCTTTGTAAACCTTTCATAAACCCTTTCAAGTTTGTTAATGTCTTTCCTATAGAAATGTCCTGCACAACTGTAACATGACCTCCCAACTCCTATACTCAGCGCACTGACAAATAAAGACAAGCATACTAAATGCCTTCTTCACTACCCTACTTGCAACTCCACTTGCAAGAAACTACAAACCTGCACATCAAGGTCTCTTTGTTCAGCAACACTCCCCAGGACCTTACTATTAAGTGTATAAATCCTGCCCTGATTCATCCTGCCTCACATTTATCTCGCTGAAAATGTGTTGCTGGTTAAAGCACAGCAGGTCAGGCAGCACCCAAGGAAATTCGACGTTTCGGGCCAGAGCCCTTCATCAGGAATTCCAAGGAACAGGAAATTCGACGTTTCGGGCCAGAGCCCTTCATCAGGCTCTGGCTTGAAATGTCGAATTTCCTGTTCCTTGGACGCTGCCTGACCTGCTGTGCTTTAACCAGCAACACATTTTCAGCTCTGATCTCCAGCATCTGCAGACTTCACTTTTTACTCACATTTATCTAGACTAAACTCCATCTGCTACTCCTTGGCTCATCAGCCCATCTGATCAAGGTCCTTTTGTACTGTTGAGGTGATCATGATTCATGATCACCTTCATGATTCACACACTACCAATTTTGGTGCCATCTGCAAATATACTGACCATACCCCCTATGTTCACATTGAAATCATATATAGAAATGACAAAAAGCAGTGGACCCAGCACCGATTCTTGTGGCACACTGCTGGTCACAGGCCTCCAGTCCAAAAAGCAACCCTCCGCCACCACCCTCTATCTCCTACCTTTGAGCCAATTTTGTATCCAAATGGCTAGTTCTCCCTGTAATTCCATGTAATCTAACCTCGTTAACCAGTCTAACATGCAAAACCTTGCTGAATGTCTTACTGAACTACATATGGACAATGTCCGCTACTCTGCCTTCATTAATTCTCTTTGTCATTTCTTCAAAGAAAAATCAATCAAGTTAGTGAGTCACAATTTCCCATACATGAAGCAATGTTGACTCTCCCTAATCAATCCTTCCTTTCCAAATACATGTAAATCCTGTTTCTTAGAATCCCCTCTAACAACTTGCCCACCACTGACATCAGGCTTAGCTGAATGTAGTTCCCTGGCTTTTCCTTACCACCTTTCTTAAATAAAGGCACCACATTTGCCAACCTCCAGTCTTCCGGCATCATGCCCATGGCTAATTCAGCAAGAGACCAAGCAATCACTTCCCTAGTTTCTCATAAAGTTCTAGGGTACACCTGAGCCAGTCCTAGGGATTTATTCATCTTTATGCATATTAAGACATCCAGCGCCTCCTCTCAATAAATGCCAAATACTGCAGATGCAGGAAATCTGAATTTAAGTTGGAAATGCTCAGCACATCAGTCAGCACCAGTGAAGAGAGGAAGAATGAATCTTTTACATCAATGATCTTTCAACAGAAGTGTAGTGGATCATAATAAACACCAGGAATAAAGGTAGAAGTATATTATTGACTGAGGCAAGGGGTGGTGGAAGAGCTAAAGGAAAGATTTGTGAAATGTAAGATTAATGACAAAAAAAAATGAGTGTGCAAGGGAAAAAGAGATACTAATGGTTGAACTGAAAAAAAATGTTTTCAGGAAGTGAACTGGAAATAGAACCATCACAAACAGCTTGTCTGGAAAAATGAAAGAAAAATTTATGATCTTCCTGCCTTCTCTGGGTCAGGACCCCACAATTGAACATGAAGCCATCATTTCCAAAATTGCCTTCAACTGCATCATCTCCTCTGGATATCTTCCTTCTACAGCCTCATAATCCCCCAAACACACTCAGCTGACAACTACTTCCTTCTCAAGTGCCAGTATGTTTCCTACCTTGACTCTACTTTCTCGTCCCTTACCCAGTTCCTTCCAACCTACATCTACAACATATCTGATGCTTGACACCATTTGAGCCATTTCCAGTTGCCTTTTTATGGAAAGTATTCTGCCTAGAAGTCAGTGTTGAGTGGGGTCCCGCAGGGCTCTGTTTTGGTTTTTATAAATGACTTGGATGAGGAGGTTGAGGGGTGGGTTAGTAAATTGGCAGGTGACACAAAGGTTGGAGGTGTCGTCGATAGTATAAAGCACTACTGCAGGCTGCAGCGCAATATAGTATGCAGAGCTGGGTTGAGAAATGGCAGATGGAGTTCAACCTGGATAAATGCAAAGTATGCATTTTGGAAGGTCGAACTTGAATGCTGAATACAGGATTCTTGGCAGTGTGGAAGAACAGAAGGATCTGGGTGTGCAAGTACATATATCCCTCAAAGTTGCCACCCAAGTGGATAGAGTTGTTAAGAAAGCATATAGTATTTTGGCTTTCATTAACTGGGGGATTGAGTTTAAGAGCCGCGAGGTTTTGCTGCAGCTCTACAAGTCCCTGGTGAGACCACACTGGAATATTGTGTCCAGTTCTGGTTACTGTACTACAGGAAAGATTGGAGAAGGTGCAAAGAAGGTTTACCAGGATGCTGCTTGGACTGGAGGTCTTGCCTTATGAAGAAAGGTTGAATAAGCTCGGACTTTTCTCTCTGGAGAGAAGGAGGAAGAGAGGAGACCTGATCAAGGTGTACAAAATAATGAGTGGAATAAATAGAGTCAATAGCCAGAGACTTTTCCTCAGGGCAGGATTGACTGGTACGAGGAGTCATAGCTTGAAGATATTAGGAGGAAGGTATAAAGAAAACATCAGAGAACATCGGAGAGTTCTTTACGCAGAGAGTTGTGAATGCACGGAATGCATTGCCAGTTGCTGTGGTGGAAGCAGAGTCATTGGGGACATTTAAGCGACTGTTGGACATGCACATGGATAGCAGTGAGCTGAGTGGTGCGTACGTTAAGTTACTATATTTTACATTAGGATTAAACCTCGGCACAACATTGTGGGCCAAAGGGCTGTTCTGTACTGTACCTTTCTATGTTCTAACTATATCCTTTTCATCACAGATGTCTAAGCTCTCTCCATCTCCATTCCTCATCAAGACACCCTGAGATCTCTCCACTTCTTCTCTCTTTGAACATCAGCTCCTTCCTCCAATTAAAAGTTATTAATTAGATTAGACTAGATTACCTACAGTATGGAAATACGCCCTTTGGCCCCATCAAGTCCACACCGACCCTCCAAAGAGTAACCCACCCAGACCCATTCCCCTACATTTATCCCTGATTAATGTACCTAACACTGGGCAATTTAGCATGGCCAATTCACCTGACCTGCACATCTTTGGATTGTGGGAGGAAACTGGAGCACCTGGAGGAAACCCACACAGACAAGGGGAGAATGTACAAACTCCACACAGTCACCCAAGGTGAGAATCAAGCCCGGGTTCCTGGTGCTGTGAGGCAGCAGTGTTAACCACCCCATATTGCTATGACAACCCAAATCTCTCCCTGAGTACTATTCTGGAGGCGTCAGCCAAAGACATGATTCCACTATAATGGGACTTGAAGCCACAAGTTTCTGCCTTATTGGTGGGAGTGTTACTCATTGAGCTCTGGCTGAGTAGAGAATGAGTTACACATTACGGGCAGGAGGAATCTGCTCACTCTGATTGTTTGCTCCTTGCTCAGTGAGCTAGACCTGAATATTGGACATTCCCTGAACGGCAGTATTGTCAGGTACTGTTTAAAAGGAGGGTTTTTTTACTGATATTTGAGCTTATTTTAAAAATTGATCAGTGATGGTTCGTGTAAAGAAAAGGAAGTGGGACTCAAACATTCACCAGTTGCAAAAGACAAAACAATAGAGCCAGTTGTAGAAATTGCCAGGAATCCTCAGTGAAATAGTGTTGAGCCCCTCATGGGACAGCAGTTGTTTGGCCTAGTGACTGTTTAATGACCGATCATTGTAATGATGCCTTATCATGTACAGCATAGAACCCTCTCCCTGCTGAACTAAAACTGTAAATTTTAATTACATCAGTGAAATACTCACATTTGCTGCTTTTAGTGACCAGACAATAGAGAGGAAATAATGGTCCTGTCAGTGACTTTGAATAACATGATAAATGGGATGCTTTTGTTCCCAAGTCATTTAACCCTATATTCAACACGCCATTTTTACCATTTCTCAGTTTCCCTTTCTCTCTCATTAGAATACAAGCAGACCTAAAATACATTGGGATGGAATTACTGCTTTGGCTGCTGTCAGCACCCTTGGTGTAAGTTGTGCCCAAAATTCAGTTAGTTTTGGAAATAATTTTTTTTCTGTTTCTGCAGAAAATCATCTGCAAATCACTGAATGCAGAGTATTCTACAAACTTGTGCAGTCGGCCTAGTTTTAAAGGGCAACTTTCTCAATTTTGGTACAAACATCTTCCTTTCTCTGTTTGATAACTTGGTGCAGTTTTGTGTGTGTCCTGCTTCTGGTGCAATTTTTTTTTAGTTTCATGCAAAATGTTGCAGAAACTTGGTTGTAATTGAATGTGATTTGCTCTTAATTTTCCAAAAAAAATCATTTGTGCTGTTTTGGCTGATTAAAGGCGAAAAGAAATGGAAACCCAATGAAATGCAGGCTACTATCAGAAAGGACTTTTATACATCAAAGTTCAGAGACAAAGTTGTTTGACTATGTGTGGCATCACAGCTTATCCTATATTGCTCTTGGCTCAAATGTCCGCACAAATGTTTTTTAGGAAATACCATTAAATATTTATAAAAATAAGGTATTTTCTGTTCTTCATCCCAACAGGTGAAATTACCCATGTCCAGCTGAGACCATGGATGTATATCTGAACCTTCTGAATCCAGTTAAAAATCACACAACACCAGGTTATAGTCCAACAGGTTTAATTGGAAGCTCGAGCTTTCAGAGCGCTGCTCCTTCATCAGGTGGCAGGAAGGAGCAGTGGTCCGAAAGCTAGTGCTTCCAGTTAAATCTGTTGGAGTATAACCTGATGTTGTGTGATTTTTAATTTTGTACACCGGCATCTCCAATTGTGAATCCATAAACTAGCCTGTGAAGTACTTTCAATTGAATCACCTCCTCCAAATTCAGAATGCAGTTATTATATTTAGGGAGGTGATAACAAAGTGGTATTGTTGTTGGACGAGCAATCCAGAGACTGGGTAGAGTCAGGTTCAAACCCCAGCATTGCAGATGGTGGATTTTCAATTAAATTGGAAAAATAATCTGGACTTAAAAAGCTAATGGTGATTATAAAATCATTGTCGATTCTTGTAAAAATCCATCTGGTTTACTGAAGCCCTCAGCTGATCTGGCCTATGTGTGACTCCAAACCCAGTAGTTATTTTTTGACTGCCCTCTGACCTTATCAAGCCAGTCAGTTGTATCAAACGCCTCAAGAATAAAATGATGTCAATGGATCGTCTGAGATCCACCTAGGCACCAGAAACAACAACAGCAAACACAACCCTGTCAACCCTGCAAAGTCCTCCTTACTAACATTGAGACTAGCCCCAAAATTGGGAGAGCTGTCTCAGACTAGTCACACAACAGTCCGACATTCTCTGTAAAATATAATTCCATGAGTATGACTATGTCCCAAATGCCACGATCATTATTCCTGGATAGGTCCTGTCTCAACAGCAGGACAGACCAGGCAGAGTTGACAGCACATGGTTTACAGTCCTCATGCATGAGTCACAAAAAACTAGCATGTAGGAACAGCAGATAATAAAGAAAGCAAATGGAATGTTGGGCTTTTATAGTTAAAGGAATAGAATATTTAGGTAAGGAAGTATTGATGCAACTATACAAGCAATGGTGAGACCGCACATGGAGTATTATGCATAGTTTTGGTCCCCATATTTGAGGAAAGACGTAATGGCATTGGAGGCAGTTCAGAGAATATTCACTAGATTGATGCCAGAGATGAGGGGCTTGTTGAATGAAGAAAGATTGACCAGTTTGGGCCTGTACTCTCTGAAATTTAGAAGAGTGAGGGAAGATCAAATTGAGATATTCAAGATGATAAAAGATGTGGATAAAATAGATGTGGAGCAGATGGTTCCTCTTGTGGGGCATTCTAGGACAAGGGGTCATAGTTTTAGGATAAGGGGTAGCCAATTTAAAACAGAGTTGAGGAGAAATTAGTTCTCCCACAGGGTTGTGAATCTGTGGAATTCGCTACTGCAAAATGCAGTGGATGCTAGGTCAGTAAGTTAATTTAAGGAGAAGTTAGATAGATTTTTAATTGGTCAGCACAGTGGTTAGCACTGCTGCCTCACAGCTCCAGAGACCTGGGTTCAATTCCCAACTTTATGTAGAGTTTGCACATTCTCCCCGTGTCTGCATGGGTTTCCTCTGGATGTTCCGGTTTCCTCCCACAGTCCAAAAATGTGCAGGTTAGGTGAATTGGCTATGCTAAATTGCCCATAGTGTTAGGTGAAGGGGTAAATGTAGGGGAATGGGTATGGGTGGGTTGCTCTTCGGAGGGTCGGTGTGGACTTGTTGGACCGAAGGGCCTGTTTCCACACTGTAAGTAATCTAATCTAATAAGATCATAATCACAGAATTTATAGTCAAAGGAGTCCAGTGTCATCGCGATGTGACACATTAAACAATTTTAGATTAAATCTTTCATCTTTTAGAATTGGATATGCTGGTTTCTGTTCTTTGATATGTAAATTCCAGAACTTCTTTAAATTTCATTCTCAAGATAAAGATCACACAACACCAGGTTATAGTCCAACAGGTTTAATTGGAAGCACACTAGCTTTCGGAGCGTCGCTTCTTCATCAGGTGATTGTGGAGGGCTCGATCGTAACACAGAATTTATGTCAAAAATTTGCAGTGTGATGTAACTGAAATTATACATTTCAGTTACATCACACTGCAATTTTTTGCTATAAATTCTGTGTTACGATCGAGCCCTCCACAATCACCTGATGAAGGAGCGACGCTCCGAAAGCTAGCGTGCTTCCGATTAAACCTGTTGGACTATAAACTGGTGTTGTGTGATTTTTAACTTTGTACATCCCAGTCCAACACCAGCATCTCTAAATCATTCTCAAGATAGCTCAGCTTTTCTAACAATAAGTGTGAGGTCTGTCTGTGTCCCTATGTTGAGTCAGACTGACAATCCCTCTGCATAGTTTTACAGAATTTTACGTTGGATTCGAGCAGTCTTCGAGCAAAATAAAATGTAATTCTGCAAAAACAAATTCATCCCATAACTTGTATATGTGCGAGTATAGGAGCGACAGAGTGAGTGTGCATGTGGGTATGAGTGTGTGTAAGATTGGTTGTGTGTGAGAGTGATGGGTTGTGTGTTTGTGAGAGGGTGTTTGTGTGGATGAGACTGCAGGTGGTGTATGTCTGTGCATATGTGAGAGAGCTGGTGTATGAGAGAGAATCTGCTTGTGTGTGTGTGTGAGAGAGAGAGAGAGAGAGTATTGTACAGTGGGGTCACCTATAGTTGAGGCCATTCCCATGGGTACCAAACTTTGCTATCAGCTTCTGCTCAGTCATTCTGTGTTTTTGCTAGTCCCATAGTCCGCCATAGAGGATGGTCCCCCGAAGTCTGAAGCCAAATGTCTTGGACCGCTGAAGTGTTTCCCGACTGGGAGGGAATACTCCTGCCTCGTGGTTGTTGCGCGGTGTCCATTATTCCGTTGTCATAGCATCTGCTCGGTAGCCTCAAGGCATCCTTGCCTGCAACATATGAAATAGACCACATTGGCCGAGTCACATGAGTACTCACTGCGTACATGGGAGGTGTCGCCACATGTAACAGTGTTATCCGTGTCAAAATTCTGACATGTCTTGCAGCAGCTGCTGTGACAGGGTTGTACAGTGCTGTCCTGAAGATTGGGCTTGGTGAGGTGCTCATCCTCATCAATAATATGTTGAAGGCTGTGAAGAACATGGCATAGTCATTCGGCTCCCGGGAAGTTCTGGACAACAAAGGGTACCCTGTCTGTTGCAGCCCATGTCTGTCTCCTGAGGAGGTCATTATGGTTTCTCACTATGGCATGCTGGAACTGGCAGTTGGTGAGTTGAGCATCCAACCCAACCTGTTCTAATGAGGGCATCCTTAAGCACTTTCAAGTGTCTGTTACATTCCTCCTCATCCAAACAGATCCTGTATATGCGGAGGACTTGTCCATAGGGGATGGTTTTGATATGTTTTGGGTGGAAGCTAGAGAAGCGTAGCATCATGAGGTTATCCGTGGCTTTGCGATACAGTGAGGTGCCTATCTTTGATGGAAATGCATGTGTCCAAGAATGAAACAGATACTAAAGAGTAGAGCAAGGTAAGTCTGATGGTGGGATGATACTCATTGATATCACTGAATAGCTGTTTCAGTGACTCCCCATTATGAGTCCAGAGAAAGAAAATGTCGCCAGTATATCTGATGTGTAGTGTTAATTGGAAGTCCTGTGCAGAAAAGAAGTCTTGTTCGAACTAGTGCATGAAAATGTTGCCATCTTGGGGTACAAATTTGGTCCCCACAGCCATTCTGTGTGTCTGGATGAAGAACTGGTTGTCAAAGGTGAAAACGTTATGGTTGAGGATGAAACAGATGAGTTCTAGTATGGTGCTCGAAGATTCACAGTTGTTCTCATTGAGTACTGAAACTGTTGCACTGATGCCATCATCACTGATGCTACTGGTGTAGAGTGCTGACACGTCCATTATGATGAGGAATGATCCTGGTTGGAAAAGATGGAAGATTTACTGTAAAATTATTTAATGTATCACATCTCCAGTCTGCAATCATGGTCTTATTCTCCACAACCACCTGATGAAGGAGCGGTGCTCCAAAAGCTAGTGCTTCCAAATAAAGCTGTTGGATTATAACCTGGTGTTGTGTGATTTTTAACTTTGTCCACCCCAGTCCAACACCGGTACCTCCAAGTCATGAATGAATAACGTTAGTCCAACAAAGGTTTACTAAATAGAACCTGGAATGAGAGGT
The DNA here is from genome assembly GCF_020745735.1 of Hemiscyllium ocellatum. Taxonomy (NCBI): domain Eukaryota; kingdom Metazoa; phylum Chordata; class Chondrichthyes; order Orectolobiformes; family Hemiscylliidae; genus Hemiscyllium; species Hemiscyllium ocellatum. Next base: position 11,841,421 of record NC_083432.1, on the reverse strand, counting down.
GTGCCTTCATAAGGCTGAGTAAATTGGGCTGGTATTAGATTAGATTAGATTACTTACAATGTGGAAACGGGCCCTTCGGCCCAACAAATCCACACCGACCCGCCGAAGTGCGACCAACCCAGACCCATTCCCCTACATTTTACCCCTTCCCCTAACAGGACGGGCAATTTAGCATGGCCAATTCACCTAACCTGCACATTTTTGGACTGTCGGAGGAAACCGGAGCACCCGGAGGAAACCGGAGCACCCGGAGGAAACCGGGGCCCCTGGTGCTGTGAGGCAGCAGTGCTAACCACTGTGCCACCATATTCTCTGAGCTTTTAAATGAGAGATAATTTCGTTGAAATATACAAGATTATGAAGAGCCTTGATAGGTTAAGGTGCTGAGATTATTTCTCCTGGGAATCTAAAATATTGTAGCATAATCTCAGAATAAAGGACCATTTAGGGGTAAGATGAGGATAAATTACTCAAAAAGAATTATGAATGTATTGATTTTAATACCCTCGAAGTTTGGTAACAAGAGCTTCAGAAATAAGAACAGCAGTTGACCATACTTAGTGAATGTGAAGTACAGTAATGCATTTATCATGAGAGGTTCAGAATTAATGTGGTGTTAGGGGATTCTATCTGATGCAATCCATCGGTATAGTTACCATGTGATGTGTTTAATCTGATCACCATACAGTGTGGTTAGTGCTGTTACAGTGTATTGCAGTTAATCTGATTACCATGATGTAGTTAATTTAGTTACCTCACAGTGCAATTAGTGCATTTATCATGTAATGTGGTTACCTTATGTAGTTGATGCGATTGTTGTGCAGTTTAGTTGTCATGAGGGATTAAGAGTTACTATAGTTGTGGAGTATACCATTTGAAGTACTCTCTCAATGGAAATACCATGCAATGTATTTATACATGGTTGCTGTGCAGTTATGGTATCATGTAGTTAATAAAGTTACCATACAATATTGTTTGTGTGGTTATCATTGGTGATGTTAGTGTAGTTACCATGCAGTTGGTATAATCAGCTCTTCATTCTGTCATTTTTCTTAGGTGGTTCACTTGTCTGGCCTGATAAGACTGTCTTGAACTATTCAAACTGGGCTCGTGGAACTGAGAACATGAGTTTAATGAGTCCAAACACTTGCTATTGGATCAAGAGCAACACTGGCATCTGGGGAATTGGTCCCTGTACTAGTTTCACACTAGGTATCGTCTGCAAAATGCCAAGAGGTAAGATATAAAAGGGGAGATTTCATGATATGACCAAAAAAATGACATTAATCCAATGATGGATGGATAGGGACTTAAGGCTGTGCAAGTGGCTGGTAGTATAATTTAGACAAAACAGCCTTAAGGGAATCTCTCTCCTCCCACCTGAAGGTAACAACTCCTAATACAGGATTGTACAAAGATGACCATTTAGCTCCGACTATGTATAATTTCCCAGCTGAGATTTTCCCTTCTTTTCCTCATCCAAAACCACATTGATGAACTTTCCAGCAAAGATCAGTGAATTAAAGGTGAGGAACAGAATCCTTTGCTGAATCCTTTTGCCCCTCACGAATAGCTCTCAGATGCTTAGTCTGATCATTGTCATGACTTCCAAATAAGTCAACACAATTTTGACTTTTGTGAATAGTAAACAGTGGCCCATTAGCTTCAATCTGGAGTGATATAAGGTGGGCCAGCAAGTCACAATCATCCATTGTACACTGTTACCATCTTAAATAGGAGGCCTCTTGTTAATTCTTCTGATGCTAACTAAACTAATGCATTTTTCTTTCCAAATTTACTCTGTCAGTTCAAGAGAACAGCCTTCTTGGTACCGGTAAGTAAATCCCATCCTATTTCTCTGTTGCCCATTTCCAGTTGCACACAGTGACCTGATTTTGAGAACATTTTTTAATGTTCTGGCTTTGTGCTTGTATTTGCAGTTGGCTCACAAGGGCACACTTTGGACATCATTTTGTATGTACTGGGCGCATTGGTGTTGGTGGTGGTGCTGGTGGTGGTGGTGGTGCTGCTGTACCGACGACGAACAGCCTGGACCTCACGCCATGGGGCTTTTGAGAGCGCGCGATACAGCAGGACGTCCTCAACACCCAGCGAATCCATGGAGAAAAACATCCTGGTGTCTGACATGGAAATGAATGAACAGCAAGAATAACCTTGGCACCTGCTCCTCTGTCTCTCTTCATCCTCGAGCAGTGTGCTTAGCACAGACTGGTGTTCAGAACATCATGCAGATCAACATGGGGTCCCACCACAGTCTCATTGCGACACAGTTGGCACTGCTTAATGGGGTAATGCCTACAGGATATATTTCTCAGGCATCCAGTTACATATTATATATAAAACTTATATATATTTGCATCATACTGGTGGATTTTGCTTCCTAGAGATGATCTGATAAATGGGGCAATTTGTATCCACTAGGGCACCCCAGTAAACAGGTTTCAACTGTGTTATTGACCTTGACAACAAAACATTTCTATGTAAAAGGCACAGTTCAATGACCAAACTCATCATGCATTCATTCTGCTTGATGAGCCTCCTGTCAGTTTTAGCATGGTTCAAATGTTGGTACAGTGTTTTCTGCAGTCTTAAGCACTGCTTCTCAGACCCACAAGTCCACAGCCAGGAGGAGGATACATGTAGTATTTAAATTGAGTAAGCATATTCTGGATTGCTGATGACATTCTTTAGGAAAGTCTTAGGAAAGTGTTCCTCTTAGCAGCTGTTGATGTCCTAGTGGCTGTGTACTCACAGCGGAACTTGGAAAACTGTCAACAAGGAGTAGCATAGAAATTAGTCAGAGATTGGTGATGGTGGTTCAAAGTGTAGAACTGGGTGTATGCCCAGTTAACACTTCATGGGCTATACCTCCTCTGACTCACTACTTTTTATGTACGAGTTCACTTTTAAGATATATAAAGGATTATGGAAGAGTAGGTTCAGGTATGCTTAGGTGAGAGGAGCCCAGAACACGGGACATATCAACAAAATTTAGCAGTAAGCCATTCATGGGTGATGTCAGAAATCACTTCTTTATACAGAAAGCAGTGGAAGTCTGGAACCCTCTTCCCTCAAAAAACTTAATTGAAAATGTGAAAACTAAGATTGATTGGACTTCTGTTCAGGAGAGGCATTATGAGTTACAGAACAAAGGTGAATAAGTTGCATTAAAAGATAAATCAACCATTAACTCAACAGAATTGAAGGACAGTTGGTCTCCCCCTGTTCCTATGTTACAGAACCATAAGCCACTTATCAGAGTTGAAAGGCATGTTTTCCAAGATGATTGAATAGTTGAGAATGAACGTGTCACTATATGTAGGGGAAGACAATAAGCCAGTATAGATTTGATAAACAAGTAGTTCTTCTATAATGCAATGGTTGTGTTCTAGTGCAACCCTGCATTATAGAAAAATTATGCTTTAGAAACAGTGCTTAAAGTGTTGGCGATGTAATTGTATTACAGTCAATGTACATTTTAAACGTTCATGCCTTAGAAACAATGTCGACAATTTGTTACAGCAAATTTGCATTAATGAAACACCTTCAGCTCATTGTGGAAACGTCTTAGATTGCAGACCACAACAACCTGTTTACAGGACAATTGAAGGAGATTAACTGAGAGAATGCACCTTAAGTGCTGATGTTTAACTGTGATCAGTGAAAGATTTGTGCCCATGTCAGGTTAGATCATTAGATGATTTGCTCTCTGCTAAATAACAGTGCATTTCTTCCACTTGTAACAGTGTCTGAACAAATCAGCATACTCATCAAAGGAAAAATCCCACACTTTTACTGTCTGAGGAACTGAGTTTGGGATGGGAACCTTTTACAAGGCCTGATTTCATGAGCTGAAGATCCCAATCACAGTTCATAGGGATGTACGTTCATTTCCGACAAAGTGGGCTTGTCATGTGGGTGATGAGGTGATGCATCTAAATTCCAAGGAAGGTGCTAACCTGGCAGGCAGGGCCATACTGGAGCACAGGTTTGTAATGTGAAGCCTGTATTCCTGATCTGGTGTGTGAATATATAATGTGGAGAAGCACATTCACGCTGGTTACCAATATAGCATTTATTTTAAAGGGGTTAAGATCTTTAGTATCTTACGAAATGATTGGATGAAGCCTCATGATGTGACATTCAGTAAAGCTGAATGATATTTCTTTTATTATTTCTGAAACTAAAGAAATAGCTTTTTTTGGATACTTTAGGGTTTTAGGTTCCATTTCATTATATTGTGGACTTTCAGTCCCTGATGTACTGGGTGTGACTATACTACATGGTGCTGACCAGAAGGTTAGGATGCATGTTGGCAGTTGTGTTCATGGGAGGGTGGCTACGTACCTTGTATTAGATCAGCATCAATCCAGGGCTTTTGAGCTCCTTTCAGTGGGCTGTCTTTTATGCATGACAAGGCCATGAGGCTGATGTTCAAGGGAAGTAAGGTGGGATGTTTCTATGGGTAATCTTGTGTTAAGGGGTTAGATTGCATATGCATTGAAAGTAGTCATGAAGAATGATATTGTTAAAGGTAAGATTTCAGGGTCTGTGAAGCAGAAAGGGTGAGGGCAGTTAAAACAAGGTTTGAGAGAAATATGGAGACATGTTTGTGATAGGATGTCACAATTGGCTAATACTGAGAGCTGTGAAAACACCAGCCAATCAAACAGTGAGTTCTACAAATCATAGTGAAGCATGTTATTACATCGTGAGAGCCAATCATCTTTCATTGGAGGGGAATAAATCTGAAAAAAATGAAACAAGTGTCCCAACATTAAGATCATCCTTTTGATTGTTGGAGATAAATCTTTCTCTTCTTGAAAGCTGAAGAGATTGCAACACTGGGGACCAATATTTTTTCTACTTACACCAGTACCAGGAATTCTGTAGGGCACTTTATTAAAATAGTTTGTGCATGAAGCTACAAAGAGTCTTGATGACAATCAAATGATGTAAAGTGGGAGGGTGGGGAGGGGATTAGAGGACAGGTAATGGAGTTGGTCTGTGCTAGTAGCCTGAACTGGGCTCACAGCAAACCAGCAGCCAGTGTTACACCATGCCCATTGAAAATCAATGGAAAGGGAAGTCAGGAGGGAGGTGATGGGGGTTTCTGGTTTGCTGTGATATTGCCTGATTCACAGTTAGTCAAAGTCCAATTTTATCTATTCAAGAGGTCCTACTATTCTTAGAATAACATCTGCCAGTTGTTTGTTTCCAGGGGTGGGAGTGACGAAATGAGCAGGGGAGTCTTCCCCCGTCCCCCGCCCCTCCATATGGAACACTATTTCAAGCTTTCAAACCATTGTGATTGAGCTGCAAAAACGGATTTTCTGTCCATTTCTATTGCCAAGTATAACAAAGACAGAGAAGTTTGCCAAACAGGATTCTCAGAATAAAGTGTTTTTTTAATTTTATGCTGTGAAGAGTTTTTATTTTGCCATCAAATCCCTCATCAGTAATCTCAAAGAGACAAAGGTATAAGGTATAGGGTAGCCAGCCACAGTTCTGGGAAGTGGTTCCAATAGGGGTAGTCAAAAACACAGGGTAGATATTCATACAACCCACTCGACTTTATCGCTGTTTCTTTCAGTCACAAAGTTGTTATCCAAACCATTGTGACCACTACCTTCACTGGGTCACTGGGGGTGGGTAGTGAATGCCTAGCTCACCACATCTTTGAGAATGAAACCTGATCTGTGCAAAATGCAAGAATTTCAGGGATCCCATCTCCAACTTTTCAGAAATGTATGGCTTCTTCATTTATCTCTCATACCAATGGCAAATTGAATGCATTGTTTAGCTGGCTTGGCCTTGCTCTAAATGATAATTAGTACTGAGTGGGTTCAGCTCTGATAGCTGCCTGACCTTGAGTCATTTCAGTCACATTTGTTGTCCAAGAGCTTCTGGACCTTTGGGAAATCTTGAGATGAAGGTTGGGGCAGCATGGTGGCTCAGTGGTTAGCAGTGCTGCCTCACAGTGCCAGGGACCCGGGTTCAATTCCTGCCTCGGGTGACTGTCTGTGTGGAGTTTGCATATTCTCCTATGTTTGCGTGGGTTTCCTCCGGGTGCTCCGGTTTCCTCCCACAATCCAAAAATGTGCAGGTCAGATGAATTGGCCAGGCTAAATTGCCTGTAGTGATAGGTGCATTATTCAGGGGTAAATATAGGGGAATGGGCCTGGGTGGGTTACTCTTCAAAGGGGTGGTGTGGACTTGTTGGGCCAAAGGGCATGCTTCCATACTGTAGGAAATCTAATCTGATGCCATGGAGCAATGCATTACTGAGTATAAATACTACAGTGCGAGTGAAATTAGCACACTCCGGAAGTCTACACCAGACTAGACCACTACTCTACACTTTAACACTTGGACACAAAACAACAAGATAGAATATTCCTTAACTAATGTACCTAAAAGTCAGAGGCCGGTATATCTGTGATTACCATATTTAGCTTTAATGTTTAATAAACAGTGTAACTTTGAAATCAAAGTTTGAAGACATTTCTTGACTTTACCTTCTTGATCAATCTGCAAAGAAACAAAACTCACAGTGTGGCATCAACCTACATAATAATAAATATTGAGTTGTCTCAACCACTGCTCCAAAGAAGTGAATACTATTTATTCTAGAAATAGAATCAACCCTTTTGTTGGTTAATATGTTTAATAATGACATGCTCACAGAGGACTAATGTGTGAAAATTGGCTGATTATGGCAAACACATAATAAATATTAAAATGAAAATATTAAGAATAGTCTAACAAGAAATTGCTTGCACTTACTTAATGATCTGTTTGCTGAGAGACCCAGCACTCCAGGATGAAACCTGAGGCCCAAATGAGAAAGATGGAGGAAAAGCCAGTGACAATTTGTGAGGTGATACCCTTTTACATCGTCCCTCCCCAACTCACTGTAAATTGTATCCATTAGATGCTGTGTCTGGAATACAGTATCCTTTAATAACAATTGATTAACTTCATCTGAAACAATGAAGGGCAAAGCACGAGCTGGGAAACTGGCTTTGATTTACAAGAACCTGCACTTTTCCAAAGAACTGCAAACAAACCCCACCTTGGCTCCATTTTTGACCTTCTTCAATCAACCTTCATCAGTAATATTAACTTGATCAGATTTCAATTTCTGACATATCAAGATTTTCCTTCTCTAATTAATAGTAAATAGGTTAAGAAGATTTTTGTAATAGCACCATCAGATAGATGTGAACTGGATAACTGGAAGAAACTTGAGCCATTCACAATCAAAAATGGCCTGCAAAATATTATTCCAGTCCTCTGCTAAGGTCTGATGTATGAGTTTACTGAGAGAATAAGTGGTTATTATAAAAGTATAAATATCTTTATAAAAGAGCAGAGTTTCAGCTGTAATACAAAAATGTTGTGTTTTATCCCTTTTCATTTTTTTAATTTGTTGACAATTGGCATGATCAGAATCGCTAGCATCCTAATTGAGACCTATGAAAGCCTATTCACAAAGCACTGCTAACAAAATAAACACTCTCACAGGCCTCATTGACTGGGTTCTTCTTGGGTAGTGTAATTTCCACAAATTGCTAAGAGAGACTATAGATTGTTTTAAAAGCTATACTTTTTTTGTGTAAAATCAACTGGGCTAGACCAAAACACCAATCGTGTGATGAAAATGGACCACAATTTCTGGAAGGATTTGAATCAGCAATTAGCAGGACAGAACTCTAAAATCATCCTTCCAGAATGTCACACCCTTGCATCCACTCCACAAACGCAAAAGAACAAGCTGAAGAGATGTATTCCCCAGTCATTTCTGAGAAGAGGGAACCAACTGAAATTCATTATTTCTAAAGTGGTGCTGAAAGCTCATCACTTGCAAACAATCATCCTAGCTAGAGAGTGAGAAAACAATGGTTAGGTCAAAACAACCTCATTAAATTGTAACCGATTTATCCAGGAATCTCAGCACATAACCTAACCTCCTCTTTGAAATCCATGTTTAATTAATGTTGCATTGTTTTGGAACTTTTGGGAAAAAAAAGTCAAAACAATAGCATTATTACAAGGTTAAAAATCACACAACACCAGGTTATAGTCCAACAGGTTTAATTGGAAGCACACTAGCTTTCGGAGCGACGCTCCTTCATCAGATGATTGTGGAGGGCTCGATCGTAACACAGAATTTATAGCAAAAATTGGCAGTGTGATGTAACTGAAATTATACATTGAAAAGTTGATTGTCTGTTAAGCCTTTCATCTGTTAGAATACAGTGATAGTTTCACTTCTTTCATGTGTAAATCACAAAACCCTTCTTTTAAAATTTGCATTCTCGGGTTAGCTGTTAACAATGGTGATAGCTAGACAACATGTTGAAGGTGTTAGCCCCCTGTGTTCTCTGTCTATGACCTGATGTTTAGATTGATTCTAATCTAAAGAGTGAGTTAACAGAGTTTTACATAAATTCATGCAGTTTTTGAGCAAAGTGCAATGTAACTCTGCAAGTACAAGTTCACCACACAAAATATATGTGTGCATGTGGGTCTTTGTGTGTGCGTGTGTCTGTCTGTCTGTCTGGGGTGGGGGTTGTGAGTGTGAGAAAGTGTGTGTGTGTGTGTGCGTGTGTCTAGTGGGAGCAGAGTATCTTAAGTCTGTGAGGGGGTGCATGTGTGAATGTCACTTTTTTAGATTAGAATCAATCTAAACATCAGGTCATAGACAGAGAACACAGGGGGCTAACACCTTCAACATGTTGTCTGTTGTGGTTCTGTTCGCCGAGCTGGAAGTTTTTGCTGCAAACGTTTCGTTCCCTGGCTAGGGAACATCATCAGTGCTATTGGAGCCTCCTGTGAAGCGCTGCTTTGATGTTTCTTCCGGTATTTATAGTGGTTTGTTCTTGCCTCTTCCGGGTGTCAGTTTCAGCTGTAGTAGTTTGTATGTGGGGTCCAGGTCGATGTGTCTGTTGATGGATGTTCTTGCCGCTTCCGGGTGTCAGTTTCAGCTGTAGTGGTTTGTATATGGGGTCCAGGTCCATGTGTCTGTTAATGGAGTTTGTGGATGAATGCCATGCCTCTAGGAATTCCCTGGCTGTTCTCTGTCTGGCTTGTCCTATGATGGTAGTGTTTTCCCAGTCAAATTCATGTTCCTGGTTGTCTGAGTGTATGGCTACTAGGGATAGCTGGTCGTGTCGTTTTGTGGCTAGCTGATGTTCATGGATGCGGATTGTTAGCTGTCTTCCTGTTTGTCCTATATAGTGTTTTGTGCAGTGCTTGCATGGTATTTTGTAAACTACGTTAGTTTGGCTCGTGCTGGCTATTGGGTCCTTTGTTCTAGTGAGTTGTTGTCTGAGTGTGGAAGTTGGCTTGTGTGCTGTTATGAGTCGTAAGGGTTGCAGTAGTCTGGCTGTCAGTTCTGAGACGCTCCTGACGTATGGTAGTGTGGCTAGTCCTTTTGGTTGTGGCATGTCCTCGTTCCGTGGTCTATCTCTTAGGCATCTGGTGATAAAGTTGCGTGGGTATCCGTTTTTGGCGAATACCTTGTATAGGTGTTCCTCTTCCTCTTTTTGCAGTTCTGGTGTACTGCAGTGTGTTGTGGCTCTTTTGAATAGTGTCCTGATGCAGCTTCGTTTGTGTGTGTTCGGGTGGTTACTTTCATAGAAAGTAACAACTCACTAGAACAAAGGACCCAATAGCCAGCACGAGCCAAACTAACGTAGTTTACAAAATACCATGCAAGGACTGCACAAAACACTATATAGGACAAACAGGAAGACAGCTAACAATCCGCATCCATGAACATCAGCTAGCCACAAAACGACACGACTAGCTATCCCTAGTAGCCATACACTCAGACAACCAGGAACATGAATTTGACTGGGAAAACACTACCATCATAGGACAAGCCAGACAGAGAACAGCCAGGGAATTCCTAGATGCATGGCATTCATCCACAAACTCCATTAACAGACACATGGACCTGGACCCCATATACAAACCACTACAGCCGAAACTGACACCCGGAAGCGGCAAGAACATCCATCAACAGACACATCGACCTGGACCCCACATACAAACTACTACAGCTGAAACTGACACCCGGAAGAGGCAAGAACAAGCCACTATAAATACCGGAAGAAACATCAAAGCAGCGCTTCACAGGAGGCTCCAATAGCACTGATGATGTTCCCTAGCCAGGGAACGAAACGTTTGCAGCAAAAACTTCCAGCTCGGCGAACAGAACCACAACAACGGACACCCGAGCTACAAATCTTCAACCAGACTTTAAACATGTTGTCTAGCTATCACCATTGTTAACAGCTAACTTGAGAATGCAACTTAAAAAAAGGGTTTTGTGATTTACACATGAAAGAAGTGAAACTGTCACTGTATTCTAATAGATGAAAGGCTTAACAGACAATCAATTTTTCAATGTATAATTTCAGTTACGTCACACTGCAAATTTTTGCTATAAATTCTGTGTTACGATCGAGCCCTCCACAATCACCTGATGAAGGAGCGTCGCTCCGAAAGCTAGTGTGCTTCCAATTAAATCTGTTGGATTATAACCTCGTGTTGTGTGATTTTTAACTTTGTACACCCCAGTCCAACACCAGTATCTCCAAATCATCAGTATTAAAAGGGAGAGAGAGAACCTGCACAGTTACTGCCTTTACTGTTTGAATTCATGTATCGCTGGATATCGGAGTGCATCTGGGAAAATTAACAAGCAGTGAAATTCACAACTGAACTTGGAGGAACTGTTGGGCAAAGCTCACAGCATAGAATCAGATAAGTTAATCGTTTTTAAGTGTGGCCCACAGAGAATCTGCAGTAGGGTGTAGAGTGGGTTCTTTCTTGATTATATGTTTTTTGGAGATATATCTCTTGATTAAACTTAAAATGCAAGCTTTAACTATTCATTTAACCTGGGGCAGTGTTTGTATAGGAATAAGATGGTGTTATTTTCTGGGTCTATAGATTGTGAAGGAGGAAAAATGGCCTTTAATAGTGATATGTACTTCTTGTCAGATGTGGGAGTTTAAGGGTTACTGTGGATTATATCTGTCATAAAAGCCATAGGCTGCGAATCTTATCAGATCAAATGGATCGGTTGGAGAGACAGTTAGAAGCAATGAGGAATTTACAACAGCGACAGTACGTGATGGATGGCAGTAAAAGGAAGGGGGGAAAGTCTCAGATACAGTCACATAGATGAGATAACTCCAGGAAAGGTAAGAGAGGTAGGCAGCTACTACAGGAGTCTTTTGTGGATATACCCATTTCAAACAGTTCCGCTGTTTTAGAAAATGTAGGGGGTGATGGATTTTCAGGGGAACGTAGCACGAACAGCCAAGTCTCTGGTATTGGGACTGACTCTAATGCATCGAGGGGTATGTTGGGTTCCAAGAGATCAATTGTGTTAGGAGATTCTCTAGTCCGAGGTACAGACAGACATTTCTGTGGCCAGCAGCGAAAAAGCAAATGGTGTGTTGCTTCCCTGGTGCCAGGATCAAGGATGTCTCAGAGAGGGTGCAGAGAGAGAGAGAGGCCAGCAAGAAGTCATTGTCCACATTGGAACCAACGACATAGGAAGGGAAAAGGTTGAGAGTCTGAAGGGAGATTATCAGAGTTAGGCAGAAATTTAAAAAGGAGGTCCTCAAGAGTAGTAATATCTGGATTACTCCCGGTGCTACGAGCTAGTGAGAGCAGGAATAGGAGGATAGAGCAAATGAATGCATGGCTGAGGAGCTGGTGTATGGGTGAAGAATTCACATTTTTCAATCAGTGGAATCTCTTTTGGAGTAGAAGTGACTGGTACAAGAAGGACGGATGGCACCTGAATTGGAAGGGAACTAATATACAGGCAGGGAAATTTGCGAGAGTTGCTCGGGAGGATTTAAACTAGGAAGGTGGGGGGGGGACCCAGGGACATAGTAAGGAAAGAGATCAATCTGAAACTGGTACAGCTGAGAACAGAAGCGATTCAAACAGTCAGGGCAGGCAGGTACAAGGTAGGATAAATAAATTAAACTGCATTTATTTCAATGCAAGGAGTCTAACAGGGAAGGCACATGAACTCAGGGCATGATTAGGAACATGGAACTGGGATATCTTGGCAATTACAGAAACATGGCTCAGGGATGGGCAGGACTGGCAGCTTAATGTTCCAGGATACAAATGCTACAGGAAGGATAGAAAGGGAAGCAAGAGAGGAGAGGGAGTGGCATTTTTGATAAGGGATAGCATTACAGCTGTGCTGAGGGAGGATGTTCCTGGAAATACATCCAGGGAAGTTATTTGGGTGGAACTGAGTAATAAGAAAAGGATGATCACCTTATTGGCATTGTATTACAGACCCCCTAATAGTCAGAGGTAAATTGAGAAACAAACTTGTAAGGATATCTCAGCTATCTGTAAGAATAATACGGTGGTTATGGCAGAGGATGTTAACTTCGACTGGGGCTGTGTTGAAAATGTGTTGCTGGAAAAGCGCAGCATGTCAGGCAGCATTCAAGGAGCAGGAGAATCGACGTTTCGGGCATAAGCCTTTCTTCATGCCCAAAACGTCGATTCTCCTGCTCCTTGGATGCTGCCTGACCTGCTGCGCTTTTCCAGCAACACATTTTCAGCTCTGATCTCCAGCATCTGCAGTGCTCACTTTATCCTAATAGACTGGTACTGCCATAGTGTTAAGGGTTAAGATGGAGAGGAAATTGTTAAGTGTATACAAGACAATTTCTGATTCAGTATGTGGATGTACCTACTAGAGAAGGTGCAAAACTTGACCTACTCTTGGGAAACAAGGCAAAGCAGGTGACTGAGGTGTCAGTGGGGGAGCACTTTGGGGCCAATGACCATAGTTCTATTTGTTTTGAAATAGTGATGGAAAAGGATAGACCAGATCTAAAAGTCAAAGTTCTAAATTGGAGAAAGGCCAATTTTGACGGTATTAAGCAAGAACTTTCGAAAGCTGATTGGGGGCAGACGTTTGCAGGTAAAGGGACGGCTGGAAAATGGGAAGCCTTCAGAAATTAGATAACAAGAATCCAGAGAAAGTATATTCTTGTAAGGGTGAAAGGAAAGGCTGGTAGGTATAAGGAATGCTGGATGACTAAAGAAATTGAAGGATTGGTTAAGAAGAAGAAGGAAGCATATGTAAGGTATTGACAGGATAGATTGAGTGAATCCTGAGAAGAGTATAAAGGAAGGAGTATACTTCAAAGGGAAATGAGGAGGGCACAAAAGGGACATGAGATAGCTTCGGCAAATAGAATTAAGGAGAATCCAAAGAGTTTTTTACAAATACATAAAGGACTAAAGGGTAACTAGGGAGAGAATAGGGCCCCTCAAAGATCAGCAAGGCGGCCTTTGTATGGAGCCACAGAAAATGGGGGAGATACTAAATGAGTATTTTGCATCAGTATTTACTGTCGAAAAGGATATGGAAGATATAGAATGTAGAGAAATAGATGGTGACATCTTGCAAAATGTCCAGGTTACAGAGGAGTAAGTACTGAATATCTTGAAATGCATATAGGTGGATAAATCCCCAGGACCTGATCAGGTGTACCCTAGAACTCTGTGGGAAGCTAGAAAAGTGATTGCTGGGCCTCTTGCTGAGATATTTGTATCATCAATAGTCACAGGTGAGGTGCTGGAAGACTGGAGGTTGACTAATGCGGTGCCACTTTTAAGAAGGGATGTAAGGACAAGCCAGGGAACTATAGAGCAGTGAGCCTGACATTGCTGGTGGGCAAGTTGTTGGAGGGAATCCTGAGGGACAGGATGTACATGTATTTGGAAAGGCAAGGACTGATTAGGGATAGTTAACATGGCTTTGTGCATGGGAAATCATGTCTCACAAACTTGATTGAGTTTTTTGAGAAAGTATCAAAGAAGAAGGATCAGGGCAGAGCAGTAGATGTGATCTATGTGGACTTCAGTAAGGCATTCAACAAGGTTCCCCTTGGGAGACTGGTTAGCAAGGTTAGATCTCACGGAATACATGGAGAACTAGCCATTTGGATACAGAACTGACTCAAAAGATAGAAGACAGAGGGTGGTGGTGGAGGGCTGTTTTTCACACTGGAGGCCTGTGACCAATAGAGTGCCACAAGGATTGGTGCTGGGTCCTCTACCTTTTGTCATTTACATAAATGATTTGGATTTGAGCATAAGAGGTACAATTGGTAAGTTTGCAGATGACACCAAAATTGGAGGTGTAGTGTACAGCGAAGAGGGTTACCTCAGATTACAACAGGATCTGGACCAGATGGGCCAATGGGCTGAGAAGTGGCAGATGGAGTTTAATTCAGATAAATGCGAGGTGCTGCATTTTGAGAAAGCAAATCTTAGCAGGACTTATACACTTAATGGTAAGGTCCAAGGAAGTGTTGCTGAACAAAGACCTTGGAGTGCAGGTTCATAGCTCCTTGGAAGTGCAGTAGCAGGTAGATAGTATTGTGAAGGCGGCATTTGGTATGCTTTCCTTTATTGGTCAGAGTATTGAGTACAGGAGTTGGGAGGTCATGGTGCAGCTGTACAGGACATTGGTTAGGCCACTGTTGGAATATTGCGTGCAATTCTGGTCTCCTTCCTATCGGAAGGATGTTTGAAACTTGAAAGGGTTCAGAAAAGATTTACAAGGATGTTGCAAGGGTTGGAGGATTTGAGTTATAGGGAGAGGCTGAACAGACTGGGGCTGTTTTCTCTGGAGCCTCGGAGGCTCAGGGGTGACCTTATAGAGATTTACAAAATTATGAGGGGCATGGATAGGATAAATAGGCAAAGTCTTTTCCCTGGGGTCGGGGAGCCCAGAACTAGAGGACATAGGTTTAGGGTGAGAGGGCAAAGATATAAAAGAGACCTACGGGGCAATGTTTTCACACAGAGTGGTACGTGTATGGAATGAGCTGCCAGAGGAAGTGGTGGAAGATGGTACAGTTGCAACATTTAAGAGGCATTTGGATGGGTATATGTATAGGAATGGTTTGGAGGGATATGGGTCAGGTGCTGGCAGGTAGGACTAGTTTGGATTGGGATATCAGTTTGGCATGAACGGGTTGGACCGAAGGGTCGGTTTCCACACTGTACATCTCTATGACTCTATAATGTCCAGACTGCCTTGCTTCAATTGTTAAGATATACATTGACTCACTGTTAACAGGAAACTGTCTGCTAAAGGGTAGCACAATCAAACACCAGGCTCAGCAAAACCTGCAAGTCTAAATTCTCTTCAAAACTTGGATTCTGGAAGAGAATTTTTATATACAATGAAAAAATGAACCAACTCTGTGTACCAACATTATCTTCCTGCACCTTCATCAATTCCACAAGGAATTCTGGAAGTTCAGCCAACTGTGTCCATATTAATGTGAACTCTTATGAAAAGGAACCATCGCTGAACACCAACTTGGACTCAGACAAAAATCCATTAATACCTATATCATCATAATTGTAGGTTCTTTCCTTCTTCCTCCATTGTATGCTGTGTGTGTACATATGTTGTGTGGATCATCCCTCATACATCCCTGGCTACTAAATGCATGAATAAGCCACACTTCTGTTTAACCCAAAGAAGTTTGTTACAGGTCATTACATTTTTTTGAAAATTGGAGTTTACAAACATATTGGGGAAAATGCAACAGCCTATTTCAAAAGGAAGGAAAGTTTTGTTTTTAAAATCACCTCTGCTAAAAAGATGAGAGACTTAACAAACAATCCAGCTCATTTTCAATATATAATTTCAGTTACATCACATTTAAACTTTTGCTATAAATTCTGTGTCTTATGATCTTATACTCCACAATGATGAAGGAGCAGCACTCTGAAAGCTCGTGCTTCCAAATAAGCCTGTTGAACTATAACCTGGCAGTGATTTTTAACTCTGCTAATGGACAGAGACATGGGGCAACTCAAATCACCTCCCCCTCTTATTCACAATGAAAGTAACTGAAGAACAGTGGAGGAAGGACAGTCATTCCAGCAGAAATCAACAGAATTAACAGAGAAAGTTTGACAATCCTGCATGTTACTTCACAGAATAACAGCAGGCTGCCATTCATGAGTGAGGCCCTGTATCTGCAGAATAGGTAGGAATATGTATTGCACAAAAGGAAGCTAAGAGCTGGAGATTACTAATATCATTATACTTTGTTTACAACTGGAAACTCATCTTAAAATCCAACAAATGCTGAAATGTTAACCCTAAAAAAGTAGAATTAAAAAATCCTATAAATATATATTTCCTTTAATCCTATAGTCTGCAGGCAATCTGTGTATGATTTACACCTAAACAAAAGGAGGAAATAATTTATCGTATCTGTATATTTAGGCTGATAACCACAGCTTTATCACTGCATTGTGTGAAATGCAAAAGTATTCCACTTCTTCAGAGATTCAAGGGTGTATGACTAGGGGATTTCCATTTTGAAGTTAAACTACGACGATGTGTAACCTCAATGATATCATATCCACCATGGTACATGCAGGATTCTCTCATATAATCACCCACTTTTTTGCTCATTTTGTATGGAAACAGGTTATAGGGCAACATAAATGGTGAATCATGTGTGAACAGCAGCATTTACTGAATGTTGTGGTACCATATTTGAAGGCTACCCAGGCATCCATTCACTGCAAGTGTGAAGCATCACCAGAGTCTGTGGTCAGAGTCACAAAGATGTACAGCATGGAAACAGACTCATCCACGCCCACCAGATATCCTAACCTAACATACTCCCATTTGCCAGCACTTGGCCCATATCCCTCTAAACCCTTTCTGTTCATATACCCATCCAGAAGCCTTTTAAATGTTGTACTAGCCTCTACCACTTCATTGGCAGCTCATTCCATACATGCACCACCCTCTGTGAAAATGTTTCCCTTTCGGTCCCCTCACCTGGCTATGTCTACCAAACATCAGAAGGGGTCATCCTTTACTTTAAAGATGCCCCACTGGAGCCTTTGCTCCAGGGCATTCAAGGCCAAAAAGAAGGCACTGTTCTCCTTTGGCGTAGAGAATCCCTCTTGTCAGGATCGGATCACACACAAGGCATCAGAAAAGGAACAAGATAATTATCGCCTGTGCCTCACAAAAGTGTGGGGCCACCATCTTCCGACTGCTACCTCACACCCAAGGGACCGTTTCTCAGTCCAACTCTCCACAGCTCAGCAATGTCACATAAGTCTGGCAACCTCCCCATCAGAAGCGTGATGTGTGCTTGAAGATCTAAAATTTGAAGTTAGGCAACAAACTATGTAGATTTTTATTATAACAAAATGGTTTCTCAATTTAAAATAATACTATAAAATGACCTGTGAACCATACTGATTTGCAGAATGAAGTTGCAGTTCAAAGATAGAGGACAATAGAGTTTTCAAAAGCTGAATACTGACACGTTAATTGACCATTTGAACGAACCTTGAGCCAGTACATGGCATGACAATTTACGTAAATAAGATATCTTTTAGCATAGAATACCATTGGATTAGCCTGTCTTCAATCATGTCACCTTATTACGGTTGATTGGACCTATCTTGTAATTAAGAACCCTTTCCCAGGAAATATCATTGGAATAACTTGCTGTAAATCATGTCACCTTATTATATGTGATTGGTCTTTCTTGTAATTAAAGCTGTACTATTTCTTAAAAGACATATAAATAATGTGTAATTTTCAAATGTAATTGCGCAACTTCATCACAGAACACAGAAGCTTCAATCTCTGTGTTGCTCGATAGAATTGCGTCAAGGTACCTTAATTCAATAAACTAATGAACCTTGCTTTTTGAATAGACCGCAACTGTCGAATCCTTCAACCGATCTCGAACCAAGAGGCCCCTCTTGAGGGGGCACAGATCTTCATTTTGGTACCGTGACACATTTCGGCTCCGACAGATTGTGAACAGCTGCGTCCTTCACTATTGAGTGTTGAGGAATTCGGCCAGCCAGATGTGAGTGTTTTAAGAACGTTTGGTTTTCCTCTCATTCAAGTGGTGTCTGACGTGACCCCTCATTGTTTGTTTTTCAGTCCAGCCCGAAAGGATCAGTCTTAACAATGGTCGAGTCTGGGGGACTTGTTAAATGTTTAAAAAGGGGGGAGAGATTAATTGAAGTTGAGGGTGCTTTGGTACTTACAGACAGTGGTTTTCAAAAATTGCTGAACTCTGAGGGGACAGTTGAAATCTGAATTCCCAAGCTTTGTTAATTTTTGGTTTTAAAAAAATTCTTTCTCCTGAGCTTCATTGATTTCAGAAGTAAAAAACAATCGATCTCCCGAGATTTGTTATAGAACATAGAACATGGAACATAGAAAAATACAGCGCAGTACAGGCCCTTTGGCCCTCGATGTTGCGCCGATCCAAGCCCACCAAACCTACACTAGCCCACTATCCTCCATATGCCTATACAATGGCCGTTTAAATGCCCCTAAAGAGGGAGAGTCCACCACTGTTACTGGCAGGGCATTCCATTAACTCACGACTCGCTGAGTAAAGAATCTACCCCTAACATCAGTCCTATACCTACCATCCCTTAATTTAAAGCTATGCCCCCTCGTAATATCTGATTCCATACGTGGAGAAAGGTTCTCATGGTCAACCCTATCTAAACCCCTAATCATCTTGTACACCTCTATCAAGTCACCCCTAAACCTTCTTTTCTCCAATGAAAACAGCCCCAAGTGCCTCAGCCTTTCCTCATACGATCTTCCTACCATACCTGTTCCAGTGCCTCCACATCCTTCCTATTGTAAGGTGACCAAAACTGCACACAATACTCCAGATGCGGCCGCACCAGAGTCTTATACAACTGCAACATGACCTCAGGACTCCGGAAGTGAATTCCTCTACCAATAAAAGCCAGTACGCCATATGCCTTCTTCACAGCACTATTTACCTGGGTGGCAACTTTCAGAGATCTGTGTACATGGACACCAAGATCCCTCTGCTCATTCACACTATCAAGTATCCGACCATTAGCCAAGTACCCCATCTTCTTGTTACTCTTACCAAAGTGAATCACTTCACACTTAGCTTCATTGAACTCCATTTGCCACCTTTCTGCCCAGCTCTGCAGCTTATCTATATCCCGTTGTAACCTGCCACATCCTTCCTCACTGTCAACAACTCCACCGACTTTCGTATCATCCGCAAACTTGCTCACCCAACCTTCTAGCCCCTCCTCCAGGTCATTTATATAAATGACAAACAGTAATGGTCCCAAAACAGATCCTAGCGGAACACCGCTGGTAACTGCACTCCAAGATGAACCTTTACCATCAACTACTACCCTCTATCTTCTTCCAGCCAGCCAAACCTCCAACTCACCCTCAATGCCATACCTCCGTATTTTTTGCTGTAGCCTACCATGGGGAACCTTATCAAACGCCTTACTAAAATCCAAAACACCACATCTACTGCTTTACCCTCGTCCACCTCCTTAGTCACCTTCTCAAAGAATTCAATAAGGTTTGTGAGGCACGACCTGCCCTTCACAAAACCCATGCTGACTATCCTTGATCACATTATTCCTATCCAGATGTTCATAAATCCTATCCCTTACAATTCTCTCTAAAACTTTGCCCACAACAGAGGTGAGACTCACCGTCTTATAGTTACTAGGGTTATCCCTACTCCCCTTCTTGAACAAGGGAACCACATTTGCTATCCTCCAGTCTTCTGGCACTATTCCTGTAGATAACGAGGACATAAAAATCAAGGCCAATGGCTCTGCAATCTCCTCCCTTGCTTCCCAGAGAATCCTAGGATAAATGCCATCAGGCCAGGGGACTTATCTATTTTCACCCTTTCCAGAATTTCCAACACCTCTTCCCTACATACCCCAAAGCCATCCATTCTAATTAATTGTGACTCAATATTCACATCGGCAACAATATCCTGTTCCTGAGTGAATACTAACGAAAAGTATTCATTCAGTGTCTCCCCAATTTCTTCAGCCTCCACATGCAACTTCCCACTACTATCCTTGACTGGACCTATTCCTACCCTAGTCATTCTTTTATTCCTGACATACCTATAGAAAGCCTTTGAGTTTTCCGTATTCCTACCAACCAAGGACTTTTCATGTTCCCTCCTTGCTGTTCTTAGCTCTCTCTTTAGATCCTTCCTAGCTACCTTATAACTCTCAATCGCCCCAATTGAACCTTCACGCCTCATCTTTACATATGCCTTCACACCTCATCTTTACATATTCCTTCACGCCTCATCTTTACATATTCCTTCCCTTTTAACAAGGGATTCCAATTCCTTACTAAACTACGGCTCCCTCACACGACCCTTTCCTCCCTGCCTGACAGGTACATTCTTATCAAGGACACTCAATAGTTGCTCCTTGGACAAGCTCCACATATCAATTGCACCCTTCCCTTGAAGCCTACTTTTCCAAGCCACGCATCCTAAGTCATGCCTCACCGCATCATAATTTCCCTGCCCCCAGCTATAACTCTTGCCCTGTAGCGCACACTTATCCCTCTCCATCACTACAGTAAAAATGACCGAATTGTGGTCGCTGTCCCCAAAGTGCTCACCTACCTCCAATTCTAACACCTGGCCTGGTTCGTTACCCAGAACCAAATCCAGTATGGCCTCACTTCTTGTTGGCCTGTCTACATATTGTGTCAGGAAACCCTCCTGCACACATTGGACAAAAACCGACCCATCATAGTACTCCAGCTATAGCTTTCCCAGTAAATATCTGGAAAGTTAAAGTCCCCCATAACAACCATCCTATTACTTTCACTCTTCTCCTGAATCATCCTCGCAATCCTTTCTTCTACGTCTCTAGGACTATTAGGAGGCCTGTAGAAAACTCCTAACAGGGTGACCTCATCTTTCCTATTTCTAACCTCAGCCCAAACTACCTCGGATGCGAGTCTCCATCCATTGTCATTTCCACTGCTGTAATACTATCTTTGACAAGCAATGCCACACCTCCCCCTCTTTTACCCCCACCTCTGACCGTACTAAAACATTTAAACCCTGGAACCTGCTACAGCCAACCCTGTCCCTGTTCTACGCATGTCTCCGTAATAGCCACAACATCGAACTCCCAGGTACCAACCCACGCTGCAAGTTCACCTACCTTATTTCGTATACTTCTCACATTGAAGTATACACACTTCAAGCCACCTTCCTGTTTACAGGCACCCTCCTTTGAGATTGATGCCATGTTCCTAACCTCCCTACACTCCAGGTCCTGCACCCTAAAGCTACAGTCTAGGTTCCCAGGCCCCTGCAGAGTTAGTTTAAATCCCCCAAAGAGCACTAGCAAACCTCCCCCCAAGGATACTGGTGCCTCTCAGGTTCAGGTGTAGACCATCCTGTTTATAGAGGTCTCACCTTCCCCAGAAAGATCCCCAGTTATCCAGAAACTGGAATCCTTCCCTCCTGCACCATCCCTGTAGCCACGCATTTAACTGCTCTCTCCCCCTATTCCTCGACTCTCTATCACGTGGCACGGGTAACAAACCAGAGACAACAACTCTGTTTGTTCTAACTCTGAGCTTCCAACCTAGCTCCCTGAAAGCCTGCCTAATATCCTCATCCCTTTTCCTACCAAGTCGTTGGTGCCAATGTGGACCACGACTTCGGGCTGCTCCCCCTCCCCCTTAAGGACCCGGAAAACACCATCAGAGACATCACGTACCCTTGCACCTGGGAGGCAACATACCAAACATGAGTCTCTCTCACCCCCACAAAACCGCCTATCTGTGCCCTGAACTATCGAGTCTCCAATAACTATTACTCTGCTCTTCTCCATCCTTCCCTTCTGAGCAATGGGGATAGGCTCCGTGCCAGAGGCCTGAACCCCATTGCTTACCCCCCCTGGTAAATCGTCCCCCCCCACAAGTATCCAAAACGGTATACTTGTTCTTGAGGGGAATGGCCGCAGGGGGTCCCTGCACTGGCTGCTTCCTCCCAGTCCCCCTCACTGTCACCCATCTGTCTGCAATCTTTGCAGTTACTACTTCCCTAAAGCTCCGATCTATGACCCCTCTGCCTCCCGAATGATCCTAAGTTCATCCAACTCCAGCTCCAGTTCCCTAACACGGTCTTGGAGGAGCTGGAGATGGGTGCACTTCCTGCAAGTGTAATCAGCAGGGACGACCATGGCATCCCTCACCTCAAACATGTTGCAAGAGGAACATTGCACTGCCTTCACTGCCATCCATCTTAAAGTAACCTTTAAACAAAAAACTAGGTCTAAACACTAGAATAAGCAAAAATGCAGCACTTACCTTCTTACCACAACGGGTCTTATTATTAGGTTAGAGGAGGAGGGCGGGTGGGAGGCACTACCTCTGTAGTACCTCGGGTTCCTCTCCTGCGCGCCTTTATAGGTAAAAAACTTACCCAGGTAAGCTTGCGCTACACCAGCTTCCGGGTCCGCTCCGCGCTTTTTTAAAAAAAAAATTTCAAATTTAAACCGTTAAACAAACGTCACCGAGCCTTCAAGCAGCCACCGCCAAATAGCCCTTACCTGCTCTGCTGAGAGAGTGAGGCCTCGGCCTTGAAGCTGCACGCCTTTATAGGGGAAAAACAACTTACCCAGGTAAGTGTGCGCTACACCAGCTTCCGGGTCTGCTCCGCGCTTTTTTTAAAAAAAACTTTCAAATTTAAACCGTTAAACAAACATCACCGAGCCTTCAAGCAGCCACTGCCAAACAGCCCTCACTCCGCTGAGAGAGTGAGATTTTCCCATGTTTTCTTTTTTAAAAAAAATCTTCGATCGCTTAAACTTCATTTATTTTCAGGTTCAGGTTATGTTAACTTCGTTACTTTTCGGTTTAAACAAAAACTCCAATTGCCTTAACTTAGTTTATTTTCAGGTTCGTGTCATTTAAACTTTGTTACTTTTCAGGTTTAAAAAAACTCCGATTTCCTTAACTTCATTCATTTTTGGGTTCGTGTCAGTATTCAGCTTTTGAAAACTCTATTGTCCTCTATCTTTGAATGCAACTTAATTCTGCAAATCAGCAGTATAGTTCATAGGCCATTTTATAGTAACCATTTTGTTATAATAAAAATCTACATAGCTTGTTGCCTAAATTCAAATTTTAGATCCTCATGCTGAAAGGCACTATGTTGACAATCTTCTAAAACTTCCCAGACACTTCATTTCCTGCTCACTAGGGCTCACCACTTTGTCTCTTATTGTAGGACAAGAACCCAAAGTTAACTGTTTTTCTCTCTCTCTGCAGACCCTGTCAAACCTGCTCCAGCACTGTCTATTTTTATTTCATATCACCAGTATCCACAGTATTTTATTTTTATATTATTGGAGTGAATAACTAACATTTCAAATGTCCCTCCTGACGCATCCAAAAAAAAGTACAAATATCGCTAGAGTCTTATTTCCAAGGTCTTTTAGAAATAATAACAAAAAACTGTTAAGTTACAAAACTAAACCATTTAAAAATATAGCTGTGTCTTTAAGGAAAAGCTGTACCCACTTCATAAAACCATAAAAACTTTATTATTTGTCCTGGCTACATGACTTTCCTCCCGACAGAAAAGGCATAATTAAACAATATATAAAATCTAACCCCTCACTTGCTTAATCAAAGTGAAAATGATTAATTATTGGAAGATCTTACAATCTTGGAGATCCAGACCCAGCAGAGTTCCCAGTAGCGGCTCAATATGGATGTGGATTCCATTACCCAGCCATGGGGGCTCAGTATTAATGGCATGGCAAGAGAAGGATAGTATCTCTACAATGCAGAAAGAGGCCATTTGGATCATTAAGTCTGCAACAATTCTCCAAAGAGCATCCCACCCAGACTCAGCCCCTTACCCTATTCCTGTCACCTTGCATTTACCGTGATTGATCCACCTAATCTGCACATCTTTGGACTGTGGGAGGAAACCAAAGCACCCGGAAAAACTCTGCACAGAAACAGAGAGAACATGCAAACTCTACAGTCACCCAAGGCTGGAATCGAACCTGGGTCCCTGGCACTGTGACGCAGCAATGCTAACCACTGAGCCATGGTGCTGCCCTCGTTGTGAAGAAAGCATTGGATGGGGCATCTCAACTCCACCTTAATTTCCCCTTCTTGTCAAGACGACTGAGTGATATCAGTGGCAGGCAGGCTGGCATCACGGAGCTTCACCTCAGGGTCTCCAGAGTTTCCCTTCCTATCTCTCTCTCTTCTGGCAGTGACCTCAATACCTACAGCACATCAGGCGAAAGCGACACCCCCTCTTCTCATAGCCACACAGAACACTGTTCAAAGTCTTCAATTCTCCTGGGCTTAGCAACCAGCAGACTTCCACCTTGGTAGCTGCAGCTGTCAGGCCTACACTGGACATAGCTGTAGACAAAAGGAAGAAGAAATGTCTTTTGAGTGCACCAGCATTTTAACTGATTTAAATAAATAAAACACATCTAAATATTAGGCTTAGAAGGATTAACTTTAAGTGTTCTCATACAGTCATACAGCATGTAAACAGACCCTTCAGTCCAATTAGTTTACGTTGACCATGTTCCCAAACTAAATTAGTCCCATCTGCTTGCATTTGGCCCATATCCCTTCTAACTTTTCCTACTCATGTACTTATCCAAATGTTTTTTAAACATTGCAACTATACCTATGTCCACCACTTCCTCTGGCAATTCATTCCACACATAAACTACTCTGTGAAAAGTTTGCCCCTCATGTCCTTTCTGAATTTTTCTCTTCCTTAAAAATGTCATCTAGTTTTCAACTCCCCCACCCGAGGAAAAATATCTTTGTCATTCACCTTTTTTATGACTCTCATGATTTCATAAACCTCAATCTCCTGGGCTCCAGTGAAAAATGCCTCAGTCTTTCCATTCTACTTTTACAACACAGTGTAATGTGTTTTTCTGTACTCCCTCTTGTGACCTAGCCAACCATGGGCCTTGCCTTTGTGCAGTGCAGTAAAAACTCCACTGTTCAGCGACACACACCTTGTGCCACCAGATCAATGGCAGGATATCAGACCTGGGACAGTCACACAACTGGCCCTGCACTGGCAATTCATGGAAGTCAAGCTTAGTGTACAAGAGCCAAAGATCTTCCCTGTTCTTGAGATCTTCATATTCAAGTTAAGGATTCTCAGTATGTGAGGCAAGCAAAGCCCTCCTAAGGGGTGACTCTCACTATTTCTTGCAGGACTAATAAGGAGGTGTTAGCACTTGTCCATTTCATTACATTGGAAGCTCACTCTCAAAGTCAGCCATTGCAATGATGCAGTGTCAAACTATAGAAAGAGAGAGAGGAGGCAGGATGTGACAGACCTAAAGGGCCTTCTTTAATGGAGAGCTGTCTAATCTTCTTTCATGAAGGGCTAGAATATTGCAGCCCTCCGACTTTGTGGGAGTACCCACTGTCTTACAGCTACAAGTGCTCGCATTTATCTCTGAGCCTACAGCATCTCAGTGTCCTGCCTCAAAGTTATCACATAATAAGTAAGGCAGGATAAAGAACTTTGTTTTTTTTCAAACAGTAATGCAAAATGAAACTCTTCTCAGTCAATGATGTTTATTGAATTCTGGATGCAGTGGCTTCCCAGTCAGCTGGTCCATAGCAAACTGACCAGCAAAACAAATATGTATCTCAGTTCCCCTGAAAACCATGGGGCCAATGAAGTTCTCCCAGGCTTCTATGGCCAATGAGACCATAGGTTCTTAGCTTCTCCGAGAGCCCTCCTGGACTATCCCAGTATCTTTAGCATCTTCTTCCTCATCACAGGAGGCCTCTATTTCTCCATCTTTTTCTCTCCCAAGACAATGCCCTTTTTTCAGTAAGATTGTGAATGGTGCAGCAAACAGCAATGTTCTCTGTCTGAGTTGTACAGCATTACTCTGCCGGATGGCTAGAAGCATCTGAGTCTCATCTCAGTAGGCTACAGTCTGTAAATATTGGACAGAATTTTCTCCCTACCATGAACGCACCCACACATCCCACAACACCTTCTCATCATGCCTGAATTCCACAATGCCCAATTCCAATCAAATGCAAAAGCTCCATCCCAGACACAAAACAGACAAATCCTCCCATCCCATACCTCCTCCACTGCTCTCCCTCAACACTGCATTAGACTGTCAGCCTAGCTTTTGTGTTTAAGCAACTGAAGTGTAATTTAAGCCCTTTTCCTTGGAATCAAAGTGCCACCACTGAGACAAGGCTCACACCAGCAGTGGTGTTATCAGTGCTATCATCCTTGTCTACATTCCCTCCAATGAAATGCTCCTGTTTTGTATTCTTATTTTGTATTAGAGAAGGCAGCAAATTCTTATTTGTATTTTGTAATAGAAAATGCAGCATGAAGGATTAAAGGTAATCCATAGGTCAGAACAGAGCGTGCAAATTACTCAGACTAATACAAGTTGAAATCTTCTGTGCTGGATCAACATCAAATGTCCAATAATTACACAGAACGGCTGCCACTGCAATGGGTGTGCTGGGGTCAGTTACTGTTTGTTCTTCAGAGGTAAAAACCATCTTGGAACTGAAGGGATTATATAAATGATTTGGATGAGAATATAGAGGCATGGTTAGTAAGTTTGCAGATGATATCAAAATTGTTGGCACAATAGGCAATGAAGAAAATTTTCTGAGATTACAGAGGGATCTTGATCAAGTGGGTCAATGGATTGAAAAATGGCAAATGGAGCACAATCTGGAGAAATGAAAGGTATTGCAATTTGGTGCCACAGACAGGGTACGGTGTATACAATTAATGGTAGGGCCTAAGGTAGTATTGTAGAACAGAGGGAACTAGGGGTTCAGGTACATAATTCTTTGAAGTTTGTATTACGTACAGACAGGGTGATTAAAAAGACATTTAGCATGCTGGCCTTTATTGCTCAGTCCTTTGAGTATTGAAGTTGGGAAGTCACGTTGAGGTCATACAGGACATTGGTGAAGCCTCTTCTGTGTCCAGTTCTGGTCACCCAGTTAGAGGATGGATACTATTAAGCTGGATGGAGAGGGTAAGAGATTTACCAGATGTTGCTGGGTTTGGCAGGTTTGATTTATAAATAAAGTCTTGATAGCCTACGACTTTTATCACAGGAGCATAGGAGATTGCGAGGTGACCTTAATAGAAGTTTTAAAATCATGAATGGTATAGATAGGGTTAGTGGTAGGATCCCCTAAGATGGGAGATTTCAAGACAAGGAGGCATATTTTTCAAGAGAGAGTTTTAAAAAGACATGAGGAACAATTTTTTTGACACAGAGGGTAAGTCACGTGTGGAATGAACGTCCTGAGGAAATGGTGGATGTGGCACAATTAAAATGTTTAAAAGACATTTGGATAAATACATGAATAGGAAAGTTTTGGAGGAATATGCGCCAGGAGCAAGCAAACGGGACTAGTTTAGTTTAGGATTGTGTTCAGTATAACTGGTTGGACCAAACTGTTTGCTTCTGTGGTGTGTGACTCTATGAACGCTTAATCCTAGGCTAAGGCAAACGAACCTGATTCACTAATAGACCTTCTCCTCCTAGCACACGCAGACCAGGGTTGCCAGCAATTTTTAATTCTTTTTATACATTCCTGTAGGGACAAAACAAAGAAAAAGTCAGCACAGGATGGCTTTTTGCTAATAATGGGCCGACAGTGAAGCTCCTCACTGTGTCTTGCTGTTATTTCCGCACCCCCACATCGCTTTCTTTGTTTGAAGTTCCCCTGGTAATTCTACAGGTACAAAATTCTGTGGGGCCCACACAGGACTTTGCCAGACAGTCAATGAATTTACATGATAGTGTTTGTCTGATGATAGCAGTCCTGTTTTAAAAACACAGTTTGGAATTTAGTTAAAAAATCCAAGTCCATTGCACTTGGTGCTTTGATCTGTCATTGTGACAGGCGATTTTATTAGCACCATCCACAAGGTGTTATCTCTGGGAATGCAGCACTCCCCCAGTACTGCAGCAGGAGTATTGTGCTCCAATGTCTGCATGGGGCACGATCCCCAGCAATAAGTGATTCATTGATAATTCCTCCGGTGCCAATCAACCTCATCTTCAAAAACAACAAATCAAGAACACAGCAGCTCAGGTCCTCCAAGTGATTTTTTCCCCCTGTTTTGTATATAAAGTCAGGTTGGATGGACTTGTACTCAGCACTTGTTAATTTTATCCAAATCACTTCATGTCACAGTCCAAAACAAAGTCAGCCGCAATTTAATGTAAAATTTGGCAAGAGTAAGTACATCTGTCAGGATTGAGATGAAAAACGTTCAGTCAAGTAGAGGTGATATTTGCTGAAAAGTTCAGGGTGAAGTTATAAAATATTGTACAAAGACAGGATTTATCCTAATACGTAAAATGTACAATTACAGTTAGGCAGTCTATCTTACAGCAGGCCTGGCCTTTATTGATCACTGACTCCAACCTAAATGAAATAGGAGAGATGGTAATGGGGCGGCTAATTTACTGCTACCTGGCGTTGTGTGATTTTTAACTTTGTACACCCCAGGAGAAAGTGAGGTCTGCAGATGCTGGAGATCAGAGCTGAAAATGTGTTGCTGGAAAAGCGCAGCAGGTCAGGCAGCATCCAAGGAACAGGAAATTCGACGTTTCGGGCATAAGCCCTTCATCAGGAATGTGTGGACACACTTTCCTCATTCCTGATGAAGGGCTTATGCCCGAAACATCGAATTTCCTGTTCCTTGGATGCTGCCTGACCTGCTGCGCTTTTCCAGCAACACATTTTCAGCTTTGTACACCCCAGTCCAGCACCGGCATGTTCAAATCACAAAAATCACTCAATCTCAAAGTGTCAATCAGAGTGGTGCCGGTGCCCTTTATCGTGTTTTTAAGGTTTATCTAAGTGTGATTCAAATGTTGGGAAAGCTGCTTTCACAGTTCAAACAAGCATAATGGAAAATATTTCAGACAATGCTTTAATCTGCTGAATAAGTTTAGTTAACAGTATAGTCTCTTCTTCTTTACGAATATTACCAGCAGCTGTGCCCGGCCTCCTGCTCGAAGGTCCACGCACGCGATCACAACATTCACTTCCGGTTCTAGAAGTTTCTGCGCAGCCGGAAGGAAAATTAGCGGCAATTTTCGATATTAGCTCTTTTACAATTTTTTGGGAGTTTGATGTGTAAAAATTAGTGCTGCGTTTGCCACATTAAAATGGTATTGTGCAGCAAAGGTATCGAGTCTTGCGGGTGTGTATGACATTTATTTCTCGTGTAGTTTGAATGATCAATTTTGTTTTGTCACGTTGAGACTTCTCTGTTTTGTTCATTTGTAGTTCAGTAGTCTTGTCCTATCGCTCTTGTTCCTATATCTAAATTTTAAAACTTAAAGCTGGACTCAATCCTGCAGAGGTAAAGAGCGATGAGCATAGCATCTCGAGGGTTGGACTTTCCGAGTAGTTTCAGTCTCAGAGTCTCTTATTTCATCTGAAAAAGGAAAGCTTCGCATTTCTGAGAGGATATTATAGTGAAGGCTTCCTGAGAGATCACCAGAGCTGTATTTCCGTGCTGACATTTTTTTTTGCAGGGTGGTATTAAATCTCTGCCTCAAATACAACGTGTCAAGGAAGAGGAAAGCAAATACATTCTGTGCCAATGGAACAAGGTCAGGGTGGCATTGTGACTCACTGTTTAGCACTGCTGCCTCACAGCGCCAGGCTCCCTGGCTCAATTCCACTCTCAGACAACTGTACAGTTTGCACATTCTCCCTGTGTCTGCGTGGGTTTCTTCTGGGTGCTATGGTTTCCTCCCACAGGCCAAAGATGTGCAGCTTAAGTAGATTGGCCATGCTAAATTGCCCCATAGTATTCAGGGATGTGTAGGCAAGGTGGATCAGCCATGGGAAATACAGAGTTACAAGGATAGGAAGGTGGGTCTGACTGGAATGCTGTCCAGAGGGTTGCTGTGGATTCAATGGACCTGATTCCGTTCTGTAGGGATTTATGAAATGTTAACTATATTATCACCATGGGACTCTTGTTGATGCCAGTAAGATTCCAAATTGATTGGTTACCAGAATGATAAATTATCTGTGCTCAAAATCAAAAGACCAATGAACAAGGGGTCTGAGCTAACAGCAGATTTACTTACATAAATGCATTCTTGCAATACAAGAATTCCCAGATTGCTAAACCCTGATAATTTGCACAGCTACCACTACCACTGACATCAACATCAACCCAACTCATTACTTGGTTTGGTCTCTTGGATGTTTGAGTGTTCCTGTATCACAGCGGAACCTGAAAGCACTGGTGTTGGAACCACTGGAAACACTCCACCTGCAACTCTGACAGCATCAGGGGAGAGGACAGCTTATCATGTGTGCAGAAGTGAAAAATAAGAGATGGATAATGTCACAATGCTGGTCTTTTTACAAGGTTTGCCCTTGAGTTTATTTCCAAAGGGGGTAATTGGCTAGGCTCCAACTAGGTTGGGTTTGAAAGGCTTATTGGGGCCCTTTTTATTTAGGAGAAAGTGAGGACTGCAGATGCTGGAGTACCAGAGTTGAAAAATGTGCTGGAAAAACACAGCAGGCCAGGCAGCATCCGAGGAGCATAATCCGAAACGTCGATTCTTCTGCTCCTCGGATGCTGCCTGGCCTGCTGTGTTTTTCTAGCACCACATTTTTCAGCCCTTTTTATTCACCCCTAATAGATAATGCCTCTGGCCTAAAGCTTTCATATCTTAAAAGAAACTGGTATAATAAAAGGGGAGCAGCCAGCTAGCTCTGTAGCTAGCCTTCGTTTAGATTAGAGTTTTTAATTCAGTTCAGTAGTAGTGTGCGTAAAGAAAGGCTGCTAGGGCACATCCAGTCAGGTATTGTAAGCCCTGGTTTATTTCATTGTTACTCTTTGTGCTAAGGGATGTGTTTAGCAGAAGAGAAAGAAAGAAAAGGTTTGAACTTCAGAAAATGACAGCTAGAAAGGAAAGTCAGCTTAAAAGGATGGAGATGAAAGTTGAAGGTAGGCTTAGTGAGGATGAGCAAGTCCCTGGTAGTCAAAAGCCTGGTAAGAAACTGTTTAAGTATGTTCAAGCATTACCTAGATTTGATGAGAAGGATGTGGAAGTCTTTTTCATCTCATTTCAAAAGGTGGCTAAATAAGTGCAATGGCAGGAGACCAAGTGGGTTTTGTTGATCCAAACCAAACGTGTAGGTAGAGCCAATGAGATATTCGTATCACTATCAGACGAGGTATCTGGGGAGTATGAGATGGTGAAAAAAGCAATCTTAAATGCATATGAGCTTATACCAGAAGCCAAGAGACAACGTTTCAGGAATCTAAGGAGGGACCCTGGTGAAACCTGTATTGAATTTCAAAGAATCAAACAAAGTAATTTTGCTAGGTGGATAAGAGCTTTAAAAATAGAGCAAATTTACAATGGTCTGAGACAATTATTTTGGAGGAGTTCAAAAATTCACTCCCTGACATAGTGCGAACTCATGCAGAAGAGCAGAGTGTTAAAACAAGAAGGTTAGCAGCTGAAGTCGCTAATGATTATGAATTGGTCCATAAAAAACTGTTTGGCTTCCAGAATCAATTTCAGTACATGAGGGATAGAAATTTTTTTTTTAGATTAGACTTACAGTGTGGAAACAGGCCCTTCGGCCCAACAAGTCCACACCGACCCGCCGAAGCGCAACCCACCCATACCCCTACATTTACCCCTTACCTAACACTACGGGCAATTTAGCTTGGCCAATTCACCTGACCCGCACATCTTTGGACTGTGGGAGGAAACCGGAGCACCCGGAGGAAACCCACGCAGACACGGGGAGAACGTGCAAACTCCACACAGTCAGTCGCCTGAGTCGGGAATTGAACCCGGGTCTACAGGCGCTGTGAGGCAGCAGTGCTAACCACTGTGCCACCATGCCGCCCTCTTTTTTTTTGTTTTTTTTAGATTTTTTTTTGATTTTTATTTGTTTTTCTCTAGGAGAGTTCTGAAAGCTTTGGAAACAACATGTTCTATAGTCCACTTCCAGGGCTTGTCACTACCAAACTCCTGCTGACTCGGATTTGGTG
Organism: Hemiscyllium ocellatum; assembly: GCF_020745735.1. Taxonomy (NCBI): domain Eukaryota; kingdom Metazoa; phylum Chordata; class Chondrichthyes; order Orectolobiformes; family Hemiscylliidae; genus Hemiscyllium; species Hemiscyllium ocellatum. The sequence goes on along the minus strand of NC_083432.1, from coordinate 11,809,400 downwards.
ACACCTGAGATTCTGTATCCAGTGTATATTCTTTTCTGATGGAGTAAAACATACCACATTCCTTGCTTAATTTTTCAAAACACTCCTTTTCTTCATCCCAGTTCACCTCTGTAGCGAGACGCAGGATGAACATTGGCAACCCCTCCAGAGCTGGAACATAGTTTTCCAAGAGTAGAGGTAATCCAGTCAGGTTTCCTTCCTCATCAATACTAAGGGAAAAGTAATCTTGTAGCATTTCAGATTTTGTTTTCAAAAAATCAACAATATACTCTGCCAGTCCTTCTTTGGGACCATCTTCTTCTGTCCAGCCGCTTTCTGGACTATCCAATGCTAGCATTGCCAGTTCATACAAAGGGGCAGGGCTCGACAACTTCAACACTCCAAAATTACCAAAGTCATAGATTAAGATCTGGTAGAATAATTCCTGACTGAGTTTAGTAGTATTGATCAGGTAAAGTTTTGTTTGATACTGCACCAGTGCCCACTGAGGATTTACACAACCAACAAATGAATGATTCTGTAACATATCTTGTAGGCCTGCATGGTTCTGACTGCTGATCTCCCCTTGCAGGGTGAGAACACTGGTTAAGTTAATAATTCTCCTCTTTGGAAGATGGGCAGCTGTCATCTCATGGCTGGAGTTCGCTTCTTTTATCTCACCTGGTGAATCTACCCTTGATCGTTTCCTGGCTGGGGCACTGGATGGGTCATCATTGCATGGATGCAAGGGTTTCTGAATGCTCATACTTGAGCTCCCAGCTTTTTCCGCAGCAAGTAAGTCAATATCACTTAGGTCCTCCATCTCAGAGTCCTGACACACAGTTCCTCCATCAACAGAAACAGTAGTGGGTAGTGCCTCCTGTGGTTTGTTGATTGGTTGTAGAAAGGCATCAATTTTTTGTTCCTTGGAGTCCGTGCGCACCATTTGATGAGCATATGGTTTGTCGCTCGAACTTGGAAGTGTAGCTGATGCTACTGAAGGCTTGATAAAGTCATTGGAGGTTATGGTTGGGCCAGGTAGTAAAGTCTGTGTGAAGTAGGTTCTTGAGGAGTTGGAACCAAGTAGCTTACTTTCAATATGTTGTTGCACACTCTCAATGATACTGTCCTCATGGAGAAAATGTACTTCATGCTTCGTGGGATGAACATTTACATCAACATTCTGTGGCAATATTTCAAGGCTCAGATACAGGAAGGGATGTGTATTTTTAGGAAGATAGGCTGCATAGACAGTTTCGATTGCCTTCCGTAAAGCAGTGGATTCCACCAAGCGATGATTGATGAAAAGTAAAAAGATACACTTTTTCACAGAATAGTTCGCATTTGATATATAGCCTTTCATTGTGAAAGCAAATTTTGGATCTTCAAAATATACTTCAATTAATTCCCTGCTTACAGCATTCCCAAATATTGTTCGAATATTGTCCAGAGTTGAGGCATTAGGCAATGTTCTCACATCAGCAACAGTTTCACCTTGCTTCTTCACAGCAAAGTTCACTCCTGAATTGTGGATTGCATACCTGCTCATAACTTCCACGATTCTAGAATACTCATCACTGGGATTTTTCAGAGCTTTCCTTCTTATGGCAATATTGTAAAAAAGATCTTCCACGGTGATCTGTGTACCCTGGTTTCCAGCACATGGCTTTGGAGGAGCCTTTAACCTCCCGTCACAGTAGTTAGCTCTGAATGCACATTTTCCATCAGCAGTTTTGGTTGTTACAGTGACATGTGCCACATGGCTTATGCAGGCAAGAGCCTCTCCTCTGAATCCATAAGTAGCAATACTAGCGAGATCTTCAAATTTCTGTAACTTGCTTGTAGTAAATCTTTCACAAAGTATTTCCAAATCTTCCTTCCTGATGCCGGTCCCATTATCCTGGACCTGAATCAACTTCAGCCCACCATCCTTTACAGTAACCTGAATACTTGTAGATTTGGCATCCAAACTGTTCTCCACCATCTCTTTAGTGGCATTCGCAGGTCTCTGGATCACCTCGCCAGCAGCGATCCTATTCACCACCGTCTCCTCCAGCCTGCGGATCACCCCGGGAGTCACCATACTGTCCCGTTGAAAGGTTAAAAACACAAACCCTCTCAATCGCGGCCGCAAGGCCACTGCCACTCTTTGGGGCAAAGAGAAAGCCTCACATGGAAAGGGAAAGATAGATCTCAGTGAAGATCATAAGGATAACTTACCACAGGGTAAAAAGGAAATCCTTGAAGGGGACAAAGAAAATAAAAAGCTCCAGTGTTTTCATTGCAATAAAGTGGGCCACATGCAATCACAGTATTTGGTGGGTTAGGAAATAGCCAGATGTAGTAAAACAGGACAGGTCTGGGAGTTTTGTTGGAATGGTAACAGAAAGCACAGTGGAAGCTAGAAAGCTTTATCAGAGTGTACAAGCTGATTGGAAGTTGGTTAAGGAGTAAGTGCCGGATCTGCTTAGAAAATATACCTGCAAAGGTAAAGTTTATTCACATAGGCCAGGAGTAGAGGTAAAGAGGTTATAATATTAAGGGACACAGGGTCTTCTCAGTCTGTGATGCTGAAGGGTGAGGAGTTATGTACACCTGGTGGACTATTGCCATAAAAGGTACTGGTAATGGGAATTCATGGTGAGACAAAAAGTGCTCGTTTATGTAAAGTGAGGCTAGTGTGTCCAGAAAGGAGTGGAGAATTTGTGGTAGAAGTACTGGACAGACTCTCAGCTCCAGAACTGATTCAACAGTAGACGTGCCGCCTACTGTGGTTGAAAAGCTAGTGGAGACTCAGGCAACTGAAGCAGTGCAGGATGTTTACTCCCAGATCTTCCCTGATTGTGTCATAACAAGGTCACAGAGTCAGCAGTTGAAACAGGAGAGATCAAAGGGTATACATAAGGAAGCTGAAGTGGTATTAGCAGAGACTGTTTGATCAGATAGTTGAGACAAAACAGGAGCAAAAAAGGTAATTGTGCAAAGATCTTCGGCTCTGCAAAAATCATTGAGTTACAGCAGAAAGATGAAAATTTAAAGCAGTTGTATCAAAAAGCATATACAACAAAGGAATCTGAATGTATCCATGAGTGTTATTACCTGAAAAATGATGTCTCAATGACGAAATGGAGACCATCACATATTCAAGCAGATGAGAAATGGGCAGAAATTCATTAAATTGTCTTGCCAGTGAGTTATAGAAGGGAGGTGTTGCAAGTAATGTATGAGCAACCACTTGGAGGTCATTTAGGAGTGAGGAAAACAGGCTAAATTACAAAGACATTTCTGTTGGCCTGGACTGCACAAGGATGTAGTTGAATTTTGTCAGACCTATTCCAGCATTTTAAGGAACCTTCTACAGGAGTCTTAATTGATTACATAGGTCCCCTATCTCAAACAAAAAGTGGGAATCAGTATTTGTTAACAATAATGGATGAATGAACTAGATTTCCAGAGGGCATCCCAATAAGCAGTAAACTAAAAGGATTGAACAGGAATTACTCAAATTATTTACTAGATAGCACTACCAATAGAGATACAGTCTGGTTAAGGGTCAAACTTCACATCGAACCTATTCAAGGAAGTTATGGACAGCTTAGGAATTGTTCAAATCCACTGTGTACCGTCCAGAATCACAGGGAGTGCTAGAAAAGGGGCATTAAACACTAAAGACCGTGTTGAGGGCTTATAGTCAGGACTATCCAGATGATTGGGATAAAGGGATTCCATTTGTGTTTTTTGTGATCAGAGATGCACCAAATGAATCAACCAAATTCGGTTCATTTGAATTAGTTTTTGGACATGAAGTGAGAGGACCATTAAAATTGATTAAGGAGAGGTTAGTAAGTCAGAATTCAGAGATCACGTACTTGGACTATGTGTCAGATTTTAGAGAACAGTTAGATAGAACTGGGGAGTTGGCTAGACAGTATTTTAAAAATATCGCAGCATGCAATGAAACAGGAAGCAAACAAGAAATCAAAAATTCACAATTTTGCTATGGAGATAAGATATTAATGTTACTTCCAGTAATAGGTGAACCTTTTAAAGCAAGGTTTAGTGGATCTTATCAAATTAAAAGAAAATTGAGTGAGGTGAAGTACTTGATAGGGACTCCAGACAGGAAAAAGTTGCAGTGTGTCATGTGTATTTGCTTAAAAGGTATTCTGACAGGGAAGGAAGGCAAGAGGAAAAGGTGTTAATGATTACAACACAGTGGGAAGAACCAAGTTCAGAGGATTCTGAGTTGGACATTCCTCAAATTAAATTGGACAATGAGGAAGTTGTCAAAAATTAGGATGGATTATTGAATTACTTTCCTGAGAAAAATCAAAATGACCTGTAAGAGTTATTACTGGGAAGTACAAACCTAATTGTGCATGATGTAGATGTGGAGATGCTGTTTCGATTATGCAGCATTCTTAAAGGCATAACCCTCTAAAGTTGGCACAGGTTCAGAACACATGCTGCAACATGATGTAATCCATGAAGTGAGTTACAATGGCTGGAGTTCACCTATAGTAATGGTGCCAAAGCAAGATGGTACCCAAAGGTTATTGTGTGGACTTTTGCAAAGTCAATGCAGTTACAAAGACTGATGCATATCCAATTCCACGGTTGGAAGACTGTGTTGAATAGGTGGGACAAGCAACTTACATTTCTAAGTTGGGCTTGCTCAGAGGCTACTGGCCGTTACCTTTGTCAGAAACAGCAAAGGCAATTTCGGCTTTCGTAATGCCAAATGGACTGTATCAGTTTAAAGTCATGCCATTTGGTATGAAAAACTCTCTGGCCACATTTGGGAGACTAAACAGTAAGATTATTGCAAGATTAACTAACTGTTATTACATTGACCTCGTGATTTTCTGTTTCATGTGGAAAGAATATGTGGGCGGCACGATGGCACAGTGGTTAGCACTGCTGCCTCACAGCGCCAGAGACCTGGGTTCAATTCCCCCATCAGGCAACTGTCTGTATGGAGTTTGCACATTCTCCCCATGTCTGTGTGGGTTTCCTCCCACAGTCCAAAAAAAATGTGCAGGTTAGGTGAATTGGCCATGCTAAATTGCCCGTAGTGTTAGGTGAAGGGGTAAATGTAGGGGAATGGGTCTGGGTGGGTTGCGCTTCAGAGGGTGAGCGTGGACTTGTTGGGCTGAAGGGCCTGTTTCCACAGTGTAAGTAATCTTAAAAAAAAATTTACAACATTTATTGATCGACTTCGAAAGGTAGGCTTGATGATCAACCTAGCTAAAAGTGAATTTGCCAGAGCCCAAGTCACCTTCTTGGGCCATGTTATTGGACATGGACAAATGGCCACAGGGATGGGAAAACTAAAGTAATTGGTGAATTTCCCATATCATTGACAAACAGAGCAGTACTATGGTTCCTGGGATTGAATGGATTTTATCGAAAGTTTGTGCTTTAGCAGTGTAGCTTTCCACTCACTAAATTGCTTAAAAAAAAGGCAAGAAGTTTCAGTGGACAGCGGACTGTCAGAAGGCATTTGAAAGCCTGAAGACTGTTAATCACTCCCCCAGTATTAGCCACACCAGATGACACAAAGCCTTTCAAGATGGTTGTCAGTGCAAGTGCTATACTCCTGCAAGAAGACAACGAGAAGATAGAAAGACCTATTGGGTATTTCTCCATAGAAGTTGAACACTCATCAGCAGAAATATTCAACAGTTAAGATTGAGACTTTGAACTTGGTATTGGCACTGAATCATTTCAGTGTTTATATTACCAGCAATGCACCTGAGACAATCATATACTCTGATCATAACCCATTGAAATTTGTGGAGAAATTTAAGGACAACAATTCCAGACTATTTAGATGGAGCCTGTTGTTACAGCCATTCACTTTGAAAATTGTGCATGTGGCATGTCGAGAAAGTGTGATTGCCGATGCATCATAGAGACTCAAATGAGAGATGGAGGTGTTTGGTGGTGGGAGAACCACAGAGTGAATCCGAATGCAAAAACGCACAACAACATTCGGATTCACTTTGTGGTTCTCTGTAGTGAATATAGGTGTGTGTTTTAGGGTACGAACCACTATTTTTTGGAGTTTTGAGAAATGAAGTTATCTTTAGATATTGATGGTTCTTTTTTTTAAATGGGGGAGGTGTCACAATGCTGATCTTTTTACAAGGTTACTATGCCTTTGATTTTTTTCCATAGAGGTGATAATTGGCCAGACTTCAACTAGGCTAGGTTTTAAAGGTTTATTGGGGCCCATTTGTGTTTACCCCCAACAGATAATGCCTCCACTGTAAGGTTTTTATGTCCGAGAAAAAAGTATAATCAAAGTGGAGTGGTCAGCTAGCGGTATAGTTAGCTTTCGTTTAGATTAGAGTTTTTGATTTTGTCCAGCAGCAGCATGTGTGAAAAATCGCTGTTGGGTCAACTCTAGCCGGATTTCTCTCTCTTTCTCTCTCTCACTCTCTCTCTTTCTCTGCCTGCCTGCCTGCAAACCCTGGTTTATTTCATTTTTACTCTTTTGTGCTAGAGTTTATTGGAACATGTATTTTCAGAACAGCATCGTTAAGTTGGGGTAGTCTGTCGGTTTATTTTTGGTAGGATAAGTTATCTGGTATTCTATTTTCTGTTCTTTTGTGCTTCATTCTGTAATTTTGAAAATAAATTCTGTTTGTTTAAAACTTAGCAGTCGGACCAGCTAATTCACTCTGGGAATATCTACATAACACTTACCTAAAAAAAGAGCAAAGTTACAGTCTGGGCTACCTGCTTATAAATGTTTTGAAGGGCCTGTCCTGGTCCATAACAACAGAAAGAGGAAAATAACGACAAATGCAGAGCGAGATCAAAACTGAGATGACTTGCTAGATCATCTCAATAAAGTAATAGATGGAAACAAAGGATGTGAAATAATGGGGTGAGGAATGACACTAATATCTCAGCTAATGAGTTGCACATGGAGTGAGATTTATAGCAATATGCACAGCAGGTCAGGTAGCTTCTGAGGAGCAATAGAATTAATATTTTGGGCATAAGTCCATTTTACAGCTTTCTATACTTTATATGCAAAGCATGTCTACAACCTGCACAAACAGAACTCATGGATGTAGCTATTAGCAGTCTCCTGCAAAAAGCACAATTATTTCTCTGGCAGCAGGTAGTGATTGGACAATAGGTATATGGTACAACTCATGAATAAAATCAAACCCAGTCACATATCACAGTGAAAAGGCAGTAAATGATGAATTGAGACATACAGCATGGAAACAGACCCTTTGTCCGACCAGTCCATGCTGAGCATAATCCCAAACCAAACTAGTCCCACCGGCTTGTTCCTAGCCCGTATCCCTCCAAACCTTGTCCATTCATGTACTTACCTAAGTGTCTTTTAAACATTATAACTGTGCCTGAATTCACCACTTCATTTGACATGTGAGCCACCCTCTTTGTAAAAATTGTGCTCCTCATGTCTTTTTTAAATCTCTCTTCTCACCTTAAAAATATGTCCCCAGTCTTGAAATACCCCATCTTAGGGAAAAAACACCTACCATTAACTCTATACTCCTCATGAATTTATAAACCTCTATAAGGTCACCTCTCAATCTCCAGTGAAAAATGTTCCAGCCTATCCAGCCTTTTTTTAATAACTCAAATCTTCCATACCCAGCAACATCTTGGTAAATTTCTCCTGAATCGTCTCGAGTTTAATATCTTTCCTGTACAGGGAAATCAGAACCAGAACTGCAGAAGAGACCGCACCAATGTCCTGTCAACATGACTTCCCAACTCCTATTCTCGAAGGACTGAGCAATGAAGGCTCATGTGCTAAATGCCTTTTTAACCATCCTGTCTATATATTTCACAAACTTCAAAAGAATTATGTACCCAAACCCCTCAGTTCCTCTATTCTACGACACTACCCAAGACCCATTCATTAATTGTATAAGTCCTGCCCTTGTTTGTTGTACCAAGATGCAATATCTCACATTTATTTAATTTGAACTCCATCTTCCATTCTCCAGCCCATTGACCCCTTTGATTAAGATCCCTTCTTCACTGTCTACGATGCCACTAATTTTGGTGTCATCCACAATCATCACCATTCTGTTCAGAAAGATCTGTAGCTGATAGTGTAAGTCTTATCAGCACAAGGACAAATAGTAATGGATAATAAATGTTAAATCTCATCAGTGACTCCCACATCCCAAGAATGAATGAATTAAAACCTCTGTAGATTGATGTATGAATATTCGCCACTGGAGGAGTAGTAGAAAGCCAATCTTAGCAATGGAGCTGTGATCAAGAGTAGGAAATAGAGAATGCACAGATAATAGCTTAAAGATTCTGATAAATGTGAGTGACCACAAAATTAGTAACTAGGGTCAAACAGATTTCACAGTTTCAAATTGACATATGGATTTCACCCAGTACCAGCCTAGATCAGATGTAAATTCCTCTAACCTGTCAAGAAGGGAGTTGCAATTCTGATGAAGGCTGACAGACTTAAACATTAGGGCAGGATTTTCTAACTTTGCCCAGAGAATTTCGAAGGGTTGGAGGGGAACTTAATTCGGCTGGAGACAAAATTCAATTTCTGGATGATGAGTTTAAATTTAACTATCAAGTTATCAGAATCTTTTTGGAAGTCAGGTTTTGCTTACCTTCATGATTGGAACCCGTTTTGCCTTCCGTTATAATTACTGATGAGTAGCCCAGGCCACTGGAGTCGAGTTCACTGATGTAATTTTGTGCACGATAAATTTTGTGGGCAGCACGGTGACACAGTGGTTAGCACTGCTGTCTCACAGCGCCTGAGACCCGGGTTCAATTCCCGACTCAGGCGACTGACTGTGTGGAGTTTGCACATTCTCCCCGTGTCTGCGTGGGTTTCCTCCGGGTGCTCCGGTTTCCTCCCACAGTCCAAAGATGTGCGGGTTAGGTGAACTGGCCATGCTAAATTGCCCGTAGTGTTAGGTAGGGGGTAAATGTAGGGGTATGGGTGGGTTGCGCTTCGGCGGGTCGGTGTGGACTTGTTGGGCCGAAGGGCCTGTTTCCGCACTGTAAGTAATCTAATCTAATTAAATGGGAAACAGATGTGATCACGAGCCCAACATTATGCAGTACGTATGCACACAGACATACTGGCAAGGTAGACCGCTTCCTCCAAGCTTCAATGAAGTATATACTACTTCCATAGAATCCCTCCAATGTGGAAACAGGCCCTTCAGCCCAACAAATCCACACCAACTCTCTGAAGAGAATCCCACCCAAATCCATTCCCCTACCTTATTACTCGACATTTAGGAGAAAATGAGGACTGCAGATGCTGGAGACCAGTGTTGAAAAATGTGCTGGAAAATCACTGCAGGCCAGGCAGCATCCAAGGAGCAAGCGAATCGACGTTTTGGGCATAAGCCCTCCTTTAGGAATGAGGCTGGTGTGCCAAGCGGGCAGAGATAAAGGGTAAGGGGGGAGGGAATTTGGGGCAAGGGTGCTGGGAATACAATAGGTGGAAGGAGGTGAAGGTGATAGGCCGGAGAGCGGGTGAGGGCGGAGAGGTCGGGAAGAAGAGTGCAGGTCAAGAGGGCGGTGCTGAATCCTGGGGTTGGGACTGAGATAAGGTGGGGTGGGAGGGGAAATGAGGAAGCTGGAGAAATCTACATTCATCCCGTGTGGTTGGAGAGTTCCTAGGCGGAAGATGAGGCGCTCTTCCTCCAGGTGTCGTGTGGTCAGGGTCTGGTGATGGGGGAGGCCAAGGACCTGCATGTCCTTGGTGGAGTGGGAGAGGGAGTTAAAGTGTTCAGACACGGGGCGGTTGGGTTGCTTGGTGCAGGTGTCCCAAGAGGTGTTCCCTAAAACGTTCCGCAAGTAGGTGGCCTGTCTCCCCAATGTAGAAGAGACCACATAGAGTGCAATGGATACAGTAAATGATATGTGTGGAGGTGCAGGTGAATTTGCGATGGATATGGAAGCCTTGGCGGGAGGTCAGGGGGGAGATGTGGGCGCAAGTTTTGCACTTCTTGCGGTTGCTGGGAAAGGTGCCGGGAGTGGAGGTTGGGTTGGTGGGGGGTGTGGATCTGACTAGGGAGTCGCGGAGGGAGTGGTCTCTCTGGAATGCTGATAGGGGTGGGGAGGGAAATATATCCCTGGTGGTGGGGTCTCTTTGGAGGTGGCGGAAATGACGGAGGATGATACGATGTATCCGAAGGTTGGTGGGGTGGAGGTGAGGACCAGTGAGGTTCTGTCCTGGTGGCGATTGGAGGGGTGGGGTTCAAGGGCGGAGGTGCAGGAAGTGAAGGAGATACAGTGGAGAGCATCGTCAACCACGACGGAGGGGAAATTGCGGTCCTTGAAGGAGGAGGCCATTTGGGATGTTCGGTAGTGGAATTGGTCCTCCTGGGAGCAGATGCGAAGGAATTGGGAATACGGGATGGCGTTTTTACAGGGGGCAGGGTGGGAGGAGGTGTAATCTAGGTAGCTGTGGGAGTCGGTCGGTTTTTAGTAAATGTCTGTGTTGAGTCGGTCGCTCGAGATAGAAATGGAGAGGTCTAGGAAGGGGAGGGAGGAGTCTGAGACGGTCCAGGTAAATTTGAGGTCGGAGTGGAAGGTTTTAGTAAAGTGGATGAACTGTTCAACCTCCTCATGGGAGCACGAGGCAGCGCTAATACAGTCATCGATGTAGCGGAGGAAAAGGTGAGGGGTGGTGCCAGTGTAGCTGCGGAAGATGGACTGTTCCACATATCCGACGAAGAGGCAGGCATAGCTGGGGCCCATGCGGGTGCCCATGGCTACTCCTTTGGTTTGGAGGAAGTGGGAGGATTGGAAGGAGAAGTTAAGAGTGAGGACCAGTTCAGTCAGTCGAAGGAGGGTGTCAGTGGAAGGGTAATGGTTGGGTCGACGGGAGAGGAAGAAGCGGTGGGCTTGGAGGCCATCGTGATGGGGGATGGAAGTGTATAGGGACTGGATATCCATCGTGAAGGCATTGGGGGCCGGGGAAGCGGAAATCATGGAGGAGGTGGAGGGCGTGGGTAGTGTCCCGAACGTAAGTGGGGAGTTCTTGGACTAAGGGTACAGGACAGTGTCGAGGTATGCAGAGGTGAGTTTGGTGGGGCAGGAGCAGGCTGAGACAATGTAGAGGAGATTTACCAGGCTGCTGCCTGGAATGGAGGGCATGTGTTATGAAGAAAGTTGAGGGAGCTGGGGCTTTTCTCATTGTTGTAAAGAAGGATGAGAATTGACTTGATAAAGGTGTAAAGATGATGAGAAGCATAGACAGAGTGGATAGCCAGAGACTATTTCCCAGGGTGGAAATGGCTATTACGAGGGGACATAATATTAAGATAAGCGAAGGAAGGTTTAAGGGAGATGTCAGAAGTCAGTTCTTTACACAGAAGGTGGTGAATGCGTGGAATGCACTGCCAGCAATGGTAGTAGAGTCAGAAACATGAGAGACATTTAAGCACTCTCGGAGAGGCACATGGATGATAGTAAAATGAAAGGTATGTAGGTTAGTTTGATCTTAGAGTAGGACAAAAGGTAGGCACAACATTGAGGGCCAAAGAACCTGTATGTGCTGTACTGTTCTATGTTCTATATTCTATGTCCTTAAAAGATAAGGCTGAAGTTTTTGCAGCTATCTTCAGTAAGAAGTGCCATGTGGATGATCCATCTTGGCCTCTTGCAGTGGTTCCCAGCATTACAGATTCCAGTCTTCAGCCAATTCGATTCACTCCACATGATATCAAGGGTTGAATGCACTGGATATTGCAAAAGCAATGGGCTCTGACAACATTTCAGCAATGTTGTAAATGGCTTTGAGGAGTCAGACTTGCCACTCTCCTAGCCAAGCTGCTCCTAGCCAACACTGGTATCTACACCACCATGTGGAAAATTACCCAGGTGTACATAAAAAACAGGACAAATCAAACCTGGCCAATTATCCCCTCCCCCATCAGTTTACTCTCAGTCATCACTCAAGTAATGGAAGATGTCATCAAGGAGCCCTAGAAAACTGAAATCAATGGGTAGCAGGGAGCAAACTCTCCACTGGTTGGCATCATACCTGGCACATAGGAAGATGGTTGTGGCTGATGGAGGTTAGACATCTTAGATCCAGGCCATCTCTATAGGAATTCCTCAGAGTTGTGTCCGAGGCCAAACTATCTTCTGCTGCTTCATCAATCGCCTTCCCTCCATCAGAAGTGGGGATGTTCGCTGATGATTACACAATGTTCCGCACTATTTGTGACACCTCAGATACTGAAACAGTCCAGATGCAACAAGATCTGGAAAATATGAAGGCTTGGGCTGACAAGTGGCAAGTAACATTTATGTCACACAAATATCACGTATGACCATCAATAGGAGACTATCCTAACATCACCACTTGACATTCAATGGTGTTTATATCACTGAATTTCCTGTTATCAACATCCTAGGATATATCATTGACCAGAAACTCGACTGGACTCACTACATAAACACAGTGGTTACAAGAGCAGGTCACAGCTGGGATTACTGCGGCCAGTATTCTGACTCCTCAAAGCCATTTACAAGGTATAAGTCAGGAGTGTGATGGAATACTTCCCACTCGTCTGAATGAATGCAGATCAAGAATGAATAACACTTAAGCAGCTTGACATCATCCAGTACAAAGCAGCCCACTTGATACATTCCTGATGAAGAGCTTATGCTTGAATCATCAACTTTCCTGCTCCCTGAATGCTGCTTGACTGGCTGTGGTTTTCCAGCACCACACTTTTTGACTACATCCACAAACATCCATTCTCTCTACCTCCGACATTCGGTAGCAGCAGTGTGTACTATCTACAAGATGCACTGCAGAAATTTACCAAAGATCCTTAGACAACACTTTACAAACCCATAACCACTTGCATTCAGAAGCAGCAGATAGATGGGAATACCACCACCTTCAATTTGCCCTCCAATCCACTCACCATCCTGACTTGGAAATATATCATCATTCCTTCACTGTCGCTGGGTCAAAGTCCTGGAATTCTCTCATTAATGGCTTTGTGGGTCAACCTTCAGCAGTGGACTGCAGTGATTCAAGAAGATAACTTAGTACCACCTTCTCAAGGGCAACCTGTGATGGGCCAACAATTCTGGCCAGCTAGCAACAGCCACATTCCACAAATGAGGATTCAAAAATAAACTGTCTGTATTGATTGTTATGAGGTCAGCTAGTTGAGCTTCATAGAATATGAGTTCCCTGATTAGGGCTTTAATCTGGTCCTGTCCTGGCTGACAGATAAAAAGGGGAGTGTCAGAGATACTGACATTCTGGTACCTAACTTTCTGTGAGGTAGTACTATAGGCAAGGTCTGTTCATTTGTAAATAAAAGGAGAATTGGTGACAGGATACCAGCCTCTGTGGAGTTATTTTACTGTGAAGCCAGCCCAGAGAAAGATCCAGAGGGGCCAAACCCTGGCTTACCACCACTGAATGGAGACAGCTGAAAATAAAGCAGAATCATCAGTCCACTGGGAATATCATGATTAATATCCCAAACACTGCTATGAATATTCCTGAAGAAAAATCACAAGGCCATTAAAAAAAGCATTTCTAGTCTTTTAACACTTTTAGTTATTGTTAGTCCTAAGAATATATCACTAATGAGGGGGAAAATTGTTTCACTGGTATTTCAATAATTTAAGGTGGATTCTAATGACATTCCCTTAGGCATGGGAAGATAGTGATTGATATCTGGAGGACTGAGAGCAGGATAGTGGGGGCAGGGCAGTTGGACAACAGGAAGTGATGTAATTACAGTCTGCTATAACTAATACTGCTGAATTTGAAGCTGTCTCAGAAGCCATGAAAATGATTCATTTCACTGCTGAATAGATTCAGACTGTCTATTCAAATCTGTCTATTCTGCACCTAATAGTCCTCTGTTTCTGCAGTGAATGAAAATACACCTTTTCAGTGAATGGAGGTATCCAGGTTAGCTGGATTTCTGTGATGAGTGCTGTGACAATCATATTCAAATATGTTCAAATTGACTGCTGGCAGCATTGCATCATAATATAAACTAAAGCAGAATGTTTTCTGGGTGAAGGTAAGACATGATTTGAAAATGAGAATTGCAACAGATGTGAGTTTGTGAAAATAGAAACTTGATTTCTCCACTTACTCTTTGAGAGGCATAGATAAGTAAGTTAAAGGATATCAATTTACAAATCCCTTCCGATCATGTGGTTTAACTCTGGATTTTACGTGAGCTTTGCTGACTCTGTTCACCTTAAAAATAGGCTTAACATGTATCTCTTCAAACACTCTTTTGGTCATCTCAATTATGCCTGTAATAAAGTGGGGCAAAAGTAGTCCATTTGACCCTTTCACCTTGTTATTTAATACCTTCATGGTTGATCCACCTTATCTGATAATTCTCTAGATATCCAGAAATGCATGGATTTCCATCTCTATATACTCACCAACTGGACCATCCACTGCTCTCTGAAGGAGAAAATCTAAAAGGCCAACAACCCTATCAGTGAAGAAATTCTCCTCATCTTAGGTCTAAGTGTTTGACCTCTTTCCTATGATTCGGACACCTTCGGACTTCCCGGTCTGGGAAACTGTCCTCCCAATAAAGTCAGTTATGAATTTGAGTTTCAGTGAGACCACATCTCATTTATCTAAAAATTCAGAGAATATAGGCGTCAACTACTGAAGCCCTCCACAAGAGAGCAAACCCCTCATTCTGTACATCCGTTGACTGAAACTTTATTCTGCTTCCTCTAAGACAAAGTCCTTAAGAGGAAATGTTTGAAAGGAGATTTGAGCAATGAAGGGTCTGGACAGAGGAGATATGGGAAAAAAAAGGTTTCATTGGTGAAAAGATTAAGATGATGATGGCATAGATTTAAAGTAGTTGTTAAAAGAAGCAACAATGATGTGAGGAATGCAATGGGTTGTTGGGACCAGGAAAGCACTGTATGCTTGTGTAGATGGAGAGAGGTTCAGTTGAGGCATTAAAAAGGAATTTTGGATTGATATCTCAAAAGGAAGAATCTTCAAAGCTATGAAGTGAAGGGCAGGGAGTGGTAAAAAGTAAATTACTTCATTGGTTAGCCAGTATAGACATGACAAGCTGAGTGGCCTCCTTCTGTACTTTTACATGATGAACGTCTTTCATTCAAATTCAAACCATTGGACATGATCTAGCCCAAGTTGTTAACTTAATAAATGGCCCATTCCAATCCAGTGAGTCCCAACACATCAAAAACCTTAGGCCGCACAAATCTATCACCTTAACAAACCTGTTCCAGGTTTCCTGCCCTATTTATGATGTCTGAACCCTACAATTGAATTGAACCTAATGCCATGACTGTAAGAAAGAGAGAATACGAAATTCCTTCAAGGAATAGATTAGTTTGCTAGTCTTTTTTCTTTGTTTTGTTCAGATTTTAGCAAGAGCAATTTTTTTTTGCTTTTTGTATCAATTTCCTGTCATTTTCTGCTTCTGCATAATTTTATTTTTGAAAATAAATGTGGTCATTTAAGCTTTCACATTTAAACTTTCTTATGGTGTGTTGTTGACCATCTTTCAAAGCCAATTGCAAGGAATGAAGAGATCATTTGGAATGGATTTCAGGAGAGACATAACTGTAAAAACCAACACTGCAGTTTCCAGTGCAATATTCTTTAGTTAAGGAATACTATCTAGTCCCAAAGTGTGCTGATATGTTTATAGCAGGTTTAAGGGTGCTTATAAGAGGCTGATAATTTAGATTATGTGTCATACTCTCAGTGCCCACATTGCAGGCACCCACACACAGAGTTCAGACAATTTTACAGCACAAAAGGGGTCCTCGTCGTCCATTATATCCTAAAAAGAACTTTTCAATTAGTCTCATCAAAACCGCCCAAATCTGCCCTTTCTCTAAGCCTGACAATTTTCTCCTTTTCAATTACTTTTCAGGTTTTCTTTAGAAGGTTACTATTAAATTTGTTTCCAACTGAGCGTTTCAAATTTTATATTCACTCATGGGAGTGTATTACTTGCATTTTTTACCCATCTCTAATTGCCCTTGAGAAAGTGGTGGTGAGCTACCTTCTCAAACTGCCAGTCAATAAATCTGCTGCCCTTGCCCTTACAGATAGTAGATATCACTGGTTAGAAGGTTCTGTCAAAGAAAGTTTCTGCAAATGTAGCTGTGACTGTTCATGGTAGTAGATAGAATGAATGCTGAAGTTAGTTGATATGGATCCAAACAGGCTGCTCTGTCCTGGATGGCATTGAATTCTTTTGTCAACTGGCCCCTGACATTCAATGATATCACCATCAGTAAATCCCTCACTCATTCTGGCAGCTACCTTTAACCAAAAACGGAAATAGACCAGCCACATAAATACAGGTCAGAGACTTGTGATTTTATGGTAGTGAATTTACCTCCTTACTCCCCAAAGACTGTCCACCATTTACAAGGCACAGGGGTGTGCTGGAATACTCACTACTTGCCTGGATGGGTACAAATCCAACAACATTTAAAAAGCCTGGCACCATATAATTCCAAGCAGCCCACATAATTAGCTCTCTATCCATGATCTTCAATATTCACTTCTTCCACAATCCTGCACAGTAGCAGCAGTATTTGAACAGAAAGTCACCAAATCTCCTACAACAAATCAGAACAACCAGTG
Source organism: Hemiscyllium ocellatum (assembly GCF_020745735.1). Lineage (NCBI taxonomy): Eukaryota > Metazoa > Chordata > Chondrichthyes > Orectolobiformes > Hemiscylliidae > Hemiscyllium > Hemiscyllium ocellatum. Next base: position 11,792,773 of record NC_083432.1, on the reverse strand, counting down.
ACCTCTACCATCTAGAAGGAGAAGGGCAGAGATTAATGTGAACACCACCACCTGCAAGTTGCCCTCCAAGCCAGACACCATCTTGATTTGAAAGCATATTGTTGTTCCTTCACTTTCATGAGCTAGAAACTTGAGGTGCTGGTGCTTCCAAGTATCTGCTGCCCTTGGCCTTCTAGATGGAAATGGTCATATGTTTGGAAGCGGCTTTCTAAGGATATTTAGTGAATTTCTGCAGTGTATCTTGTAGATAGTATGCACTTCTGCTACTGAGCACCAGTGGTAGAGGGAGTAGATGTTTGTGGATGTGATGCTAATCAAGTGGACAGTTACGTCTTGATAGTGCCAAGCTTCTTGAGTGTTGTTGGAACTGCACCCATCCTGGCAAGTGGGGAATATTCCATCACACTTCTGACTTGTGCCTTGTAGAATGTGGACAGGCTTTGGGAAATTAGATTCTCTGTTGGTCATTGCCTAGCATTTATATAGCATGGATATTATTTCCACTTGTCAGCCCAGGCCTTGATATTGTCCAGGTTTTAGTGCATTTGCACACGGACTGATTCAGTATCTGAGGAGTTGGAAATGGTGCTGAACACAATGTTCAATTTTCAGTGAACATTCCTATTTCTGAACTAAGTTCAGAAGGAGTTCAGGTCATTGATTTAGCAGCTGAATATGGCCAGGACATTATGCTGAGGAATCAAGAATGTTGTGGCACAGTTGTAGTATCCCTACATCTAAGTCAGGAAACCTGGATTCAAGTCCCACTTGCTCCAGAGGTGTGTCACAACATCTCTGAACAGATTGATCACGTGTACCAGCCTGAAGAACTCTATGAGGCTGTTGTGGCGAAAGGTAGTGTCCCTAAGTCTTAATGAAAGGTCTAGATTTGAATCCTGCCTGTGTTGGAAATGCCTCAAATGCTTGCCTGAATTGCGTGATTCTAAATATCCTGAGAAATGATTGCAGTGATGTCCTAGAGCTGAAAAGACTGACCTCCAATCATTATGAAATTAAGTTCAGTAAAATCTGGAATTAAAAGTTAATATCTCTAGTCAAACAAGTCAATTGACATAAAAACCCAATGACTTATATGATAGTAAAAGTTTCTTTCAATACATAAGAAACAAACAAAAGGCAAAAGTAGAAATTGGGCCACTCCAAATTGATGCAGGAAGACTAGTGATGGGAGATAGGGAAATAGCTGAAGAACTTGATAAATACTTTGTGTCAGTCTTCATAGTGGAAAACATGAATAATATCCCATCAATTATGGAGAGTCAAGGGGCAGAGTTGAGTATTACAAAAGCGAAAGTGCTAGAAAAGCTAAAAGTTCTAAAAATTGATAAATCTCCTGGCCTGGATGGGCTACATCCTAGAGGGAGGTGGCTGAAGAAATAGCAGAGACGTTGGTTGTAATCTTTCAAAAATCACTGGAGTCAGGGAAAGTCCCAGATGATTGGAAAATTGCTGTTGTAACCCCCTTGTGAAAGAAAGGATCAAGACAAAAGATGGAAAATTATAGGCCTATTGCCTAACTTTGGTTGTAGGTAAAATTCTAGAATCCATTGTTAAGGATGAGATTTCTAAATTCTTGGAAGTGCAGGGTCAGATTTGAACAAGTCAGCATGGATTTAGTAAGGGGAGGTCGTGCCTGACAAACCTGCTAGAATTCTTTGAAGAGATAACAAGTAGGTTAGACCAGGGGAACCCAGTGAATGTTATCTACCTAGACTTCCAAAACGCCTTTGATAAGGTGACTCACAGGAGGCTGCTGAATAAGGTGAGGGCCCATGGTGTTCGAGGTGAGCTACTGGCATGGATTGAGGATTGGCTGTCTGACAGAAGGAGAAAGTGGGGACTGCAGATGCTGGGGATCAGAGGTTAAAAATGTGTTGCTGGAAAAGCGCAGCAGGTCAGGTAGCATCAAAGGAGAAGGAGAATCAACGTTTCGGGCATAAGCCCTTCTTCCTCCTGAATGCCCGAAACGTCGATTCTCCTTCTCCTTTTGATGCTGCCTGTCTGATAGAGGCAGAGATTGGAATAAAAGGTTCCTTTTGGGAATGGCAGCTTTAGTTCACTTTATATATTAATGATCTGATATGATATTAATTAAAGGGCGGCACGGTGGCACAGTGGTTAGCACTGCTGCCTCACAGCGCCTGAAGACCCGGGTTCAATTCCCGACTCAGGCGGCTGACTGTGTGGAGTTTGCACGTTCTCCCGTGTCTGCGTGGGTTTCCTCCGGGTGCTCCGGTTTCCTCCCACAGTCCAAAGATGTGCAGGTCAGGTGAATTGGCCATGCTAAATTGCCCATAGTGTTAGGTAAGGGGTAATGTAGGGGTATGGGTGGGTTTCGCTTCGGCGGGTCGGTGTGGACTTGTTGGGCCGAAGGGCCTGTTTCCACACTGTAAGTCTAAGTCTAAGTCTAAGATCTGGATGAAGGAACTGGGAGCATTCTGGCGAAGTTTGCTGATTATACGAAGTTAAGCTGACAGGCAGATAGTTCTGTGGAGGTGGGAAGGCTGCAGAAAAATTTAGACAGTTTAGGAGAGTGGTCCAAGAAATGGCTGATGATGAAATTCAATGTGTGCAAATGCGAGGTCTTACACTTTGGAAAAAAGAATACAGGCATGGACTATTTTCTAAACACTGAGAAAATTCATAAAGCCAAAGTACAAAGGGATCTGGGAGTGCTAGTCCAGGATTCTCTAAAGGTTGACTTGCAGGTTGAGTCCGTGCTTAAGAAAGCAAATGTAATGTGTCATTTATCTCGGGGGGTTGGAATGTAAAAGCATCGATGTGCTACTAAAAGTTTATAAAGCTTTGGTTAGGCTTCATTTAGAATACTGTGTCCAGTTTTGGGCCCACACCTCAGGAAGGACATATAGGCACTGGAGCGTGTCTAGTGGAGATTCACATGGGTGATCCCTGGAATGGTAGGCCTAACATACGATGAACAGCTGAGCATCCTGGGATTTTATTCATTACAGTTTATAAGGTTGATAGGAGATCTAATAGAAACTTACAAGATAATGCATGGCTTAGAAAAGGTGGACGCTGGGAATTTGTTTCCGTCAAGCGGAGATACTAGGACCTGTGAGCACAGCCTTAGAATTAGAGGGGGTCAATTTACAATGGAAATGTCTTATGGTCTAATGGCCCTACTTCATTTGTTCCTGCAGGGAAAGAAATCTCATGTACATACATGATTTGGCCTACATGTAAATCACAACAATGTGGTTAAATCTTAACTACCCTCTGAAATGGCCATGACAGCCAATGCATTCAAGGCTAACTAGATTTGGGTGACAAATACTAGCCTTGCCAGTGATGTCGACATCCCCCTTATAAACATTTTTAAAAAACTGTTGAATGGCTCTTTAAATAGCCCAGAACAGAGGCCATTGGGTTTACTAACACTGAAGAACAACCCACCCAGACTCATGCTCACCCAACCCATCCCCCTAACCATAGGTTTACCATGGCTAACCCATCTAACCTGCATATCTCGGGTCACTAAGGGGCAATTTAGCATGGGTGATCTACCTGCACATCTTTGGACTGTGGGGGGAAATCGGAGCACCCAGAGGAAACCCACATATACACGGGGAATGAATAATGAATGTGTTGCTGCATCTTTATTTGCCAGTTTTTGTATTAATGCTCTGAATTGCCCATTGACAACAGTGATATAGTGGCCATGTATGCTCAGTGACTTTGGGCTTCTCCAGAGGGTCACAACTGCACAAAGCAGTGCTATGTAAATGAATTTCAGCCTCACTAATTATTTCTAGCCTCTCTGATGCTCCTCCTTGTCACAACAGTGTCCTGGAATATAATGTTCATATCCCAGGTATTGGGACAGTTGGCAACCCAACACCTGCTGCATTCTTACAGGCAGGCTGTAGGCCCTCATCCTTCACATCTGAGGGTCTTTATAGAGAACAGCCAATCATTAGCCTCTCCACACGGAAAAAAATTGAAGCTTTCTGTTAAGGACAACAAAAGGTAAGGAGCTGGAAGCTTAACACGTGATCTAAAATGATCTCTTTCCTTTGTTCTCAGCATGCCAACCATAGGAACAGTTCTTTGCACTGTAAATAATTTAGTCATCCTAATGAGATTGGTCTTTGTATCATTAACAAATACCTACTTCCTCACTTAGCATTCAGGTCTGGCTTCAATCTTCTGCTGCAGAAAATTGTGACATACTCTCACTTGATGTATTTCTATTTTCATGTGTGAAGAAATTTATGTGCGCTGAATTTCTCAAACTATCTCTAGGGTTGTCCACCATATCATTTTTCATCATTAGTGTCATCTCTTTTGTCTGAGACTGACTCCTGAATATTCATGCACTGGAAACTATAGACCAGTGCAGGAGGGACTGGCTCTTTCAGAATGCTTTGGTGTTCTTGTTAGAATGCTCAGCTTCCCCCTTGGTGATGGAGATCACTGCTCTCTATCTCCCCTCTGCCATTATAAATAACCTTTTGATTGAATTGACAGGTCTTTTATATTTAAAAAAGTGGGGGAAAATTAGTCTTAAATTCTGGGTTGGTACATTCCATTGTTCAATGAGATCTGTATATCAAGTTCGTGGGTGGGGAATTGCAGACAATATACCAAGGATTCTTCAAATCTGCTCCTAGTTCCAAACATTAAGCTTACATTTTTGGAGTACATTTTATTTGTGCAGAGGATGGTGGTGTAACTTGAATTTAAATTTTTCATCACCCTTTTTCACTGTCTTTCAGTCAGAGCAAAGCTAAACAGAGAAAGAAGATTTCTCAACGCAACCTCTTTGTTGCAATAAGTTAAGGTAATGCTGCCTTGCAGTATTTGCACAGTCTCATTCCAAAGCTAAACGCTTTGCAGCTTGGAGAATTGCTGACGCATTCAGTAAGCCCATCGCAGATTCTTACACTAGGCCTAGCTCCCTTTACACTTACTGTCTGCTGTGAGGCTGTTCTTCATGCAGGCTTCAGGCCTCCATGTCTGAATTTCCTGAAAGAAGGCACTTTCTCTCAGAGGGTAGTGAATGTCTGGAATTATCTCTCTGAGAAAGTTATGGAGGCTAGATCACTGAAAGTATTTATTGGGGAAGAAGATAGATCTCTGAAATGTCAAGGAGTTGAAGCCTATGAGGAGCTGGCATAAAAGAGGAATTTAAGCCATGAGACAGATCAGCCATGATCTCATTGAATGGTAGGGCAGGCTCGAGAGGATGGATATCCTACATCAGCTCCTGTTTCGTGTTTTCTGATTAGAATTTACAATTGTACACTGATCATTGAGCTGTGAACACAAATGGAAAATGTTCAATACCTTAAAAGAATAACAGATGGGTTTGTGAGATGGATGTGACATGATGACAGCTTTGGTATCTTTTGATCAAAATTTTACAACCTCAATTACAAATGACTCTGCAATTGGTTCTCTTCAGTTTATTTAAAATGGAGGTGAAAGAAGGGAGAAATGGCCAAAGAAACAGTTTTTCTCTAGTCTTTGGCAATATTACCATAAAACATTAATGTCCAAATCTCCATATTTGGACTTGACCCCTCACTCAGGTGTGAACATGAACATTCCTTAAACTTGCTTGGTTTTTCTTTCAGAGAGAGATGTTCCAGTGAGACAGAATCAGCTGGGATATTGTCAATTCTGGGAAGCCATCTGCAAAAATCGGTGAAAAGCCAAACATTTTATCCTTGTTTATTTTACTTTTGCCAAGAATTTGATAACTGGTGGGTACCCAATTTGGATCTGGTTTCTTTCTTCAACAGTCTCTGTTGAGAAAAGAAATAAAAATGTGGTGTTGGTACATATCAGAACCTGCTCACCATAGAGAGAATGTAATGATTTTATTCCAGATTATCTAATGGGAATGGGGTGGGATTGGATATCCTTTGGGTGCGATGAGGTGTTGTACCCCACCTGATCAGAAGTCATAGAGTTATAAGGTCATAACAGCATAGAAGCTAGCCAACAAATACCAAGCTACATTAATTCCATATAATCACAGTTAGTCCATAACTTACTATGTCCTGGTATTTTAGTTGCTTGTCTACTTCTTACATGTTGTGAGAATACCTATCTCCACCACCCTGTAAGGCAGCATGTTCCATATTTGTACCATGCTCTTGATGAAAAATTGTTTTCCTCAAATCCCCTCTTATTCTTACTCTTTACCTTAAATTTATGTCCTCTGATCTTAGCCATATATGCTGTGGGGAAAAAGATTCTCATGATCTACTCTATCTATGCCTCTCATAATTTTGTATACCTCAATCTGATCCTCCCTCAGCCTCCTCTGCTCCAGGGAAAACAAACCCAATCTATCAATTCTCTCCTTATAACTGAGAACTTTAATCCCAGGCAACATCCTAGTAAATTTCATCTGCACTCTCTCCAGTGCTTTAAATCCTTCTGATAATGCGGTGACCAGAACTGCACACAGCATTCCATCTGTGGCCTAACCAATGTTTTATAAAGTTGTAACATGACTTCCTTGTTCCTATATTCTATGCCCTGGCTAATGAAGACAAGCATCCTGCAGCCTCCTTCACCATCCTGCCCACCTGTGCTGACATCTCCAGGGATCAATGGACTTATAAACGAAGGTCCCTTTGTTCTTCAGTACTCCATAGGCATCTACCATTCCTTATAGTTGTGTTTCACAGGGATCCACTGTTGTTTGTCATTTACATAAATGATTTGAATGAGAATTTAGGATATATGGTTAGTACGTTCGCCATGACACCGCAATGGATGGTGTAGTCCACAGCAATGAAGGTTATCTAAGATTGCATAGGGCTCTTGATCAATTAGGCCACTGGGCTGTGGAGTGGCAGTTGGAGTTTACGTTGGATAAATGCAAGGTGTTCAATTTTTGTAAAATGAACAAGGGCAGGACTTATACAGTTAACAGTGGGGCCCTGGGTTGTGTTGTTGTACAGAGTGACCTAAGGGTTCAGGTAAATAGTTCTTTGAAAATTGTGGTACAGGTAGACAGGGTGATAAAGAAAACATTTGGCATGCTTGCCTTCATTGCTGAGACTACTGAGTATAGGATTTGGGACATCATGTTGAGATTGTACAGGATGTTGGTGCTTTGGAGTTCTGGGTACAGTTCAGGTTGCCCTGTTATAGGAAGTGTATTATTAAATTAGAGAAGGTTTGGAAAACATTTACCAGAATGCTGCCAGGACTAAAGGGTTTGAGTTATAAGGAGAGGCTGGATAGACTGGAACTTTTTTCATTGAAGCCTAGGGGTTTGAGGGGTGACCTTACAGAGGTTTATAATTCATGAGGGATATGAATAAAGTGAAGAGTTACCCGATATGGTCTCCTCTACATTGGGGAGATAGGACACCAACTTGCTGATTGTTTCAGAGAACATCTCTGGGATATCCGCACCAACCAACTCCACCACCTAAGTGTTTTCCTTAGAGTGGGGGAGTTCAAAACTAGGGGCGTATTTTTCAGGTGAGAAGGGAAAGATTTAAAAGGGGCAACATTTTCACACAGAAGGTAGTTCATATATGGAATAAACTGCCAGAGGGAGTGGTAGAGGTGTGTACAGTTACAATTTTTAAAAACTATTAGATCAGGTCCATGAATAGGAAAGGTTTAGAGGGATATGGGCCAAATGCAGGGATTAGGAGAGAGTGAGGACTGCAGATGCTGGAGATCAGAGTTGAAGAGTGTGGTGCTGGAGAAGCACAACTGGTCAGGCATCATCCGTGAAGCAGGAAAGTCGACGTTTCGGGCATAAGCCCTTCATCAGGAACAAGGCCTGTGGGCCAAGGGGTCTAAGAGATAAATGGGAGGGATGGGACTGGAGGAAGATAGATGGGAAAGTGATAGGTAGATGAAGGTGAGGGTGAAAGTGATAAGTCAGAGAGGAGGGTGGACCGTTTAAGACAGTGGTGCCAAATTGGGAGGTTGGGACTGGGATAAGGTGGGGGCAGGGGCAGTGAGGAAACTGGTGAAATCCACATTGATCTTGTGTGGTTGAAGTGTACCAAGATGGAAGATGAGACGTTCTTCCTCCTGGCATTCAGGTGGTTAGGGTTTGGCAATGGAGGAGGCCAAGGACCTGCATGTCCTTGGAGGAGTAGGAGGGAGAGTTAAAGTGTTCAGCTACAGGGTGGTGGAGTTGGTTGGTGCGGATATCCCAGAGATGTTCTCTGAAACAATCAGCAAGTTGGTGTCCTGTCTCCCCAACATAGAGGAGACCATATTGGGTGCAACACATGCAGTGAATGATGTGTATAGGTAAATTTCTGTTGAATGTGGAAGGATCTTTTGAGGCCTTGGACAGAAGTGAAAGGACAGGTGCAAGCGCAGGTTTTGCACTTCCTTTGATGGCAAGGGAAGGTGGGGGAAGGGGAGGGTGGGTTGGTGGAGGTCGTGGACCTGACAAGGGAGTTGCAGAGGGAATAGTCTCTCCAAAATGGTGTACCCGGATGTTCATCGAGACATAGAGATGTACTGCATGGAAACAGACCCTTCGGTCCAACCTGTCCACGCCGACCAGATATCCCAATCCAATCTAGTCCCACCTGCCAGCACCTGGCCCATATCCCTCCAAACCCTTCCTATTCATATACCCATCCAAATGCCTCTTAAATGTTGCACTTGTACCAGCTTCCACCATGTCCTCTGGCAGCTCATTCCATACACATATCACCCTCTGTGTGAAAATGTTGCCCTTAGGTCTCTTTTATATCTTTTCACTCTCACCCACAACCTAAGCCCTCTAGTTCTGGACTCCCCGACCACAGGGAAAAGACTTTGTCTATTTATCCTATCCATGCCCCTCATGATTTTATACTTTCTATAAGGTCACCCCTCAGCCTCCAACGTTCCAGGGAAAAGAACCCCAGCCTATTCAGCCTCCCCCTATAGCTCAAATCCTCCAACCCTGGCAACATCCTTGTAAATCTATTCTGAACCCTTTCACATTTCACAACATCTTTCCGATAGGAAGGAGACCAGAATTGCATGCAATATTCCAATAGTGACCTAACCAATGTCCTGTACAGCCGTAACATGACCTCCCAACTCCTGTACTCAATACTCTGTCCAATAAAGGAAAGCATACCAAACGCCTTCTTCACTATACTATCTACCTGCAACTCCACTTTCAAGGAGCTATGAACCTGCACTCCAAGGTCTCTTTGTTCAGCAACACTCCTGAAGACCTTACCATTAAGTGTATAAGTTCTGCTAAGATTTGCTTTCCCAAAATGCAGCACCTCACATTTATCTGAATTAAACTCCATCTGCCACTTCTCAGCCCATTGGCCCATCTGGTCAAGATCCTGTTGTAATCTGAGGTAACCCTATTCACTGTCCACTACACCACCAATTTTGGTGTCATCTGCAAACTTACTAACTGTACCTCTTATGCTCACATCCAAATCATTTATGTAAATGACAAAAAGTAGAGGACCCAGCACTGTTCCATTGGTCACAGGCCTCCAGTCTGAAAACAACTCTCCACCACCACCCTCTGTCTTCTACCTTTGAGCCAGTTCTGTATCCAAATGGTTGGTTCTCCTTTTATTTCATGAGATCTAACCATGCTAACCAATCTCCCATGGGGAACCTTGTCAAATGCCTTACTGAAGGCTGGGGCTGGGGAAATGGGGGAACTGGTAAAATCCACATTGATCCTGTGTGGTTGAAGAGTACCAAGATGGAAGATGAGACATTCTTCCTCCTGGCATTCAGGTGGTTAGGGTTTGGCAATGGAGGAGGCCCAGGACCTGCATGTCCTTGGAGGAATGGGAGGGGGAGTTAAAGTGTTCAGCTACAGGGTAGTGGAGTTGGTTGGTGCGGACATCCCAGAGATATTCTCTGAAATGATTAGCAAGTTGGTGTCCTGTCTCCCCAACGTAGAGGAGTGCAATGAGGGTTAGCGGGGTGGAAGCTGAGGACCAAAGGGGTTCTGTCCTTGTAGCAGTTGGAGGGGTGGGGTTCAAGGGCAGAGGTGCAAGAAATTAAGGAGGTGCACTAGAGGCCATCTTTGACCATGTGGGAGGGGAAATTGCAGTCTTTGAAGAAGGAGGCCTTCTGGAATGTTCTATGGTGGAATTCGTCCTCCTGGGAACAGATGCAATGGAGGCAGAGGAATTGGGAATAGGGAATGGCATTTTTACAGGAGACAGGGTGAAAGGAGGTGTAGTCCAGGTGGCTCTGGGAATCGTTGGGTTTGTAGTTGAGTGTTGAGTCAGTTGCCAGGAATGGAGATGGAGATGGAGAAGTCCAGGAAGGGAGGGAGGTAGCAGAGATGGTCCAAATGAACTTGAGGTCAGGGAAGAAGATGTTGGTGAAGTAGATGAACTGGTCAACCTCCTCATGGGAGGGCAAGGTAGTGCTGATACAATCATCAATGTAGCGGACGCGTTAGGACCTATTGTTGTGCTTAAATACAATAACCAAATGTTTTAAAAGTGAGAAACAGCTTTGTCTCTTTTTAATGAGTTTCCTCTTTTGTATCTGTAAAGTCATTATTTCTGTGCAATAACTAAAGCATACAGCGTGGGAGAGTTAATTCAACCCCCACAAACGCAATTTGACTATAGACAGCCTGGAACTAATTCCAACATTTGGGTAGTTAACTTGCAAAAGGAGTCATTCACTGTTACCTAACCCAATAATACAGATGTGGGCAATTTGTCTGGCCAATCTCCACGCCAAGCATTGAAAATGTAAATCCCCCACTGTCCAATGACAAGGAGACAATTAATTCTCCAATGCATGTGGCTGTAGTACTCTTTTAATTAAATCAAGAAAAGCTCCAGAACTGTTTCTAACCTTACGTTCTGTGTGACAAAAACATTCTGAGTTACCTTAGAACAGTTGCCTTTTTATGTGGTTTGTCACATTAGGGAGAGGTGATATGCCCAACAGAAAGGGGGAATCCAAGGCAAGGCCCTCCAGAGTCTTATTTCCATCCCTCCAAAAAGAGCCAAAAAGCACTATTCCTTCTTAACTGTTTGGGAAGCAATGTCATCCAGGAGGAAAGGTACATTAAGCTACAAATTAGTTCACCAAACTTTGCCAACTGCAGGAAACCATGATGTGGAGGATGGTGTGATGGCCTCGTGATATTATCATTGTACAATTAATCCAGAAAACCAGGTAATGTGATGTGAACCTGGGTTTAATTCCTGACATGGCAGCTAGTGGAATTTGGATTCAATAACCATCTGGAATTACATGTACAATGGTGACCATGAAACCAATGCTGATTGTCAGGGGGAAAACCTAGCTGATTCACTAGTGTCCTTTAGGGAAGGAAACTGCCATCTGTGGGGCGGCACAGTGGTGAGCACTGTTGCCTCACAGCACCAGCGATCCAGGTTCAATTCCAGCCTTGGGTGACTGTCAGTATGGAGTTTGCACATTCTCCCAGTATCTGTGTGGGTTTCCTCCGGGTAATCTGGTTTCCTCCCACAGTCCAAAGATGTGCAGGTTAAGTGAATTGGGCAAGCTAAATTGCTAGTGTTCAGGGGTGTGTAGGTTGGGTGCATTAGTCATGGAAATTGGAGAGTAATAGGGTAAGGGAAGGGGTCTGGGTGGGATATACTTCGGAGGGTTGGTGTGGACATGTTGGGGCTAATGAACTGTTTCCACACTGTAGGAATTCTTAATTGGTCTGGTCCACAAGTGATTCCAGACCTACAGCAACATGATTTATTCTTAACTGGGCAATTAAGGATGAGCAATAGATGCTAGCCTGACCAGTTTCACCCACGTTGTGAGAATTAATTTTTAAAAGCTGTATATTGGATAGATGGAATTGCCAATGCAAATTACATGGACAAAGTACATCTGCAATAATGTATCTGTTGTTGGCATTCTCTAATTGCTCATTAGATTTTTCGCTCTCCATGACTGAGCTGAACGAACCTCAAACATTAGTGAAGTTGCTATTACAAATCTTCCAGGAAACTCTCAGTTGAATTCCTGAGGAAACTCTCAGCGGAGTGGATCCTGTCACAGACTATCTTTGTTACTGTCAGTTTGACCTCATTGCCATGGTCACCAGGCTGCAGCAAGCACATTCCATCACTGGGGAAATGCAATAGTAGCTTTTTCCAGGTTAGTTTCTTCTTAGCTACTGACACAAGTACAACTGAACATTTCCTTTTCCGAAAGATCCAGCTCCATAGCAACATGGAAGGAAAACTGTTATTCATTGTCACAGAGAGCTTCAGCATATATTTTGGTTCCTGTGGTAACAGAAATGTGCTAACTAAATAAACAAAGGAATTAAAGCTGAAACTATTGTTGGGATGGAGTAAGAAGGCGATGTATTGATTAAACATGAATCAAACAAGCAAATATCTGTTAACCTCTAAGCTTTACAGAAAAGGTTATTTTTCCCTGATTTTTAGCTTAGTTTTATTTCAATTCCTTTGCTGGTGCCAGTGGGATCTTAGTTTTGTCTTTCTCACTCTCTGAAGCTCCTGATTTGGGGAGCAGAATTCAAAATAGGCAGGCCCTCTAGTCTTGTTATATGTGCACGTCCTGTTGTCTGATCAATTTTCAGAAAGATGAAGAGGCTTGGAGGATGTCAGAGAGGAATCACAGAGCCTAAGGCTCAAGATTTCTGTCTGAGAATAGCTTGACAGGTATGCTGGTCCTCAATGATTTCTAGTGATTTTTGCAATACATTCAGAACCTCATTCACAAACTTGTTCAGCACTTGGGCAAGTGTTATCACATTGCAATGGTAAAAACAAGAAATAAAGAGAAATACCTTAATTTATACTTCATTGCTTACAACTATAGGATGTCTCAAAATGCTTTGCAACAATAACTTATATTTATATACCATCTTTAATGTAATGAAACTTTCCAAAAGTGCTTCATGGCAGCATTATAAAACAAAGCATGACTCTGAGCGATACAAGTTCAGGTATTAGGTCAGATGCTGTAAGTTTTAAAGAGGAAGTGAGGAAGCAAGACAAAGGGGTGTAGGGCAAGGATTCCAAAACTTAGGGTGTGGACAGATAAAAGCATGAGAACTAATGGTACAGCAACAGTGATTGGGGATGCATAAGAGGCTAGAATTAGTGGAGCACAGCTATCTCAGAGATTGCATGGGTGGAGATTACAGAGACAGAGAGAAATAAGACCATGGAGTGATTTGGAGGCAATGTGATGTAAAATATATTATTTACATATGTTTCAATATCATTTGTTTATGAGTTTGGATTTTAGATTTTGAATTAGTGGCATATGAGCTTTTCTGTATCTGAAGGGATTTAATGTTTAACCTGTTAATATTTCTGTTGTCATAGTTTATTTTAAAGCATTTTGAAAGAGAGAGCCTCCAAGAATGCATAATTATTGATTTATATTTGGAGAATTTATGAGTGAGCAAAATATACAATATAATATAGTAGACTTTTTGATGGAAGGGTTTGAATTCTGGATACCCACAATTTGGAAAGAAACCTTTCAGCTTGGGGGAGCTCTGCAGAAGTCTTAGCTAAAGAAAGCAGTTGCACCTGAGAAAGGGAGAAGAGAGTTTAGATTTACATTAAAAATATGTTTATCTCAGAGTAAGAAGAGTAATTAATAATTCTAGGCAAAGAATATTTAGGTCAAACCCCTGCAATTGTTGTTTGAAACTGAGTAAGCTAAACTCAGGTGAATGAAGGCTCTAGGCTATTAGATTTACTGACTAGGACGTAAAGTCCCAGTTAAACTAAGCCTACTAAAGTGTTAAAGAAAGATTTTTTTTCTCTCTGGTGTGAGTACTATACAAGGAGTTATTTTGGGTATTGTATAGATTTGACTTTGGAATCTGTAAACAAGTGTTTTGAGGATTAATGGGATTAATGTATATTTAACTGTGTTTTTCAATATCTCTAAACTTGTGCCACGTGTAAGTAGTTTGGGTTTATTCATTTTTATCTTCATTTCTTTTCTTTTCTGAAATAAACTTCTGTTGTACTGTTAAAACCAAATCTGCAACATTGTGTGACTATGTTTCATTAAAAGCAAACTGAAATATGATCTACCAAGTTAGATTTCAGATCTAACATGCCCAGTTGTCAGCTGTGATTATGATACTAACACTAACTGGCACAACTGAAAAGATTTGACTAACCTGTTTACACATAATACCATACTTTCAGCAGATGCATAGCCAAAATAACAGAGAGAATCTGATTTTTGGAGCCTTGGCCAGTGAAGTCATCATACTCAAGGAAGGGAAAATCATGCCCTTTTCCTTTCTTAGCTCAGGAACAATTAAATACAATTTTTTTTTCATTTAAACTGAGGAAATCTGTGTAAATCCTTCATAGTCTCAAAGTCAAACAACAGTACAGCACAGTAACAGGCCCTTCGGCCCACAAATACTGCACCAACACATGATGTCTTTCTAAACTAAAACCTTTTCCCTCTATGTGGTCTATATTTCTCTATTCTCTGCCCATTTAAATAACGGTCAAGATGTCTCTAAAATGTTGCTGTTGTATCCACCTCCACTACCATCTCTGACAGAGCACTTACCACCCTCTTTGTACAAACATGCCTTTCACAGCTTTAAACTTTCCTCTTTTATCTTAAACCTATGTCCCTAATAATTGGCATTCCCACCCTGGGTAAAAGACTCTGACAATCCATTCTATCCATACTTCTCATAAATTTGTAAACTTCTCTCAGGTTGAATATCAAATCCTTTGATATTCAAGTAAAAACAAACCAAGTTTATCTAATCTATCCTCTTTGGTAATACCTTCCAAAACAGGCAACTACCTGGTAAACGATTTCTGTACCCTTTTCAAAGCCTCCACATCCTTCTGGTCGTGTGATGACCAGATCTGTCCATAATATTCCAAATTTGGCCTGATGTTCCATACAACTGCAACTTGGCTTGCTTATTTTTATATTTTATGCCCCAAACGATGAAGGCAAACATGCCATATGCCTTCTTAACCAACTTAAACTGAAGATAATAGGACATTTATGGAATTAACAAGATGCATCCTCTCTAGGTTAAAATGCAAAAGCGTGACGTTGACAAACAAGGAGTGAGAGAACGAGAGGAATCATTTAGAGTCATATGGCATGGTCCAACCAGTCCATGCAGACCATAATCCTAAATGAAACTAGTCCCACCTGCCTGCACCTGGCACATATCTCTCCAAACATTTCCTATTCATGTACTTATCTAAATGCCATTTAAACATTGTAACTGTACCTGTATCCACTAAATTCTCGAAGTTCATTCCATACATGAACCAGTCTCAGTGTAAAATATTTGCCCCTTGTCTTTTTTAAATCTTTCTCCTCTCACCTTAAAAATGTGCCCCCCTAGTCTTGAAATGCCCCACCCTAGGGAAAAGACACCTGCCATTTACTAATCTATATTCATGATTTTATAATCCTCCATAAGATCACACCTCAACCTCCTATGTTCCAGTCAAAAATGTCTCAGCGTACACAGCCTCCCCTTCTACCTCAAACCCTTCATTCCCTCCTCATCTGATTATAACATCATCCTCAACCAACATTATGAAGACAGATTGACTGATCATTCTCATTGTTATCTTGGGAGTTTACTGTGTGCTAATCGCTACTTGGATAAAAATGTGGTCATCTTAAGAGGAAGGTTTATTCTGACTGGGTCTGTATCCATTGGAATTTAGCTGAATGATCATTGAATGTATCAAAACATGTTAAACGCTGAAGGGGCCTGAGAAGGTGGATACTAAAAGGAAGCATGTGGGAGAGTTTGGAACTAAGCAACACAGTTTAAAAATAAGATGGAAATGACAACTTTTTTTTCTCTCAGTAGACTATATATCTATGGAATACTCTTCCCAACAAAGTAGGGAAAGCAAATGGAATATTGGCCTTTATTTCAAGGGGAATGGTAAATAAAAAGTGGGAGGTTTGTTCTCAGCTGGAATACTTTGAACAATTTGATCCCCTTATCGAAGAAAAGGTATACTTGCATTGGAGGTAATCCAGAGAAGGTTCAGGAGGCTGATACCAGGTATGGAAGGGCTGTCTTATGAGGAAAGGGTTAGTAGTTGGGCTTGTACTAACTGGTATTTAAAAGAAAGACCTATTGAAACATAACAGATGGGTGGCACGGTGGCACAGTGCCAGAGACCTCGGGTTCAATTTCCGTCTCAGGCGACTCTCTGTCTGGAGTTTGCACATTCTCCCCGTGTCTGCGTGGGTTTGCTCCGGTTTCCTCTCACAATCCAAAAATGTGCAGGTTAGGTGAACTAGCCATGCTAAATTGCCCGTAGTGTTAGGTGAAGGGGTAAATGTAGGGGAATGGTTCTGGGTGGGTTGCGCTTCGGCAGGTCGGTGTGGACTTGTTGGATCGAAGGGCCTGTTTCCACACTGTAAATAATCTAATCTAATCTAAACAGATAAAATGAGGAGAGGTTGTTTCTCCTCATGGGAGACTCTAGGACCAGAGGCACAATCTCAGAGTTGAAACAGGGTTGATGAGGGATTTTGTTTTCTCTCAGAGGGTACTGAATATGTGGAATTATTTATTACAGAGCGCTGTTAAGGAGAGATCATTAAGGCTGGGATAGACAGACTTTTAACCAATAAGGGAATCGAGGGTAGGGGAAAAATAGTGTTGAGGATTATCAGTTCAACCATGATCTGCTTGACTCAATGAATTGAATGGCCTGTTTCTGCTTGTATGTCTTACAGTCTTATGACCAAGGAATGAGTAAAGGGTGGTGGTCATTAGATGGTTAATGAGGCAAGTAGAATTGAAGCCACAATCCCATCAAAAGATACAGTAGACTCTAAGGGCTCATGCCCGAATCGTCGATTCTCCTGCTCCTTGGATGCTGCCTGACCTGCTGCACATTTCCAAGAACACATTTTCAGCTCTGATCTCCAGCATCTGCAGTCCTCACTTTCTCCTCTAAGGGCTAAATGGCCTACTCTTGTTCATAATTCATATGTTCATATAGACACACACAACCCCATTGTCAATTTCTACTAGTCCCCATTAGCACAATTTATCCTCCCAGGATGACCTTTACCCACTCCTTTGTCTGTCCAACTGTTTTTGTCTATCTCCACCTATTATATACTCCCACCCCATCTTCTTTATAAACACCAATCTTTTCCCAGCTCCCAACAGTTGTGAAGAAGAGTCACTGGACCCGATAAATTAATTTTGATTTCTTTCCACAAATGCTGCTAGACTATGAGAATTTCCAAGAATTTCTGTCTTTGTTTCAGAAAAGGTAATTCCCTATTGTCGATAGCAACAGATCAAAGTACAATGGACGTTTTTAACTTTTAATTGTAAAATGTGAATTTTAAAAGAAGACTGCTGCAAATAAAAATTGCTATAGTTGTAAACTTAGTTCGTGCTGGCAAAGTGCGAACCTTGGAATGTTACGCATGTAGAGTATCAGAGAAACCTCAAACAGACAAACATGTAGCAGAAAGAGATAATAAAGGTAGCTGAATATCTTCCACCTCTGTAGTAAGCCACCTTCTGAGAATTTTTTTTGTGTTATGTCCTTTCAGGAATCTACAAAAAGGGGTATGAAAATGTATGTGCAACCCTGATTTGTATGCACGAAATGCACCGAAGCTGGTACCCGTCACTAAGTCACTCTTTATTTACTTGTGCGCAATATACTTGTTGTGGCCAGCCAGCAGGGAGTCAGCCACCTGAACTGAGGAGATCTAATCTCCAGGTTATATTTTTCCCTTTTTGCTTCACAGTGTTCTGCACATCGAGTGCAGAAAACTTTATTTGTATTCCACCACCAGGAAGAAAAGAAACTCCCAAGTGGCCAGTGATAAGCAGTGCCTTTCTCAAAAAAAGACAATGGTGAGTGATAAAAAAAGTGAAGGGAAGGGCAGGGATTAAATCAAGTTAAAGTCGGAGGGGCAAATAAAGCACTCCACACCCCAAGGTGCCCCCATCCCATTGAAAGTCTCGAGCGTGTTTGTGGACACTGCGTGTTCCCTCTCCAGGGACACCCGGGCCCAAATGTAACCGCGAAAGAGGGGCAGGTAATCAGCCTTAATGACTCCCTCCACAGCTGCTGCCTGGACCTGTTTATGGCAAGCCTGGTCAGGCCCAGAAGTAGACCCAAGAGAAGATCCTCTGACCTACCCTCCCCCTTCTGCACCGGCTGCCCAAAGATCAAGAGCTTGGGATTAAAGTGCAATCAAAAACATAGAATAAGATCTTTGAGAAAACCAAAAAGGGAGTGCATCCCATATATACATGGTCCAAGGACTCCACAGCACTACAGAACAAGCAGTTGGGGCTGGGACTCCATGAACCACTGCAATCTGTGATTGCAGGGGACTGCTGCATGTAGCACCCTCAACCCCAGATACCAGAGAGAAAAGGGGAAGACTCCTGCATGGAGATCCCTCCATTGGGGACTTCCATCGCCTGGCAGTAAGTGAGCATGCCAAGGCGTGTCCATGCAGTAGATGAAGGAGAAGAGATGGATGATGTGCAGCTGCAATCCGTACAGGGCTCGCCATTCGCATCATTAAATGATACATTACAAAAGTTAAAGAGGTGGCTCAGGTTGTGGGCCACAGGCTCCCGGGGGAAGTGTGGCACCTTGGGGCCAATGTGACATTCTGTCTGATGATGGGGCAGAGTAGGGGTATGATCTTAGAGTAGTTCACAGGGCGGTGCAACATTGTGGGCTGAAGGGCCTGTTCTGTGCTGTATTGTTCTACGTTCTATGTTCTGGCCGGGTGACTGGCATCGGGGTGGCCTACCCACCTTCCAGCCTTTTGGGGTGACAGCTTTCGGGATGATCTATGAGCCTCCCAGCTCACAGTGAGGCCTGCCAGACTCAGGGACACACAAGACAGTGCAGGTGATAAACCCAACAAGCAACAAGACAGAGTCAATTATCAACAAACAGAGTCCCTTCTGGTACAGACTTCCTTACCATAAACAGTTCTCTTCAAAATGCAGATTCCATTCCCAGGAACAGAGTCCATTCCAGAATCCACAAAGTGCATTGTCAGAAATAGAGTCCACTCAAAACTGCAGAGTCCATTGCTAAAAACAGAGTCAACAACCGAGGGCAGAGTCCACTCCTGAAGGCAGCAATTGCACACAAGTGTTCAGTTTCTGTAGAGTTCTGGCCCATCCATAGAGAACCAAGCCCACTCACAGGAACAGTACATTGTAAAGTGCAGTTAACTCACAGGTGTTCAGTCTTTACAGAGGCCTAGTTCACCCACAAAGGACCAGGCCTACCCACAGGAACAGCCCATCTGGAAAATGTATTTTCTCACAAGCTCAGTCCAAACTCCAAAAGAGTGAAAACACGTTCAAAAGAAAGAAAACCAGAGTGCAAGGGCTAAGCCCTGCCACTCAATCAGCATAGCCCTCTTCTCAAAGTAAAAGAGGAAAGAGTAACACACAGGCTGTTAGCAGCCAGAGAAATAACAGTTCCCTAATGAGAACGGAGTTACGCCTGAAACACATTGTGTGGATCAGCAGTTTAGAAAACAGTCCTCACTAAGAACGGAATAACAGTTAACAAACTGGCTATATAATTCAGCCACTTCAAGAATCAGGCTCTCCCCAAAAAAAAGCAGGAACCAGTAGCAGCAGTAACACACTGACTGTGACCCAGCCAGCTCAGAGTCAGTTCTCAAAACTGAGGAGACTCTAAATTTCCTGGATATATATTTTTTTTCTTTCTTTTCCTCAACACTACTGCCTAACAGCTTGTTTTTCCCCACCATCCATGTCGTGTGTGAGCAAGTGTAGGACGCAGTGAAGTGTGTGAATCTTTAATTTTTTTTCTTTCATGATGTGTGTGTGAGGTGTGAGAACAATAAAAAACAACAGGTGTATAAATCTTTATTAGTATTCATCCACCAGGAAGAAAGGAAAAATCCGAGTGACCAATGACAAGCAGTGCCCTTCTCAACAAAAGGCAATGCTGAGTGATCAAAAAAGTGGACAGGAGGGCAGGGATTAAATCAAGATAGAGTTAGACGGGGAAATAAAGCATTCCACAGTGCCCACCTCTCCCTGAAAGCCTCGAGGGTGTTGGTATACATCATGTGTTCCTCCTTCAGGGACACCCGGGCTCAAACATAACCACAGAAGAGGGGCAGACAATTGGCCATAATGACCCCTCCACGGCCCGCTGCCTGGATCTGTTTATGGCCAGTTTGGCCAGGCCCAGAGCAGACCCATGAGGAGATCCTCTGACCTACCCTCCCCGCTCTGCACCGGGTGCACAAAGATCAGGAGCATGGGGCTGAAGTGGAACCAAAAGCAGAGGAGAAGGATTTTAAGAAACTCAAAAAGGGAATGCAAATGCCCACACCCTATATATACATGGTCCATGGAGTTTGCAGCACCACAGAAGAAGCAGTTGGACTGGGAGTCCATGAACCACCGCAATCTGTGGTTGCAGGGGTCTGCTGCATGCAGCTCCCTCAATCCCAGATCCCTGAGGGAAAGGGGGATGATTCCCATGCAGAGAGTGGGATCCCCACCGTCCAGTGGTAAATGGGCACATCAGGGCATGTCTAGGCGATGTTTGAGGGAAAAGAGGTGGATGGTGTGCAGGTCCATCCGGTTAGGGGTGCATGCAGACCGGATTCCATCACACACCTGAGCATCCTCCAACTGGTGCACTACGTCAGGTCCAAGCAGTTCCGTTTTAGGCGTTGAATGGCAGTGGCCATGAACCAGAGATCTCCAGTGCCCTGCTCACTATATCTTGCAGCAGTATCCAGGCCAGGCCCCTGCCACCCAGCACGTCGCCAAACCTGGTCATCCTCGCCACCACAGTCCTCCCCTCGGACAGCCATTCGAGCCTATGGCGAGTATGGAGTTGCGGATTCCTGAGCAATGGCTCCCTGACGACAACCACTATTCCTGCCAGAGGGTAGGTACAACGCGATTCAACCATGTTCCAGACAATGATCAGGACCTGGTAAAAGACAGGCAGCGTCCTGAAAGCGATCTCCAGATGGTCACGATTGGTGAATAGAAGCTGCGTGTTGTAGTTGAGGTTACACACCTGGTGGAAAAAATACGTTGCCAGGGCACACCACCTAGGTGGAGGCAAAATGTAAAGGTATCGCTGCAAGGCCTGATGGTGGAAAGTCGCCACCTGAGTGTGAAAACACACCAGCGACTGACCGCCTTCCTCAATAAGGAGATTCAGGACCTGCACAGCGACGCAGTGCATCTTTTTGTCCCAGAAGAAGTAAACCAATGTTCTCTGGATGTCAACGCAAAAACCAGGAGGAGGGACAAAAGGGACCAGCCAGTACCACAGTATGGCCACCACCAGCTGGTTTATGACCAGCACCCAACTCCTGTAAGATAGCACTTGGAGCAGTCCTGTCCAGCGGCCTAGGTGAACTGAGACTTCTCTAGCTCCTGCCAGTTTGCTGACCAGGATTCCTCAGCTGGGCTGAGGTAGACCCCAGGTAGAGGAGATGGGTGGTACTCCAGCTGAACCCCATAACTCCTCTGGCAGAGAGTCCACCCACTACGGGCCATCCAGTAGTCCGGAACATTTGGCCCAATTGATCCTGCTGGAAGATGCTGCTGAGCACACCGTCTGGCACTCACGCATCCTCCTAGGTCAGCCAGGTCAGTGAAAGTGAGGAGCTTTCCGAGAGAGTGGGATCTGGTCCTGCATCACCAGCTGGCCTCAACAACGTCCTCAGTACACCCCTTCTTGGAGTGCTCCGAGGTCAAGTCTTTGGGCAGCAGAGTCTCAGGGCCCCACTCCTCTCCTGACACCGGGATGCTCAGCTCCTCAGGGAAAATGTCCTCCCCAAGGGCCAAGGCACCCAGAAAAAGTCTGGGAGAGGGGGAGGAGGATAACACCTTCCTCCCCTCCACCGGCAGTATTGAGAACATTACGGCCCGCACCGTGACTCACAATGGTTCCCGGTTCATCTACAGGGGCTGATGCAACAGTAGCAGCAGAAGGAACTGCTGCAGCTCCTGGGGCTTCAGGCAAGATTAGGCCGTGGTGCGGGACAGGCAGGAGATGACGAGGGCTCATCTCCTGGGGAGGGGCAACACTGCCAGCGTGACACTGGGAACTCCCTTCTCACCAGGGGGCAGCACCTTTTTCCCAGCGAGAGGCGGGATACTGCCTAGGCCCTCCATTCCCAGCCCATTTTGGTGGTTGTGTGGCCTGAGACTTTTCCCCCCAGCCTCTCCAGAAATGCTATTTTCTTGGGGAAAGCATAGAGTGTGGCAAAGGCAGGGAGAGCCAGTTGTGTCACTTCCTGTCCTGTGCTTGGGATAAAGTGAGGACTGCAGATGCTGGAGATCAGAGCTGAAAATGTGTTGCTGGAAAGGCGCAGCAGGTCAGGCAGCATCCAAGGAGCAGGAGAATCGACGTTTCGGGCATGAGCCCTTCTTCAGGAATGAGGTTCCAAAGAGCAGGAGAATCGAAGTTTCGAGCCTCATTCCTGAAGAAGGGCTCATGCCCGAATCGTCGATTCTCCTGCTCCTTGGATGCTGCCTGACCTGCTGCACCTTTCCAGCAACACATTTTCAGCTATGCTTGGGATGTCAGATGGTGGAGGGTGGGGCAGGACCCAGAGAGCCATCAGCAGCAGCAGCAGTGGCAGTGGTGGCAGAGTCCCCAGGGTCAGAGCCTGGTTCTGGCTGAGTGGAGCAGGGCTTGGGAACCTCAGGTCCAGGTGTTGTAGAGCTGGCCTCAGGCACAGGTTTGACAGGAGTTGTTGCAATGGGGTAGGTTTCAGTCACAGGGTCAGGGGCAGAGATCCCTCAGGGATCTACGCCATGGGGCGGGGTTCAGGGATTGGGTTAGGCAGTACAATTTTCCAGTGGGGGTAGGGGATATCAACTGGGCAAGGTACAGGCACAGGATTGATAGAGGTCACGGTTCCCATGCAGGGGCATTGCTGGCGTTTTCACGCCATGGTAGGGCAGGGTGAGGGTCCAGTCCTGAATGTGGGGGGGGAAGGGTTTCCAAAAACAGGGCAGGATCGGTGTGCCGAGTCTTCTTCCACGTCTTCTGATAACTGAACGCTCACCTCCCTCCCTGCCAGAGGCTGAAGCACTGGTAGCCTCTAGCTTAGACCCTGCTAACGGGGCCTTCGATGTTGTCTTTGGTGGAGGTGGACTGGGTGCAGCGGCACCACCCATGGCTGCTGGTGTGGGCTAGGCAGCCTTCTGGGTGGGGCAGTTCTTTCTTATGTGCCCCACTTCGTGACACAGGTAGGACCACACGCCGTCCATAATCAAGAAGATACGGTAGGCCACCTCATCATGGAGGAAGGTGAAAGAGCCCACGGTGACTTCTTTCCGGGCCAGGCAAATGAACATCTGGCGCCGGAAGGAGTCGATGTGTCTGAGGACAGGGTCCTTCAGACCGAGCATGAGTGGTTCGATAATCAACCGGATCTCCCCTAATGTCTGAAGGTGGTAGAGAAGAAGCTCGCTGGCAATAAAGGGCAAGATGTTGGAAATCACGGCCGTGACCTCCAAAGGGTCGACAGGTACATTTGTCCTGCTCTCAGTAAGCCCCTTCTCCACGGCCAGGTGGACTGCCTGCTCGGTCTTCAGGAAAAATACTTCCTTCCTGTACATTTGGGCGGCAGCGACAATGGCTAGCGGACCGACCACACTAGCCAACGCCTTACTGCAAGCCTCGATGGTCATGTTCAGGTGCAGGTAGGCCTTGACCCCCAGGCATTTAGTCAGGTGCCTGAAAGGGGTTGGGGTTGTAACTGGTGCTGGAGCAGCTGAGCCTGAGGCGGTGGTACCCCGGAGCCTGCTGTCTTGGGGCTCGCTATGTTGCACTGCTGAGCAGCCTCAGAAGATTTCTCCCAGGCAGGTCTCGGGCAAATAGCAGTGATCCCTGCACTGGAAGATTGACAACAGCAGCAGTCCCAGATGTTAGTGGGGCCCAGGCAGCAACAGCAACAGCAAGAGTCTCGGGTGTTGGCAGAGCCCAAGCAGCAGCAGTGAGGGCAGGCTCCAGGCAGCAACACTAGTCCTTTAATCAGGCTGAGGCCCAGGCAGCAACAGCAACAGTCCCTGGTGTAGATGGGGTCCAAGCGGCAGCGGTGGAGGCAGGCCCCACGCAGCAGCAACAGGTTCTGGTCCAGGTGAGGCCCTGGGTAGCAGCGGCGGAGGCAGGCCCCAGGCAGCAGCAGCAGTCTTAAATCCAGTGGACCCTAAGCAAATCCCAGCCAGCAGCAGTGGGGGTTTACCCCAAGCAGGACCACCAGATCTTTAATCTGGCTGAGGCCCAAGTAATGGCAATGCAGGCAGATGCCAGGCAGCAACAGCATCAGTCCCAGGTGTAGATGGGGCCCAAGCGGCATCAGTGGAGGCAGGCTCCAGACACCAGCAACAGTGTTCAGTCATAGGCAAGCAAATACAACAATAAAAAACCCAAAACAACACATGTCTTCCCCAAACAAAGGGAAAGAAAAAGAAAACTCTCCTCCTCCAAATCCAGGAACCAAGTTGCAGGAGCACACTGACTGTGGCCCAGCCAGCACAGAGTCAGAGCGCTAGACTAAGAGGATTCTAAATCTCCTGGTTATATTACTTTTAACTGAAAAAACATTTATTGGAACAATCTATTTTTATATTAGATTGTGACAGATTAATTTCTATGTTCAGTTAGACTTTTACTGGCTACATGAAATACTTCTCAGTACATCTAGAAAAAAGTAACATCATATAAATAAATGCCTAACTGGTATATCGTTTTGAATACTGTTGGGGGAGATGGCTCACGAGGGGAGGGCAGCAGTTGCCAGGATCGTGGCACTGTGGCGGGCACAGCTGTTTAGAAGGGCGGGAAAAAGACTCGTAGAGCCATAGTCATAAGGAATTCTATTGTGAGGGGAGTAGATAGACTGTTCTGTGGCTGAAAACGGGACTCCCGGATGTTATGTTGCCTCCCAAGTGCTCAGGTCAGGGATGTCACCGATCAGCTGCAGAGCATTCTAAAAGGGGAGGGTGTCTTGGTGCATATAGGCACCAACGATATAAGTGGGAAACGAGATGAGGTCCTGAAAGAAGAATTCAGGGTGCTAGGAGAGAAGTTAAAGAGAAGGACCTCAAAGATAGTGATCTCGGGATTACTACCAGTGCCACGTGCTAGCCAGCGTAGAAATGAAAAAAATAGGCAGAATGGACACATGGCTTGAGAGATGGTGTAGGAGGGAGGGGTTCAGATTTGTTGGACATTGGGACCAGTTCTGGGGAAGGTGGGACTATTACAAAATGGATGGTATACATCTGAACCAGACTGGAACCAAGGACCTTGAGGGAGCTTTTGCTACTGCTGCTGGGGAGTTTTAAACTAATGTGGCAGGGGGCTGGGAACCAGAAGAGAAGACAAGTAGGCAGTGAAGTGGGGACTGGAGACTGTAAGAATAATGAAGAAAGCTTAATAAAGGGAAGAGTAGGCAGAGAGCAGATGAGCGCAAAAATACTGGTGGCATGAAATGCATCTACTTTAATGCAAGGAGTATAGTGTGTAAGGCAGATTGGTGTCCGGCTTGGATTGGTGCCTGGGAGTAGGATGTTATTGCAACCACAGAGACTTGGTTGAAGGAAAGGCATGATGATTGGCAATTGAATGTTCCAGGAAATAGACGCTTCAAACAGGACAGGGAGGGAAGTAAAAGTGGGTGGGGTGGGGGATGGAATTGCATTGCTGGTCAAGGGTGTATCACAGCTGTGCTAAAGGAGCACACTATGGAAGTCTTGGGTAGTGAGGCATTATGGGTGGAGCTGAGAAGTACAAAGGGTGCAGTCATACTGTTGGGGCTGTATTACAGTGAGCATGAGATAGAAGAACAAATCGGTAAACAGATTATGGAAAGATGTAGAGGCAATAGGGTAGTGGTGATGGAAAATTTTCATTTTCCCAACATTGACTGGGATACACTTAACGTCAGAGATCTGGATGGGGTAGAATTTGTAAGAAGCGTCCAGGAGAGTTTTCTAGAGCAATATGTCAATCATGCGACGAGGGAAGGGGCCATATTGGACCTGATACTGGGGAACGAGCCAGGACAGGTGGTAGGACTTGTGGTGGGGAATTTCTTTGGGAACAGTGACCACAATTCTGTAAGTTTTAGAATACTCGTAGACAAAGAAGAGAGTGGTCCTCAGGGAAGAGTACTAAACTGGGCCAAGGCCAATTATATCAAAAGTAGGCAGGAGCTCGGAAATGTGGATTGGACATTTGAAGGAAGTCCACATTTGAGATGTGGAAGGCTTTCAAAGATAGGGTAAAGATAGTGTAGGATAGGCATGTCTCGTTGAAGGCAAAGGATAGGAAGGGTAAGATTCATGAACCATGGATGACAGGAGAAATTGTACAACTAGCCAAGAAGACAAGGGAAGCATACATAAGGTCTAGGCAGCTAAGTACAGAACGGGCCCTGGAAGAATATCAGAAGAGTAGGACAAGTCTTAAAAGAGGAATCAAGCGGGCTAAAACGGGTCATGAAATAGCTTTAGCGAGCAGAATTAAGGAGAATCCCAAAGCATTTTATTCTTATAAAGAAACAAGAAGGTAACTAGAGAAAGGATTGGTCCACTAAAGGATAACAAAGGAAGGCTGTGTGTCAAACCTGAGAGAATGGGTGAGATTCTGAATGATTACTTTGCATCAGTGTTCACTGAGGAGAGGAACATGATGAATGTTGAGATTAGAGATAGAAGTTTGATTAGTCTGGATCACTTTGACATAAGTAGGGAAGATATGTTGGGTAGGCTAGAGGTTATTAAGGTGGACAAACCCCCAGGACCGGATGGGATCTATCCCAGGTTGCTGAGGGAGGCGAGATAGGAAATAGCTGGGGCCCTGACAGATATCTTTGTAGCATCCTTAAAAACAGGTGAGGTGCTGGAGGACTGGAGGGTTGCTCATGTTGTCCCCCTGTACAAGAAGGGTAGTAAGGATATTCCGGGTAACTACAGACCAGTGAGCCTGACGTCAGTGGTGAGAAAGTTGCTGGAGAAGGTACTCAGGGATAGGATATGTTTATATTTAGAAAAGAATGGGCTTATCAGTGATAGGCAACATGGTTTTGTGCGGGGGAGATTGTGCCTTACCAACTTAATAGAGTTCTTTGAGGAAGTGGCCAAGTTGATAGATGAAGGAAGGGCTGTTGATGTCATATACATGGACTTTAGTAAGGCGTTTGATAAGGTTCCCCATGGTAGACTATGGAAAAAGTGAAGTCATATGGTGTGCAGGGTGTTCTAGCTAGGTGGATAAAGAACTGGTTGAGCAACAGGAGATAGAGAGTAGTAATTGAAGGGAGTTTCTCAAAATGGGGAAAAGTGACTAGTGGTGTTGCACAGGGGTCAGTATTGGGGCCACTGTTGTTTGTAATATACATAAATGATCTGGAAGAGGGCACTGTTGGTATGATCAACAAATTTGTAGATGACACGAAGATTGGTGGAGTAGCAGAAAGCATAAGGGACTGTCAGAGAATACAGAAGGATATAGATAGATGGAAGTTGGGTGGAAAAGTTGGCAGAGGGATTTCAATCCAGACAAATGTGAGGTGATGCATTTAGGGAAGACTAATTCTCGAGCAAATTATACAATGAATGGAAGAGCCTTGGGAAAAGTTGATGGGCAGAGAGATCTGGGAGCGCAGGTCCATTGTATCCTGAAAGTTGCTGCACAGGTGGATAGAATGGTCAAGAAGGCCTTGCCTTCAATGGACGGGGTATTGAATATAAGAGCTGGTAAGTCATAATAACATTGTACAAGACATTGGTTCAGCCGCATTTAGACTACAGTTCTGGTCGCCACATTACTAAACGGATGTGGATGCTTTGGAGAGGGTGCAGAGAAGGTTTACGAGGATGTTGCCTGGCATGGAAGGTGCTAGCTATGAAGAACGGTTGAGTAGGTTAGGTTTATTTTCATTAGAAAAAAGGAGATTGAGGGGGCACCTGATTGAGGTTTATAAAATCATGAAGGGTATGGACAGGGTGGATAGAGACAACCTTTTTCCCAGGGTGAAGGATTCAATAACGAGAGGTCATGCTTTCAAGGAGAGAGGTGGACAGTTTAAGGGGATACACACGGCAAGTACTTCACACAGAGGGTGCTGGGCATTTGGAACGCGTTACCAGCAGGGGTAGTAGAGGCAGGCACAGTAGATTCATTTAAAATTCATCTGGATAAATGCATGAGTAGGTGAGGAGTAGAGGGATACAGATGCTTAGGAATTGACCGACAGGTTTAGATAGTACATTTGGATCGGCTCAAACTTGGATGGCCGAAGGGCCTGTTCCTGGGCTGTAAACTTTCTTTGCTCTTTGTTCTTTTTTATCAAAAATTAGTTTGATTCGCTCAGAACAGAAGTGAGAATTTCTCTTTGCCCTCCCTGTTTCTTTGGGCGAACTTTCTTTTGGGCAAGGACAAGTTTATGCATTTTTCATTTACAACAAATTACGTTCTAAACAAAGTGAACAGACAAATTAGAAAATCTCTATAGCCAATGCAATAAATCTAATTGCATACCTATTGCTGTATCCCTTAAAGTCTACAACTCATTGCATGCTCATGGCTAAATTTCAAAAGAAAACTGCCATCGTGTAATAAAATGCCTAGCATTCAACATGTAACACACTAAATGTTAACTTATTTATCTATATCATCACCAAGTCATTCATCCTTTGGAAGAAGAAATTCGATGTAATCTTCAACATCAATGGTGACAAATTTTTTGCTGTATTGCCCATGTGGCTCACCATTTCGCCCAATAAGGAACTTCTCAAAATTCCAGCCAACATCAGAGCAAGGACTGTTTTCGAATCCATAAATTTTGAATCACGCATTAGGATGTCAAAATCATCGTAAGCTTCAGGCAACTTCTTCTTCAGAAAGGTGAAGACTGAATTCTCATCCTCTCTATTCACTTCAATCTTTTTGGACAAATAGATATTTGGTTCAAAGTCATTGCCTGGACAGACATATTTCAAGGAATTAAGGATCTCCTTATTTTAGTGTACAGGAGCGTTTGTACTTTTGAATAATTGGAAACGTGCTCAAGATATCAAATCGGTAACAGTCCTTTGAAAGTTTTGGTACTTTGATCCAAGAAAGAGCATCGCCACTCTGTTGAACTGCTAAATTATATCCTTTTTTGTTTTTTTAATGTCATGTGTGTATAGGTGTGAGACACAGTGAACCGTTAAATTATATTTTTTTTAGGACCAGCCAGCACAGAGTCAGTCCCCAAAACCAAGGCGACTCTCAATCTCCTGGTTATACATATTTTTGTTTCCTTTCTCCCCTTAGCTCCCCACGAACACCTAACTGTGGTAGTACTTATATTTTCCCCAGCACCCATGTTGTGTGTGTGCAGGTGTGAGATATTGTAAAAGACACAAGGTGTACAAATCTTTATTCAGTTTCTACCACCAGGAAGAAAGGAAACACCCAAGTGGCCTGTGACAAGTAATACTTCTCATCAAAGGACAATGATGCGTGATCAAAAAAGGGGTTAAATCAAAACAGAGTTGGAGGGGGAAATAAGACACTCCATTCCCTGTGGTGCCCACCTCTCCCTGAACAGCTTGAGGGTGTTGGTAGACACCACGTGCTCCTTCTTCAGGGACACCAAGGTTCGAACGTGTCTGCGGAAGAGGGGAAGGCCATAACGACCCCCACCACGGCCCACTGCCTGGACCTGTTTATGGCCAGGCCCTGGAGCAGACGCACCAGGAGAACCATTAAATTATATTTTTCTTCTTTTTTTTTTGTTTTTTTCTTTACTTTTTTTCCTGCTTTACCCCCACACTATCACCTAACTACGGTAGTGCTTATATTATCCCCAGCACCCATGTTGTGTGTGTGCAGGTGTGAGACACAGTGAAAGACACAAGGTGTACAACTCTTTATTTTCTTTTTCTTCTGTGTGTGTGCAGGTGTGAGACACAGTGAAAGAGACAAGGTACATGAATCTTTATTCAATTTCCACCACCAGGAACAAAAGAAACACCCAAGTGGCCAATCAAAGGGCAATGCTGCGAGATCAAACAGTGAAGGGGAGGGCAGGGATTAAATCAAAATAGATTTGGAGGGGGAAATAATGCACTCCATCCCTAAACAGTTCAAGGGTGTTGGTGGACACCATGTGCTCCTTCTCAAGAAACACCCAGGCTCTAATATAATCACAGAAGAGGAGCAGGCAGTCAGCCCTAACGACCCCCTCCAATGGCCCGCTGTGTGGACCTGTTTATGGCCAATTTGGCCAGGCCCAGGAAAACAGTTGAATTATATTTTTTGATTACAAGCAGTGCCCTTCTCAGAGGACAATGCTATGTGATCAAACAGTGAAGGGGAGGGCAAGGATTAAATCAAAATAGAGTCGGAGGGGGAAATAATACACTCCACTCCCTGTGGTGCTCACCTCTCCCTGAAAATGAGATTGTGATTTTTTTTCTTTTTTTTTGGAAACCCCCAACCCACCTAACTGCAGTAGTGCTTATATTTTGTGTGTACGCAGGTGTGAGACACCGTTAAGTTATATATTTTTTTCACACACTGGTCCAGTTCCCTCAAGAGCTAGCTCTCAGTGTGAACAGAAGGTCTGACACTCCTGTTCTTTTTGTTTTTCCCACACTACCGGCGGCACGGTGGTACAGTGGTTAGCACTGCTGCCTCACAGCGCCTGAGACCCGGGTTCAATTCCCGAATCAGGCGATTGACTGTGTGGAGTTTGCATGTTCTCCCCGTGTCTGCGTGGGTTTCCTCCGGGTGCTCCGGTTTCCTCCCACAGTCCAAAGATGTGCGGGTCAGGTGAATTGGCCATGCTAAATTGCCCGTAGTGTTAGGCAAGTGGCAAATGTAGGGGTATGGGTGGGTTGCGCGTCGGCGGGTCGGTGTGGACTTGTTGGGCCGAAGGGCCTGTTTCCACACTGTAAGTAATCTAATCTACCACCTAACTGCTGTAGCTTATTTATTCCCCAGCACCCATGTTGCGTGTGTGCAGGTATGAAACACCGTTAAATTATATTGGTCACCTCCGGCTTTCTTGATTGGCCAGGTTAACAACAACAATCAGTTACCTCATAGTTAACGAGAATCAGCGTGGTTCCAATCATTACAGTGTACTAGTGGAAAAAAAGAGTGATCCAAGGTTCGTATGTACTCGCCTTGGTTTGAGTGCTAGAGTGCAGTACCACACTAATCTCACCTACATTGCAGGTAAAAGGACTCTCTGGCTCTGAGCACTGCATGTTAATTAGTTTGTAATGGAACCAGAAGGTATCAGGACAAGGAAGACTCTCACACTGCATGCTGCCGGCCAATCATCATTAAGAGGAAACAGGACAAAGTGAATTCAACTAGTGGCACTCAGCGAATATGTGGTCATGTAAATTTAAGTCCAAATTCCTCTTGGCTTTTCCAGCAGACCTCTTCTCTGTCCTGTGTTGGGAATCGACTCGCACTGTCTTTTGAAAGTTACTTCACTCAGTTTCAGTTTGTCCTCAAACTGACTCCCTGCAGCAAGGCCCACACTGGTGATTCCTTTGCCCTCACATCTCAGCAGCTTGCATCTCTTTGATTAGAAAGTTTGCTTCTCTGGCATTCCATTCAATTTGTTACACAGAACAACATTTTCTCTGCTTTGCTCAGCACATGCTCTCTGTGCCCCTGTGCAGTTTTCTCTAGGTCTCAGTGTATATCCCCTCTATGTCTGTCTTTCTCTGGATCTTTGTGTTTGTCTCGCTGTGGGTCTCTGTGCTGTCTCTTTCAGTGTTGTCTTTCTCTCAGTCTCTCTGCTGTCTCTATCTCTTTCTTTATTGCTCTGTGTGTGTCTCTCTCTCTCTCTCTCTCTCTCTCTCTCTCTCTGTGTCCAGATAGACTAGCTACCTCAGGAAGTGTGAAACCTTTTACTTATCTTTCAACAGATAATGGCGTCACATGGCCTGTCTCAATCAGAATCAGAGTCATAGAGATGTATAGCACGGAAACAGACCCATCGGTCCAACTGATCCAGGCCGACCAGATATCCTCACCTAATCTAGTCCTATTTGCCAGCACTTGGCTCATATATTAATTCAATCTCCATCTTCTCATTCCAATCCTGCCTTTCACCTTAAACTGAAGGAGACATTGTAAACAAGTTTTGTAGCAGTGATAGATGGCGTCCTGACCTCATCAATAATAGGGTCTCTGCTTCCATTATGTTTATCAACAGCCTTGAGGAATAATTAAATAGTGCAGAGTGATTACAGGAAGACTTTTGATACTCAGGGCTTCCTGTGGAGGGGAATGGAATGAACCAGCTTTGTGAAACAGCATGTGGTCATGTCATTGGGCACTTCATAGAATCCCTACAGTATGGAAGCAGACCATTCAGCCCATCAAGTCCACACTGACCCTCCAAAGAGCATCTCACCCAGACCATTACCTTACTTCTGTAACTCTGCATTTCCCTTGGCTCAGTGGTTACCACCGCTACCTCACAGCACTAGGGACCTGGGTGTGATTCCAGCCTTGGGGTACTGTCTGTGTGGAGTTTGCACATTGTCTCTGTGTCTGCGTAGGTTTCCTCCCACAGTCCAAAGATGTGCAGATTAGGTAAATTGGCCATGCTTAATTGCCCATCGTGTTCACGGATGTGTATGGTTAGGTACATTAGTCAGGGGTAATTGTAAAGTAATAGGGTAGGGGAATGAGTCTGGGTGGATTAGTGTTCAGAGGTTCAATGTGGACTTGTTGGGCCAAATGGCCTGTTTTCACACTGGAGGGATTCTATGAATCCACCTCATCTGCACATCTTTTGATTGTGGGAGGAAATCAGAGCACCCCGAGGAAACCTACGCAGACACAGGGAGAATGTACAAACACCATACAGACAGTCACCAGGGGGTAGAATCAGATCCAGGGTCCCTGTTGCTATGAGGCAGCAGTATTAACAACTGAGTCACCGTGCCACACTTTTGGTGAGCATTGCCACTCTAGTGGAAACAACTGGGTTAGTTATTTTGATTGATTAACTGAAGCAGTATCGAGAGGAAAATCTAACATTTTCACCCTGAATGCGTGCTGAATCTTTAACAAGGAGCCTGAAGAGGCCTTAGTAAGCAAGTAGTTATGATCATGTCAATACCAACCATACTTTTAATACAGAGGAGCCTGCTTTTGTTACAAATGGTAACAGTAGTTTATTCCTCCAACTCGTGCACAATCAACAAAGACTAGCGTTTATGTGGCACCTATGACAGTGAAAATCCCAAAAATGTCCACAAGAATAAAAACAGAATAAATTGGCATGGAGGCATTAGAAATGGTAACTAAACATTTGTTCAGAAAAAATAGAACATAAATGGTGTCTTAAAGATCAAGAGACAGTGAGAGAGACAGAGATTGAGAGGGAAAGATAAAGACTATGATGGTGAGGGTGAAAGACAGAAGACAATGACAGAGATAAAGAGTCAGAGAGAGATCGAGGCAATGAGACAGACAGAGAGAGAGGCTTATGCCCGAAACATGAATTCTCCTGTTCCTTTGATGCTGCCTGACCTGCTGCTCTTTTCCAGCAACACATTTTTAAGCTCTGATGTCCAGCATCTGCAGTCCTCACTTTCTCCTAAAGAGTGAGAGAAAGACAGAGACTGTAGCAGAGAGAGAGACAGAAACAATGACAGAGTCAGAGAAAGACAGTGACAGTGTTAGAGACAGAGACAGAAAGAGAGACTGATGGACTGGGAAAATAACCTGGAGTGAATTCTAGATTTTAGTGTCTAAACTGGTGAAGGCCAATTGTAGAACAAAGTACGTGGAAGATGCAGGCTGCCAAAGAAATTCAGAGTTTCTAACGTTCTTGGCTCTGAAGGAGAAAATAGCATTGAAAGTGTCCATGTAGGGATTTGAAGGTGAGGAGAATAAGATAGCAAGATAAAAATTGTGAACACTGGAGTGATTGATGAACAATAAGAGGAATAGTTAGTAAGTTTGCAGATGACACCAAAATTGGAGGTGTGGTGGACAGCGAAAAAAGTTACCTCAGATTACAATGGGATCTTGATCAGATGGGCTAATGGTCTGAGAAGTGGCAGATGGAGTTTAATTTAGATAAACACGAGGTGCTGCACTTTGGGAAAGCAAATCTTAATAGGAGTGTTGCTGAACAAAGAGACCCTGGAGTGCAGGTTCATAGCTCCTTGAAAGTGGAGTCGCAGGTAGATAGGACAGTGAAGAAGGCACTTGGTATGCTTTCCTTTATTGGTCAGAGTGCTGAGTACAGGAGTTGGGAAGTCATGTTGCAGCTGTACAGGACATTGGTTAGGCCACTATTGGCATGCAACTCTGGTCTCCTTCCTATCTGAAAGATGTTGTGAAACTTGAAAGGGTTCAGAAAAGATTTCCAAGGATAGTGCCAGGGTTGGAGGATTTGAGCTATAGGGAGAGGTTGAGTAGACTGGGACTGTTTTCCCTGGAGCATCGGAGGCTGAGGAGTGACTTTATAGAGGTAAATAAAATCATGAGGGGCATGGATAGGATAAATAGACAAAGTCTTTTCCTTGGGGAGGAGGAGTCAAGAACTAGAGGGCATAGGTTTAGGGTGAGAAGGGAAAGATATAAAAGACACCTAAGGGGCAACCTTTTTCACACAGAGGGTGATACATGTATGGAATGACTTGCCAGAGGAAGTGGTAGAGGCTCGTACAATTGCAATATTTAAAAGGCATCTGGATAGGTATATGAATAGGAAGGGTTTGGAGGTATATGGGCCGGGTGCTGGCAGGTAGGACTAGATTGGGATTGGATATCTGATCAACATGGACGGTTGGACTGAAGGGTCTGTTTCCTTGCTGTACATCTCTATGACTCTGTGAATTTGCGCAAGGAAGAATTCAGGTAAAAGAGTTTTGGATGAGTTCAAGTGCAAAGGAGATTTTGTCTATTCACTCACGTGACTTTAGTGTCACTGGCTGGCCAGCATTTATTGCCCACTCATGAGAAGATACTGATGAGCTGCCTTCTTGAACTGTAGCAATCCACGTGCTGTCGGTTGACCCACAACAACGTTACAGAAGGAATTTCAGGATTTTGACTCAGGAACAGCGATATATTTCCAAGTCTGGTTTGCACGGTAACTTGTAGGTGGTGGTGTTCCCATGTATCTGCTAGCCTTGTCCTTCCAGATGGAAGTGGTCGTGGGTTTGTGAGGTGCTGTTTAAGGATTAGATTAGATTAGACTTACAGTGTGGAAACAGGCCCTTCGGCCCAACAAGTCCACACCGACCCGCCGAAGCGAAACCCACCCATACCCCTACATTACCCCTTACCTAACACTACGGGCAATTTAGCATGGCCAATTCACCTGACCCGCACATCTTTGGACTGTGGGAGGAAACCGGAGCACCCGGAGGAAACCCACGCAGACACGGGGAGAACGTGCAAACTCCACACAGTCAGTCGCCTGAGTCGGGAATTGAACCCGGGTCTTCAGGCGCTGAGAGGCAGCAGTGCTAACCACTGTGCCACCGTGCCGCCCAAGGATCTTTGGTGAATTCTTCCAGTGCATCTTGTAGATAGTACACACAGCTGCTATTGAATGTCGGTGGTGGAGAGAGTGAATGCTTGTGAATGTGGTGCCAATCAATCAGGCTGCTTTGTTCTGGATTTTGTCAAACTTCTTGAGTGTTGTTGGAGCTGCATCCATCCACTACTGACTTCTGCCTTGTAGATGGTGGACAGCCTTTGGAGAGTCAGGAAGTGAGTTACTTGCTGCAGTATTCCTAGATTTGACCTGTTCTTCTAACCACAGTACTTATATGATTAGACCATTTCTGTTTCTTAACAATAGTAACACCCAAAGTTTTAATAATGGGGAATTTACGTGATAGTAATGTAATTGAATGTGTTGTCAGCCCAAGCCTGGATATTCTCCAGGTCTTTTTGCATTTGAACATGGACTGCTTCAGTATCTGAAGAGTTGCAAATGGTTCTGAACATTGATGAACATCTCCATATCCAACCTTATGAAGCAAAGTTATTGAAGCAGCTTAAGACGGTTGAACCAAGGACACTACCCTGAGGAACTCCTGCAAAGATGCCCTGCAGCTGAGATGACTGACCACAAACAACCACGACCATCTTCCTATGTGCTAGTATGATTCCAACCAGTGGAGAGTTTGCTCCCTGACATCAACAGATTCCGGTTTTGCTAGGACCCCTTGTTGCCACACTTAGTTGAATCCAGCCTTGATGACAAGGGCTGTCATTCTCACCTCACCTCACCTTTTTCGTCCAAGTTAGACCAAGGCTGTTTTGAGTTCAGGCAGAATCCAAAATGGGTGTCAGTGAGCAGGTTAATGTTGAGCACATGCTGCTTGATAATATCTGTATTCTTTAACAGGATGAGGACATCTCTGGCTAGGCAGCATTTATTGTCCATCCCTAATTACCCAGAGGGCAGCTGAGAGTCAACCACTTTGTTGACGGTCTGGAGTCACATGGAGGCCAGAACAGGAAAGGATAGCAATGAATTGGCAATGGATTTATAGTAGTCATTAGATTCTTAATTCCAGATACTTATTGAATGCAAATTCCAACATCTGCCGTGGTGGGATTTGACCCCGGAACATTATTTGAATCTCTGGGTTAACAGTCCATTGATAATACCACTAGGCCATCACCTCTCCAGATATTATACTGTTGATATTATACTACTGATGATATCTTCTGTCACTTTACTGATGGAAGAGTGGATACTGGACAGGACAAGATTGTCAGCTGAGTCTGGGAATTACAAAAGGCATGAATGAGGATTTCATTAGCAGATGGGCTCAGGCTATTGGAACAAATGCCCAACTTTCAGTCAAATAGCTGTGCAGAATCTAGGTAAAAACAATGACTGCAGATGCTGGAAACCAGATTCTGGATTAGTGGTGCTGGAAGAGCACAGCATCCAAGGATCAGCGAAATCAACGTTTCGGGCAAAAGCCCTTCATCAGGAATAAAGGCAGAGAGCCTGAAGTGTGGAGAGATAAGCTAGAGGAGGGTGGGGGTGGGGAGAAAGTAGCATAGAGTACAATAGATGAGTGAGGGAGGGGATGAAGGTGATAGGTCAGGGAGGAGAGGGTGGAGTGGATAGGTGGAAAAGGAGATAGGCAGGTAGGACAAGCCGGACAAGTCATGGAGACAGTGCTGAGCTGGAAGTTTGGAACTAGGGTGAGGTGGGGGAAGGGGAAATGAGGAAACAATTGAAGTCCACATTGATGCCCTGGGGTTGAAGTGTTCTGAGACAAAAAATGAGGCGTTCTTCCTCTAGGCGTCTGGTGGTGAGGGAGCGGCAGTGAAGGAGACCCAGGACCTCCATGTCCTCGGCAGAGTGGGAGGCGGAGTTGAAATGTTGGGCCACGGGGCGGTGTGGTTGGTTGGTGTGGGTGTCCCCGAGATGTTCCCTAAAGCGCTCTGCTAGGAGGCGCCCAGTCTCCCCAATGTAGAGGAGACCGCATCAGGAGCAACGGATACAATAAATGATATTAGTGGATGTGCAGGTAAAACTTTGATGGATGTGGAAGGCTCTTTTAGAGCCTTGGATAGAGGTGAGGGAGGAGGTGTGGGCGCAGGTTTTACAGTTCCTGTGGTGGCAGGGGAAGGTGCCAGGATGGGAGGGTGGGTTGTAGGGGGGCATGGACCTGACCAGGTAGTCACGGAGGGAACGGTCTTTGCGGAAGGCGGAAAGGGGTGGGGAGGGAACTATATCTCTGGTGGTGGTTTTTGGAGGCGGCGGAAATGTCGGTGGATGATTTGGTTTATGCTAAGGTTTGTAGGGTGGAAGGTGAAACCAGGGGCGTTCTGTCCTTGTTACGGTTGGAGGAGTGGGGTCTGAGGGCGGAGGTGCAGGATGTGGACGAGATGCGTTGGAGAGCATCTTTAACCATGTGGGAAGGGAAATTGCGGTCTCTAAAGAAGGAGGCCATCTGGTGTGTTCTGTGGTGGAACTGGTCCTCCTGGGAGCAGATACGGTGGAGGCGGAGGAATTAGGAATACGGATGGCATTTTTGCAAGAGGTAGGGTGGGAAGAGTGTAATCCAAGTAGCTGTGGGAGCTGGTGGGTTTGTAAAAAAACGTCAGTGTCAAGTCGGTCATCATTAATGGAGATGGAGAGGTCCAGGAAGGGGAGGGAGGTGTCAGAGAAGGTCCAGGTAAATTTAAGGTCAGGGTGGAATGTGTTGGTGAAGTTGATGAATTGCTCAACCTCCTCGCGGGAGCACGAGGTGGTGCCAATGCAGTCATCAATGTAGCGGAGGAAGAGATGGGGAGTGGTGCCGGTGTAATTACAAAAGATCAACTGTTCTATGTAGCCAACAAAGAGATAGGCATAGCTGGGGCCCATAGGTGTGCCCATGGCTACCCCTTTGGTCTAGGGGAAGTGGGAGGATTCGAAGGAGAAATTGTTAAGGGTGAGGATCAGTTCGGCCAAACAAATGAGAGTGTTGGTGGAAGGGTACTGTTGGGGACGTCTGGAGAGGAAAAAAACGGAGGGCTTGGAGGCCCTTGTCATGGCGGATGGTGGTGTAGAGGGATTGGATATCCAGGGCTAAGATGAGGCATTGGGGGCTGGGGAAACGGAAGTCTTGGAGGAGGTGGAGGGCGTGGGTGGTGTCTCGAACATAATGTGGAGAGTTCCTGGACTAGGGGGATAGGACAGTGTCGAGGTAGGTAGAGATGAGTTCTGTGGGGCAGGAGCATGCTGAGACAATGGGTCGGCCAGGGTGGTCAGGCTTGTGGATCTTGGGAAGGATGTAGAACCGGGAAGTGCGGGGTTCCCGGACTATGAGGTTGGAAGCTGTTGGTAGGAGATCTCCTGAGGTGATGAGGTTCTGTATGGTCTGGGAGATGATGGTTTGGTGATGGGGGATGGTGTCCTGGCCAAGGAGTGTGGTAGGAAGAGGCGTTCTTGAGTTGGAGTTTGGCTTCAGCAGTGTAGAGGTCAGTGCGCCAGACTACCACTGCGCCCCCTTTATCCACTGGCTTGATTGTGAGGTTAGGATTGGAGCAGAGGGATTGGAGGGTGAGAGGTTGGAGTGGGGGAGGGGGGTAGACAGATTGAGGCGGTTAATGTCCTGGCGGCAGTTGGAAGTGAAGAGGTCGAGTGCAGGTAATAGGCCAGCGTGGGGTGTCCAGGTGGATGCAGTGTGTTGGAGGTGGGCGAAGGGGTCCTCGGAAGATAGGCGGGAATCCTGACTTGAAAGTAAGCTCGGAGGCGGAGGGGACGGAAGAATTGTTCGATGTCACAGCGTGTATTAAATTCATTGATGCGTGGATGGAGGGGGATGAAGGTGAGTCCTTTGCTGAGGACTGATCGTTCATCCTCAGTGAGGGGGAGGTCTGGAGGGATGGTGAAAACTCGGCAGGGCTGGGAGCTGGGATCTGGTGTGGGTGTGGAGCTGGGAGTGGGGCTGGAACGTGTAACTGGAGTGGGTGTGGTGGTGGGGGGAATGGGGTTGGAGTCATGAACAGGGGTAGTGTTCCTCTTGGGGTTCTGGGAGGTGGGGATAGTGACAGTGGGGTCTGTGGGGGACGTGTTAGCAGAATGCAGGTGAGTGGCGCTGGTGGGGACGGAAGTGGTGGTGACCACGGCAGTAGGGCTGGTGGAAGTCACTGAGCGTATGGCATCAGCGATGATGTGAGGGGCAGAAGTGATATCATGTGTGATGCATGAGGAATTGTGAGGGGCGGAAGTGGTTGTGGGAGTGGCCATGATGGGAGACGGAAGTGACATCATCAATCAGCGTGGGGGTGGCAACTGCATCAGCCTCTTGGCTAATGGTGTCTGAGTAGTTTCTGAGGCCAGGGGAATCTTCTGGAATGTTTGAGGAGCGCTG
The DNA here is from genome assembly GCF_020745735.1 of Hemiscyllium ocellatum. Lineage (NCBI taxonomy): Eukaryota > Metazoa > Chordata > Chondrichthyes > Orectolobiformes > Hemiscylliidae > Hemiscyllium > Hemiscyllium ocellatum. The sequence goes on along the minus strand of NC_083432.1, from coordinate 11,752,881 downwards.
GCTATGGAGGTGGGGAGATAAAAGTTTGTTGTACTTACAGTTTTTGATGTTTGAGATGGAATTGAAATACTGTTTGTGGAGAGTATGAATTCTCCTGAGGATGTAGTACAGAGTGTGCAGAATCTAGTCCAGTCTGAGAATCTGACCAAGAAAGAGAAAAGTTTATCCCTTGGACATGAAGACAGTCGTGGGGACCAAAGAATATGGTTCCAGAATTTCTATTGTTTAATTGGAAGAAATTTCATACCATTCATCTCAAACAAGCTTAGTTAGGTATTGGAGGTGGTCATTTTATGTTATCATCTACACTGACTACTATGCTACCTAATTTTGTATCATCAGCAAATTTGGATTCAAGACTTGATATGCCGTTATTCAAGTCATTAGTATGTGAATAATTGAAGCTCCAACACAGATCCTTGGGAGACACCAGTGGTCACATCCTGCCAACTTGAACGCTGACCTGTTATCCTGACTTTCTATCGCTTGCTACTCAACCAATTTCCCAGCCATTTAAGTGCTTACTCTCAGTTAGTCACTTTACAGTGAAGCACTGTGGTGCCCCCATCTCTTGTCTGTATTATCGGCCCCTTATTTCCATCTGTCATTATTTATAATTTTTCCACTTCCATCTATTTTGCCGCATTGCCTAAGCCATTTTGATATGTATTTGCCATTTGTTATTAAATGTTTCAATCAGTTGATTAATCTGCATCATAGCAGGTTAATACTGTGCACAATTAAGTTCTCTCTTGGTAATACACTTTGTCCATTTATTTAAATATAGGAGTCCTTTGAATCTGCTTAACCAATGGAAGGGCCACTTTGTATTAAAACCAATTAATTAATTAATGAGTAATTAGTTTATTTCCCCCATAGTAATATCTAAGTTTTATTAGCTAATTTAAATTTGATCTATGTACAATCTAAACCACATAAATTCTTCGTAATATTAAAGCCTCAGCAATTTGCCAGATTAATTAAATGAAAGATTCATGGAACATATGAAGTCAAATCTCCAGGAGCAAAACAGAAGAATTATTGTAGAAAACATATGGGACACAGTCGACTGCCACTTGAAATAAATTTGTTTACTAACCAGTAGCATCTGCTTTAATAAGCGGTTAATTAACCTTTAGTGTGAACAGCAGCTAAACTGGCATCCTCTATAGAAAGATTCCAGCTTTGTTACAGAATAACAAAAGCAGAGCAAATTAATCAAAAGGTGTTTCACATTTTCATTGAGGTTCAGCACTGTGTCTCAACAATAACCTTTGATGCCTCAACAATAGCCTTAGATTGAGCATAGATTTTGGTGATAAGTAGGTTCACCATTTTAAATATTGTGTATTAAAGTAAAAATATTTCAAATCTTTGTTGGTGTATCTCTCCCTTTGGACCATTAGATTAATGAATATCGATCAGTAACCCTCCCAGCAGGGAAATCCTTTGAATGAAGATGAAATGAAAATATTCATGACCTCTAAATAATCCTAATGATCAATTTTATAAATCAGAATCTTTTAAAAATTCATTTTGTCAATATTCACCATCCATTTCATTCAGAATGAAGATAAACCAAACAAATTAACATTAATACACAGACAGTTACTGCCATTGTAATCAAATATTTGACAGCATTATTAAGAGGTTCTTCAATGTTACAGGTTAGTCTGAGTAAGTATTTTCGTCATAGCCCCTTAGAAACTGTGACTGATAAGCGTTTCAATTAAGGGATTGTAAATTGTCCCAATCCAAGAGAATGTTACCACAGATTAAATGTCCTCATGTTTGCTATTTAAAACCTTAATTAAATTTTCTTTTCTGTTTGAAATTACAGATAATCACCGTGCATTAAAAAGCACATAGGAAAACATAAATGAGAGTGAAATGAAAGAGATACCACCTCTATCTAGATCTCAGAAACTGCAAGTGTTAATGATTATTGGAAAAGCTTTCAGCATATTGAATACTGAGCTCTTGTAGGACAGTGGTAATGCCCTGCCTTTGGGCCAGAAGGCCTGGGTTCACATTCCACCTGTAAATGTCTCATAACATAGCTGAACAACATTCATGACAGTCAAGAAAGACTGGAGTTTGTTCATCTAGATAAGAGAAGGCTAAAATAGGACCTCCTAGTTTTGATACAGGTTTAAGATAAACAGAAGCTATGTCCATCCATAATCATAGAATCTCTACAGTGTGGAAGCAGGTCATTTGGCTCGTTGAGTTCACACTAAACCTCAAGAACATCCCAACCAGACCCTCCTATCCCAGTCATCCAGCATTTTCCCATGGCTCATCCACTGAGCTGGAACCTCCCTGGACTCTATGGCAATTTAGCCCATAATATTCATCTATTGGTGGGAATCAAAGCTAAGGTCTGCAAATGTAAGATAATCATGAAAATATCCAGCAAGGGATATGGGGAGACATCTTTCCTCAGAGAGTGGTCAGAATATTAAATTTGCTGCCAAAGAAATTGGTGAAAAATTGAACAGCATCATAGAATTCCTACAGTATGAAAGGAGGCCATTCAGCCCATTGAGCCCACACTGCCCCACTGAACAGCATCCCACCCAGACCCACCCCCCTACGTTATCATCCTGCATTTCCAATGGCTAATCCACCTAGCATGAACATCATGGGCAATTTAGCCCAATCCACCTCACCTGCACATCTTTGGGCTGGGAGAGAAAACTGGAGCACCATGCACACCCAGGGAGAGTGTGAAAGCTCCACACAGACAATTGCCCAAGGCTGGAATTGAATCCAGCACTACATTACTACATTAATAAATTACTATTGTGCCTTACATAGGCACAGGATGTCCTAGATCAGGTTACAGCCAAATAAGTATTTGTGAAGTGTAGTTGCTGTTGCAATGTAGAAGTACTTTTCATAGTCAGTTTTCAAATCCAGCAGACCAAGAATGACCAGATAATTAGATTACTTACAGTGTGGAAACAGTCCCTTCAGCCCAACAAGTCCACACCAATCCAGTGAAGCGCAACCCACCCATACATTTATCCCTTACCTAACACTACGGTCAATTTAGCATGGCCAATTCACCTGACCCACACATCTTTGGACTGTGGGAGGAAACCGGAGCACCCAGAGGAAACCCACGCAGACATGGGGAGAACATGCAAACTCCACACAGTCAGTCACCTGAGGTGGGAATTGAACCCAGGTCTCTGGCACTGTGAGGCAGCAGAGCTAACCACTGTGCCACCGTGCTGCCTGTGGTGTTAGTTGAAGAATGAAGGTTGGCCAGGACACTGGAGATAACTTTCCCATTCTTCTTAAAGCAGTATCATGACATCTTCCACCTGTCTCATTTGAGATTAGTTTTCTTAGGAGGAGGCTAGATAAACACTGAAGAAGTAAAACAATAGAAGGATAAAATGATAATATAAGATAGAAAAAGGGTGGGTGAAGGCTCAAGTGGTGTATAATTACCAGTATTGATCTGCCTGAATGAGTGGTTTATTTCTGTGCCATATTATGTAAGCTATGTAGCAACTGAGGAACAAAGTAACGGTTGTTAGCATGTTGTTTGGAAAGAGCAGTCAATATATTCATAATAGTTCCAACCTTGAGAGAGATGGGTATGTTGTACTAGGTGTAATACAGTGTGGAAATACTGCTTGTGGATTTTTTTTTACTTGAAGCTCACTGTATTTCTTTCAACCTTGGATTACAAAGGGTACTGAAATAAATCAAAAATGATTTCTGTGATTTGAAAGAACTGTGGACAAACAGTGTTCCTTTTGGGGCCCCTCACTACAAAGTAAACATAAAATATTTACAAAATGACATTTATAAACATTATTAGAAAACTTGAATCTTGGCTTTATCAACTTTGCCTACACAGAAAATTGATCTAAGATGAACTCTGCCTTAGTTTTTACTCAAAGTTTGTGAGAAGATTTGTAGCTCGGATGCTCGTTGTTGTGGTTCTGTTCGCCGAGCTGAGTTTTTGTTGCAAACGTTTCGTCCCCTTTCTAGGTGACATCCTCAGTGCTTGGGAGCCTCCTGCGAAGTGTTTCTGTGCTGATTCCTCCGGCATTTATAGTGGTGTGTCTCTGCCGCTTCTGGTTGTCAGTTGCTGTCCGCTGCGGTGGCCGGTATATTGGGTCTATTTAGCATGGCCAAGCGGACAGCAACTGACAACCGGAAGCGGCAGAGACACACCACTATAAATGCCGGAGGAATCAGCACAGACGCGCTTCACAGGAGGCTCCCAAGCACTGAGGATGTCACCTAGAAAGGGGATGAAACATTGGTTTTTACTTTTCTCTTCTTACCTATGATTTCTGACAGGCACCGTGATATGGCAACTTATAAAACTTTTCACTATCTTTTTTGCAAAACTAAACATGACAATAAATTGCTTTCCTATTCTAATCTATATCTTGTTCCACCCATATCCTATTTTGTCATCGATTCACAGGTTTGTAGCACTCTGACCTCTTAATCAGAAAGTTATGGCTACAAGGGATTTGAGTGCAAAATCTAGGCTGTAGCTCCAGTGCAGTACTGGGGGACGGCTGCACTGTCAGAGGCACCATCATTCAGATAAAATATTCAATGAGGCCTTGACTTCTTTCTTTAGTGGATGTGAAAGGTTCGGAAGTGCTACAGATTTAAATCACTTGGCAAAAGAAGCAGAAATGCTGTGAACAAAATTTCTGTGCAGTAACTGTTTGGGGTTTGGAATAGATTTTCTGGGACAGGTATTAATTCAGTTTGTTTGTAATTTATTTCAGCATCATTTGTAATCCAGGGAGCTAGTTAGTTACTTAAAAAGTAAGAGTATGCATGACAACAGGGAGAAAGCGGGAGAATGGAACAGAAACAAGGACCAAATGGCCTCCCTCTGCACAGTAAGAATTCAGAAAGGAACACAGGGGTTCTCCCAGAGTTCTAACCCATATCTATCCTTTGACCAATTTGACTCTTAACAGATAATCTGAACATTTATCTCACTGCTACCCGAGGGGCCTTGTAAAAATTGCCAGTCACATTTCCTCCATTACATCAAGGCTTGTACTTTGCTTTTTGATGTCCTGTGGTCTTTTAAAGGCATTACATAAATGCATGTCTTTTTGATGCATTTACTTCTTTTAAGTTGGATTTTCAAATCTATTGCTGGTCTGAGAGGATTAATTGTTTGCAGGCAAGGTGGTGACCTGACCCCTGACCTCTGATCCCTGATGATAATGGTTTATTTGAAATTGCGAATTTTGCAAAATTGCTCTAAAGCTGGACTGTCCTGTAATTTAAATAGTTTGACTTTCCCATTCAATGTTAAGGATCTTCTTGATTCTCCTCTAAGAGATGCTCCAGAACAAATTAAGCCCACCTATCTACAGATAACTAGTCACAATGGCAGATCCCTATGGGACTCCCCACGTGTTCGTTAGTGTGAGACTGTTAGAGCTTTTAGCCTTCTTGACCCCAGTTGTTTGACTAATTACAGAGTCAGGTATAAATAAAGGGAAAATACTAGGGTGGGATGTCAGGAAATAATTAATCATTTATGCCTCTGCGGAAAGATTTCCCCTCTGTTATGGTTAATGAGAATAGTGTCCTGGGATCTCTTTATTTCAATGTGGCTCCAAAGACAAGCAAAGGTGCAACATATGTGGGACTTTGAAGGGCTAGACTACTGCTTATGATTGAACTCTCCATTAGCCCACTGGGACTAGATTGTATTTGTGCACCAATCCATTAGTGGATAGATGAACATTACATATATCAATCAAAGACTTGTTCCTCATTCTTGCTGAATGCGAATGTGTCTATATTCAAACCCACCCCCGTCAGTGTCAGATCTAGCAAAGTTTTCCACTAGCCTGGGGTTCCTCCTTGCTGAATATTAGACTTCACGTCAGTTCTGATGAAGAGTTATCTAGACTCGAAATGTTAGCTTCCTTTCTCTCCATGGATGCTGTCTGACCTACTCTGATATCCATCATTTGTTTATTTTCAATTTAAATTCCAGCATCTGCAGTAATTTTTTACTTCTAGACTTTTGTTTGTTTCGTTATCAGTTATCTCATCTGATACCTTCAAAGTAGTGATTGACCCTGGCCTGTGTGCATACATCCCTAGGTCCTTAAACAGTGAGTGTCAGCAATGGAGCTGAACATAGTCAACCCCTGTCTACAGAAACAGCAGATGACAACCTAATATTTATCTCTCAAATGAACATTGCTAAAGCAAGTTAGTTGCTCAGCTCTTGTTTGTTTGTTTGACATTACTGTCTGCAAATTGATTGCTGCATTCTTAATCTTTATGGATACTTCATTGGTCAAAGATACTTTGAGAATTTATAAACACAGAATCAGGCCACTTAGCCTGGCAAGCCCAAGGTGGGTTAGCTGCCTACATTTTTATAAATGCAAATCAGACCATGGTCAAGGCTCCCACTAAAAGCTGACAGGGTCTGGGTCACTTTAAAAAGTCCCCATGGGTAGTATTGTACTGCACTGTCTATTACCCTACAACACTGCAAGAGAAACTGACTGACCAAAAAAGGGCAGCACGGTGGTTCAGTGGTTAGCATTGCTGCCTCAAAGCGCCAGGGACCTGGGTTCGATTCTAGCCTCTGTGTGGGTTAGATTAGATTCCCCACAGTATGGAACCAGGCCCTTTGGCCCAACATGTCTACACCGATCCTCCGAAGAATAACCTACCCAGACCATTCCCCTACATTTACCCCTGACTAATGTACCTAACACTATGGGCAATTTAGCATGGCCAATTCACCTAACCTGGAGTATGCACATTCCATGTCTGTGTGGGTTTCCTCCTGGTGCTCCAGTTTCCTCCCACAGTCCAAAAATGTGCAGGTTAGGTGAATTGGCCATGCTAAATGGCTCTGTACATGGTGATTTGCAAACATTTCACTGTACCCATGTGACAAAAAAAGTTAATTCAATTCAGGGAGTTAGACTGAGCCTCTGATTGCTATGTCAGAGGTATTACCACTATCATACTTTCCCACTCATATCGCAATGGACTACATCACTTAGAAATTAATCACAAACAATCTATAATATAGTAAAAATAAACAATTCAATCATTTACAGCCAGAGCTGTAGTTGCCCAATCTACACATGGGGCATGGTGGCTCAGTGGTTAGCACTGGTGCCTCACAGCACCAGGGTCCCAGATTCGATTCCAGTCTCGGGAGACTGTCTGTGTGGAGTTTGCACATTCTCCCCATGTCTGCGTGGGTTTCTTCCCGGTGCTCCGGTTTCCTCCCACAGTCACAAAGGTGTATAGGTCAGGTAGATTGGCCATGCTAAATTGCCCATAGTGTTAGGTGTATTAGTCAGAGGGAAATGGGACTGGGTGGGTTACTCTTCAGAGGGTTGGTGTGGACTTGTTGGGCCGAAGGGCCTGTTTCCACACTGTAGGGAATCTAATCAAATTATCTGTGTGTTTCCATGTGTGAACTGTGTAAATTGACTGAATGATATTCACTTATGAAATGTGTTAATTGTAGTTGAAGTAACTAAATTAATTATTGATTCTCTGTCCTCTGGAACACTTCATTTATTTTTAAAAATATTTTGTTAACTGTAAAGCTCAAAGCCAATTAATGAAAACATATCCTCTGGCTGGTTTTAACATAACTCGGGGGAACTGGCATGAAAGATCATTTTGGCTGATGTCAGCGGGGAATCAGAAGGCGCAGAAAGTGACCATAGCAATGTCAGATGAGATGTCAGCCATTAGAATGGACACAAAGGAAGTCAGACAGATGGCGATTTTTCAGACATTGTTCACAAGCCCAGGGTGTTCCAACTCCTTTTGGATTGTTGACTCATCACCTTGCTGAGAATAATGGCAGGCGGATGAACTCAATCTGATGAGAGTTAAGGAATCAGATTCTTGTCATTGAAGTTAATGTCAGTAATTCACTTCTCCCCATTGAGGTGAGATGTGGAGAATGTGGCCAACAAGTGGCAAGATGTCTGTCTGCAACTCATTGTTACCACAAATCACTGGAATTAACTTTGTCTATCTAAATAACTTCAAGAAACTTAGTACTTCAGAAACCTGACCAGCAAAAAAGCAGGCATGCATCTGGAGCATTGCACATCTTCATCCACTACAGTATTACAGCAATATAAATTTAAATGATATTTGCAGTCACTAGCACTGTCATATTCCAAGTGCATGCAGTTAGACTATCTCTGTGGGCTCTGTCCAAACCCAACTGCCAAATGGGAAAGGGGAGTTCATGACTGAGCCATATGGAACCATGTTCATTAGAAGCTGAGTAAACTACATGTGATAATACATATATGATGTAATCATATATTACATCAACCATTGCTGCCTAAAACTAATTAACAAGTTATGGGTCTATTATACCAATCCTTGAGGTAGATAATGATTAACAGTGAATTAGGATATTCCTCCTTAAAGGTACATACAATGCATTATCACAACATTTCTGGTCCCAGCCCGTATTTTATTGATTTGATGCATCAGGTTTGTGAAAATAGGATAGATTTATGTAACATTTTCCAAATTGGCTGACACACTTGAACTGGACTGACTTGTTATGTAGAAAGATGCAGCAGCAGTTTTGCACTATTCTGTATCCCACAAACATGAGATGAGTAAGCAGTTCAGCTGTTTTGATGGTATTGAGGGCAAGGAAGGAATGTTGGCCAGAATGCAACAGAATCTTTAATATCTTCCAGAACAGGCATATAGCATCTGAGTTTAGAAGCTCAAGTTTGATCTGTTGAGGATTCAGCAACCCTTCTCCTTTCGGTGACAGAATATCCCCATTTACACCTTTCACACCTTCTGAAGGCTAGTCTGCAGGGGACGTCACATCATTACCAATGCACTTCTGTAGTTAATATAGGTGCCAACATTTTTATTTAATTGTCAAACTTAGAAGAAAGAGAAAGACTCAGACTTCAGGCCATCAGAGTTAAGAAAAGTAAGGAAGATGAAGTCAGGAAATATTAACACAAAGAGACAGTTACAGTCAAGTGGAGTCAAAGATGTGTGTACCTGTAATATTTCACCCTGTGAATAATTCAATTTAAGTAAAGACTTTCTCCAGAGCATGACATATTTTAGAATAGAATCAACACTACACAAATATATTTCTTCAGTTGACCCTTGGGGCACAGTTTAACTGACTTGCCTGTTTGTTAGGAAATTGACAGTCAGAGTTTTTATATGCTTGACTGTCCTCGAGGTGAGTATGAAACAGGCACTCAATCCAATCTGCCTCTTTCCTTGCTGCATTGGGTGAAATAAAAATACTGTAATTTCAACATTGCTCATGAATGTGTGCAAATTCTTTCAATCTGCTGGGTCATCTCAAAGACTGGCAACTATCCCTTTTGTAGAATGTACAACTAGGAGGCTGAAATATGAATGGGATCTAAACCTACAAATTGCACATGATCATTGTCATCAGATCTTTCAAATGACTCACAAAATACAGGATAAAACAGGACTGATGTACAACTCCTAAAGTTGGGGTGACATCGTGGCCCAGTGGTTTCGTACTGCTGCCTCACGGCTCCAGGGACCTGGGTTTAATTCCACTGTTGGGCAACTGTCTGGAATTTGCACATTTTCCCTGTTTCTGTGTGGATTTCCTTCAGGTGCTCCAGTTTCCCCTCTCAGACCAAAGATGTGCAGGTTAGGTGGATTGGCCATGCTACATTGCAGCCAAGACGTATTATCCATGGGAAATGTAGGGTCACAGGGATAGGGTTGGTATGCTCTTTGGAGAGCCGGTGTGGACTCGATGGGCGATTTCACATTGTAAGGATTCTATGAATCTAAAGGCGCACCTTAGCAGAATGGCAACCTGAGGGCCACCAGTTCATTACAATTAATTATGTTTACTTCTTTTTAAAAGCCACGAAACTTGAGAATCCTGATGTTAGAGGGACTTGTGTGCACTTGTTCAGTGAACAAATTAAGTCAGCGTGTATGTACAACAAACAATTAATCTGTTGACCTTTACACTTAGAGGATTGGAGTTCAACATTAAAGAAGCCTTACTACAATTGACTAAGGCCTTGGTTAGCCCAAGCCTGGGATTCAATGTGCCGTTCCCTCTGTGACTCCCTCGTTAGGTCGTTGGGTGGCACGGTGGCACAGTGGTCAGCACTGCTGTCTCACAGCGCCTGAGACCCGGGTTCAATTCCCGACTCAGGCGACTGACTGTGTGGAGTTTGCACGTTCTCCCCGTGTCTGCGTGGGTTTCCTCCGGGTGCTCCGGTTTCCTCCCACAGTCCAAAGATGTGCGGGTCAGGTGAATTGGCCATGCTAAATTGCCCGTAGTGTTAGGTCAGGGGTAAATGTAGGGGTATGGGTGGGTTGCGCTTCGGCAGGTCGGTGTGGACTTGTTGGGCCGAAGGGCCTGTTTCCACACTGTAAGTAATCTAATCTAATCCTTACCAACCCCCTCTCCATATCTGGCACCTTCCCCTTCTGCCGCAAGAGGTACAAAATCTGCACCCACACCTTTCCCCTCACCTCCGTCCAAGGCTCCAAAGGATCATTCCAAATCTGGCAGAGATTTACTTGCATATCCTTGAATCTCATTATTGTATCTGTTGCTCTCAATGTGGTTTCCTGTACATCAGGGAGACCGAGTGCAAACTGATGGAAAATGGTTCAGGTAACATCCCTGGTCCATACACACCAACCAATCCCACCTTCCCTTGGCCATCCATTTCAACTCTCCCTCCCACTCCCCTGATGACATGTCCATTCTGGGCCTTCTTCATTGCCTAAACAAGCCCACCTGGAGGAAGAACACCTCATCTTCTGATTGGAGAGCCTACAACCACACTGCAGCAGCACTGAGTTCACCAGTTTCCAAATCTCTGCACTCCTCACCCCATCCCAGATCCAAACCATTGACTTGGCACTGCGCTCTTGACCTGACCTACCTGTCCAACTTCCTTCCCACCTATCCACTCCACACTTCCCACTGACCTACAATTGCCTCCTGCCTTTGTCCACCTATCACCATCCCACCTACCTTTCCACTAGCCACACCCTCTCCCCTATTTATTTCTCAGTCCCCTTTCTCCTCCACAGTTCTGATGAAGGTTTATGCCCGAAACATCGACTCTCTTGGCCCTCAGATGCTGCCTGACCTGCTGTGCTTTTTCCAGTGCCACACTTTATCGACTCTGACTTTCCAGCATCTGCAGTCCTTGCCATCTCCTACATGAATAGGAAAGGTCTGGAGGGATAAGGGCCCTGAACAGGCAGATGGGGTTAGTTTAGTTTTGGAACTTATGGACCAGGCCAGACCCCCTCAAACCATCTTAAGAAGATAGCCCAGACCCTAACCTTTTATTTTTTTTTAAGGCAGTTGTAATGTGGGTATTTTAGGAGCGATGCAACTTGTCAAATCACTTAGCTTAAAACAAATCACAATTTATTTAAACACTGCAGATGAAACACGAACAAAAGAAAACAGAATTTAGAATAATGACTTATTTGATAACCCAACTGACTTTATCGCACCTTAATAAAGTTCCAATTCCTGCAACACCCCAAAAACATATCCCTGGGCAAAACATAAATTCAAACACGGGTTCTTACAGGCAGGAGAGATTTCAGAGAGAAAAGTTCAAGCAAGACCTCTGTTAACACAGAGCCTCTTTTCATTATAGCTACTTCTTTAGGTCCCCAGCAGTTTTCAACTGCCTGCTAAAACAGACCAAACGAGAAAAAAACCTAAACTGGGAGAAGTGGTCACTCCCCTTTCATTGGACAACTCTGTTAAAAAATCATTGGTTAAGCCAGCAATTGTTGTTCAGCCCTAATTGGTCTTGAGATAAATAAGCTATTGCTCATTAATAAATCAACATTTGTTAAGCTTTACATTGTGCTAATATTTTATTGCAAACTTTAACCAAATTCAAATAAATGGATAAAATCTTGTACAAAATTGTTTACAAAGAAATGTCCCATTAACATCTGCAACAACAAATCTGATGCACAGATGATCATTGAACAAGAAGCAAGAGCCAACAATATTGATTTGTTAATAATGTAATTCAGTACCATTACAATTTCTGTAGAGATTAAATATTTTCCAAAATAGATGTATTTCCCAAGTGACCAACAGAAAAAAAATAGAACAATATTTCATGTTTTAAGACTTGGAGATGCCGATGTTGGACTGGGGTGTACAAAGTTAAAAATCACACAACATCAGGTTGTAGCTCAGCAGGTTTAATTGGAAGCACTAGCTTTCATGATGATGAACCACCTGATGAAGGAACAGCGCTCTGAAAGCTAGTGCTTCCAGTTAAACCTGTTGGACTATAATCGGGTGTTGTGTGATTTTTTAAATGTTTTAAGACTTTTTACAGTACATTATGCAACAGGCAACTAATACAGCAAATTAAAGAAAAGGCACTTTTGCATGAACTAACCATAGAACATAGAACATAGAAGGATACAGCGCAGTACAGGCCCTTCGGCCCTCGATGTTGCGCCGACCGAATCCTACCTAACCTATACTAGCCCAATAACTTCCAAATGCCTATCCAATGCCCGCTTAAATGACCATAAAGAAGGAGAGTTCACCACTGATACGGGCAGGGCATTCCATGAACTCACAACCCGCTGTGTGAAGAATCTACCCCTAACATCTGTCCTATACCTACCACCCCTTAATTTAAAGCTATGTCACCTAGTAACACCTGACTCCATTAGCGGTAAAAGGTTCTTAGTATCTACCCTATCTAAACCCCTAATCATCTTATACACTTCTATCAGATCTCCCATAAACCTTCTCTTCTCCAATGAGAACAGCCCCAAGTGCCTCAGCCTTTCCTCATAAGATTTTCCTACCATTCCAGGCAACATCCTGGTAAACCTCCTCTGCACTCGTTCTAAAGCTTCCACATCCTTCCTATAGTATGGCGACCAAAACTGCACACAATACTCCAGATGAGGCCTCACCAGAGTCTTATACAACTGCAACATGACCTCAGGACTCCGGAACTCAATTCCTCTGCCAATAAAGCCCAGTACACCATATGCCTTCCTCACAGCACTATTTACCTGGGTGGCAACTTTCAGAGATCTGTGTACATAGACACCAAGATCCCTCTGCTCATCCACACTACCAAGTAGCCTACCATTAGCCCAGTAATCCATCATCTTGTTATTCCTACCAAAGTGAACGACTTCGCACTTAGCTACATTGAATTCCATTTGCCACATTTCCGCCCAGCTCTGCAACTTATCTATATCCCGCTGTAACCTACCACTTCCTTCCTCACTATCCACAACTCCACCGACTTTTGTGTCATCCGCAAACTTGCTTACCCAGCTTTCAAGTCCTTCCTCTAGATCATTTATAAAGATAACAAAAAGCAATGGTCCCAAAACAGATCTTTGTGGTACACCGCTAGTAACTGCGCTCCAAGATGAACATAATCCATCAACTACTACCCTCTGTCTCCTTCCAGCCAGCCAATTCCTAATCCAAACCTCTAATGTATCCTCAATGCCATACCTCCGAAGTTTTAGCATTAGCCTACCATGGGGAACCTTATCGAATGCCTTACTAAAATCCATATACACAACATCTACTGCTTTACCCTCATCCACTTCCTTAGTCACCTTCTCAAAGAACTCAATAAGGTTTGTGAGGCACGACCTGCCCTTCACAAAACCATGCTGGCTATCCCTGATCACGTTATTCCTACCCAGATGTTCATAAATCTTATCCCTTACCATTCTCTCTAAGACTTTGCCCACCACTGAAGTCAGACTCACTGGCCTATAGTTACTAGGGCTATCCCTACTCCCTTTCTTGAACAATGGGACCACATTCGCTATCCTCCAGTCCTCTGGTACTATTCCCGTTGACAATGACGACATAAAAATCCAGGCCAATGGCTCTGCTATCTCCTCCCTAGCTTCCCATAGGATCCTGGGGTAAATGCCATCAGGCCCAGGAGACTTATCTATATTCATCCTTTCCAATATTCCCAAAACCTCTTCCCTGCATATTTCCAGGGCATCCATTCTAATTATTTGTGATTCCATATTCACATCAGCAACAGTGTCCTGTTCCTGAGTGAATACTGATGAAAAGTACTGATTTAATGTCTCTCCAATCTCCTCCGCCTCCACACACAACTTCCCACTACTATCCTTGACTGGACCGATACCTACCCTAGTCATCCTTTTATTCTTGACATACCTAAGTCCATATCTTACGACTCCTTACATTGCACACTTCATTTGCATTGGATAGGCATTTGGAAGTTATTGGGCTAGTATAGGTTAGGTAGGATTCGGTCGGCGCAACATCGAGGGCCGAAGGGCCTGTACTGCGCTGTATCCTTCTATGTTCTATGTCTGGAGAACATGTAGAATTACAGGAAAATGTCACAAGTTCCTCTGGGCTCTCCAGTGCTCCATATTGGGCTCAAAATATTAACTCAACTTCTCTCACCACAGCTGCTGCCAGACCTGCTGAGTTTCTCTAGCCCTCTCTATTTTTCTGAAGTATTTTGCTTTCATATAACATATAAATGGAACCCCCTTTTAAATGAGGCCCTATATGTCTATTCTGTTGAAACCGAATGGAATCTTTATGTAATAGACAACATTCTTTCCTCAACCTCAACACCACCAGAAACCAGATTGACTCTTCATCTCTTGCTGTTTGTGGGACATTCCTTTGTGTAAGAATGATATTTTTCTATATAACAGCAGTCACTCTGCGTCAAAGTAATTTAACAAATTTGATCTGCATTGGTTCTCAGTTTTGGAACACCTCAATTTTTAAAATTCTTTACCTTGTTTCAAAGTCCTTCCACCACTTTGCACCAGGTCCGTAACTATCCAAGATATCTGCGCTCCCCTAATTCCAACATTTTTTTGCATCCTTGATTTTTATTGGTCCACCAGTGGAGCTTCCTGCTGCCTACCACATCAACACGCCACCATGTTCCCTTTCTCAGGCAAATTGCAGTGGTCCAATGAAGTTCAGTAAAATTGGAAGAATAGCACCTCATTTTTACTTGGGACCCTGAAGCTTCAGGACTCAATATTGAGTTCAATAATGCCTTTTAAATGTTGCAATTGTACCATTCTCCACCACTTCCTCTGGCAGCTTGTTTCATACACGTACCACCTTCTGTGTGATGAAGTTGCCCCATAGACCTCTTTTATATCTTTCCCCTCTCACCCTAAACCTATGCCCTCTAGTTCTGGACTCTCCGACCCCAGGGAAAAGATTTTGCCTATTTACCCTATCCATGCCCCTCATAATTTTGTAAACCACTATAAGGTCACCCTTCAGCCTCCAACGCTTCAGGGAAACAGCCCCAGCCTGTTCAGCCTCTCCCTATAGCTCAAATCCTCTAACCCTGGCAATCAATGGACCTGAAACATTAACTCTGCTTTCTTTCCACAGAACCTGCCAGACCTGCTGAGCTTTTACAGAAATTTCTGTTTCTGTGTCTGTATTCCTGTTGCTGAGAAGGATAGCACAGCTATGGTATGCAGATGCCAGGAACTCGCTGAGCGTATAGCTCATGTTGTGGGTCACTGTCCAATAGTGATTCTGATGTTTGACCTTCTGTGTTTGACCTCACTGTCCCTGTTTACATGTTCTCTTAAACACAAGCAATTCATCTTGGAGAAGATTAAATGCATTGTGGAATGAGGGACCCCTACTTCCCACCTCCACCAGCGCTGTTTAAAGGCATCTCAATAACTTGCAGGTCATTTGCTAGCAGGTGTAGTTGAATTTGGTGACATAACTGGGTTACTGGGGGAGTGTGCAGAGCGAGGGGCTGGCAATTGGGAAATTCATTTGAAAGCCCTCTGAGCATACCTCCTACACCCAGACCAGGAGCAGTAGCTGCAGCTTCCTTTGGGCTGCAGCAAAAGGATGACATGAAGCCGGAAGAAGGAGGAACACCAGCTGCTCCTAAAAGTGGGAGGTGTGTTGTACAAAAGCATGAGAGGATTAACACTGAGGAGTCTATTCACATCCCTCCTATGATGAAGTTATATGGACTTATGTGCAGACCAGCTTAGAGTCATGAGGGATGAGGGATCATGAGAGATCCAACAATAAGTTGTCCTCTGCAACAATGTCTTTCACATCAATGCTTTTTTTTTGCTTTACTCATACACAGGATGAGGCCATTGCTGGCAAGGCAGTATTTATTGCCCATCCTTAATTGCCTGGAGGGCAGTTAAGAGTCAACCACATTGCTGTGGATCTGGAGTCCCATGTAGGCCAGACCAAGTAAGGATGGCAGTTTCCTTCCCTAAAGCACATTAGTGAACCAGATTTTTTTTCTGACAATGGATTCATGGAACTCAATAGAGTCTTTATTCCAGAAAGTTATTGAATTCAAATTCCTCCATCTGCTGTGGTGGAATTCGAACCTGGGTCCCTAGAACATTAACTGGGTCTCTAGATTAATGTCCAGTGATAATACCACTTAGCCATCACTTGCCCCAATGTACAATGTAAGTAGTTGTTAGCACACAATAAAAATATCTTGATAACTACAAGACACGCTTCTAGATGGAACAGGGAACGTTTGTTCTGTATCACATGAGAGCAGTCAAGCTCTGTAGTTTCCGGCACTCAAAGAGGAAGATGGCTGCAAACTTTTTCTTTAAGTGCAACTCAGATAGTGCACTGAGCTGATATTCCTGGACAACAGAGGGAGGACAGATTTCAACAGGAAGCTGGTCTGCATTTTGGATCCAACAGGGTACCTTTACTTATAAATAACTTAGGACACTGGTAACATGGTATTGAAGATCAAACAGATATTTATTACAGAAATTGCTGGAAAAACTCAGAAGGTCTGGCAGCATCTGGGTCACTGGACCCAAAACATTAGCTTTGATTTCTCAACACAGAGTTCTTTCAGTGTTTTGTTTAGATGTTTAATACAGGTCTTCAATACAAGCAAAAATTGCATTTATAGGCACATTCACGTCTAGCTGAAAATGTGTTGCTGGTCAAAGCACAGCAGGCCAGGCAGCATCTCAGGAATAGGGAATTCGACGTTTCGAGCATAAGCCCTTCATCAGGAATGAGAGAGAGTAGCCAAGCAGGCTAAGATTGCTAAGATTGGCTACTCTCTCTCATTCCTGATGAAGGGCTTATGCTCGAAACGTCGAATTCCCTATTCCTGAGATGCTGCCTGGCCTGCTGTGCTTTGACCAGCAACACATTTTCAGCTGTGATCTCCAGCATCTGCAGACCTCATTTTTTACATTCACGTCTAGGTTAATACTAAGTTATCCAGTCACAAAGTGTAGCATGCTTCGAACAGAGCATCATGCTTCATATTATCAAAGTTAAGATGGAATCTGAGACCCCCATACAACATCTCATATGCTATAATTCAGTGATGATATAATGCTCATATCTAAGGCAGGAGCTGTGATCAGTGCAAAATATGTGAGGGTGGATGAAGCAAATGAAGGTGAGATTTCAATCACAGTTGATATAGATTGTTAGTAGGTGGGTGAAGGTGACGTAGTTAATAGCAGTGTTTGTGAGTTAGTGGTGCATTTACTAGAATTTCACTGACATAAACCACTTGTGAAAGTTTATTAAACATCTTGTGGTACTAATGCCATTGATTGTCCTGACTGTCAGCTCTATTAATTTCAGAGCACTTATCTTCTGGCAAGAGAAATTCTATACTTCACCAGTGATTCCAGTGCAGCATCTGAAAACCTTTGTGTGTGTTCTTCAGGCTTTCAAAGTTTATCCAATATCTGCAGCCTGAATTCATCATACATTTAAGATGCAAACTTGAGGAAGTGTAGCGTGAAGAGGCTTTGGGTGCTAAACCTGTATAAATACGGGGTCCAGGTAAAGTGTTCAGCTAAGCAACACTCCAGTATGTTTATATATAGCCAGCATCACTTGCAACGAGCATTATGTATTCATACAACAGGGTTCCCACATCTACTTTCAGGGCAATACAACTTAGCAACGCTCTATGGAATTGTTTGTTTCCAGTATTATGAAAAAAAATTGCAAAAAATGTTTAAAACATTTTATGAAAGAATGCAACAGTTAGTACCAAGCGACAAAAGGTTACTATGACAATCATGTTGTAAACAACGACAAACTCAAATAAGGAATAATAAAGCAAAAGGTGAAGAATACAGAGTCGAAGATTCCCAGTTGTTTCTTGTGGGAGCTGAAGAGGTCAATGACGAACGAGGCTGGAATAAGAAGTAGATTAAACTAACATGAGCTCCAAGTCGTCCAGTCCAACAGCAGGAACCTGAAATGCACATCCCCTGTCAGACAACGGACAAATATAAACACCAGCTACAATTAAACTGCACGAATAATAGAATGAGATGGCGTTGTAGTCATGTCACTGAACTCTATTTCATAGACCCAGGTTAGTGCTTGGTCAGGGCAGCTTGTAAAATTTGAATTTAATCAATTAATTAATTAATTAATTGAATTAACAGATCTAGGTTTTTAGTTTCAGCATTAGGAACAACAGGAATACCATGATTATTATGGAAATTCATTTTGCTCACTGATGGTCTTCAGGAAAGTGAATCTGCCATTTTATCTTGTTATTGTCTTGAGCATGGAGTACTGTTGGACATTTTTAACTTGAAATTGCAGAGCTGTTTTAAAAGAGGGTTGATACAGCCAATAATGGTTGTGAATGTAAATTAAATGGTAACCTACAGAAAGCAAACCGTGAATGTCACACCTACAGATGTGAAGGGAATTTCAAACAACAGCCCTTCAAAAGGGGCAAAAGGCAAGTCAAACAGAATGGATTGTGATCTCTTTTGAAGAAAAAGATAAGGAGGGGCTGATGACCACCTGTTCAACAGCAAGCCAACCCTCTGCCAATTATGTCACAAGCTGCACATAGGGTTAATGTTTTTACCTTTGAAGAATGCAGACGGACAGGGAATAAACAGTCAATTTCAACTCTTTTGGAGTGTACCAGTGTGACTGAATGTTCTCATGTATACTAGCCTGGATTCAAGCGTTAGTGTACTGTGAAGATCACAGTGGAAGTGCTAACCCCTAGTCACTCCTGTATTGCAGGTAAATTCAACTTCCTAGCAGCCAGACCAAAGTAGAATCATGAAGACAACTACTTAACTATCAATGTCAAAACTGCTGCTAAACTTTATTGCAACATCTGCAATGTTCAACAATCTGCTCCTCATGAACAATTTAGAGACTGATATGTTTTATTTTACTTTTTTAGACTCATACCTTATTTCTAATCTGTATCTAAGTGTGTAATATTATTAATTCTTGTCACATTTAGTAATGAATAAACTCATTTTTATTAACTCAAAAAGCCTGACTAAATTAACTGATTTAAAACATAAGTTCACTTGGGTTTGGAAGAAAGATATTCACAAAAAAAGGATCTGTTTTTAAATGAATCATGTTGTTACTAATTGAGCAGGCAGGTGAATAGAGACAGGGAGCAAGTTTGCCCCTCCTCCCCTGCTACCACTCACTGGGGTAATATACTGGAAATCAAACCTCATTGTTTCTGGAGTCATCTCAAAAATTAAAGATTGTTTAAAATTATTCAAAAGATTTCCCCAATGTACTTGACTACAGGCCCAAATTGACAGAAAGAATGGACCCAGGTCCCTGTACTTAACTGAAATGACTCTTTACTACAAGTAATAGTTTCTTGCTACAAATGAACAGTTATTAACCATCAGCAAATAATTCTACCAATTAAATTTAATTCCCTTAGAACTTCCCTCTTATACACTCATGGGAAAGCAGCTCAATGGCTCCTATTCACAAAGGCTGCTAAGGCAATTCTGATGATTCTTGTGATAGTCCAAATACTGCTTCTTGGTCATCCTCCTCCAGATGTTTCAATGGGTTTGCAAAAGGCACAGGGTAACTGGTTTACCTGTAAAGGTCTCTGACTTCTCACTTAAAGTACAGTTTACAGAAACTGATGAAAGAAAAATAAGTTGATTTTTTTTACTGAAGAGAACACAGTGAGCTCCTGAGCTGGTGGATCTGATACTTTCTCTGTATTTTGTTCAGAGCCATAAGCTGTAAACAATCACATATTTGTTAGCAAGCAGAACAACTTTGTCATTTATAAATGGTCACTCGTCCATAGACTAATCAGCTATTTGTACCAACTGAAACTCCATCTGTACACAAACCTTTGACTCAAGTTCATTTGCAAACACACCTTAACCCCCGCATAAACAAACAGCTTTGTAAATAGTGCTTACAATGCATGTCAGATGACTTGCTTTCAAAATATGCAACAATCCTATAGCAATTTTTGATTTTAACACAATTCTTTTCTCATTTCAGTACACAATTTTATGTGCAGAAAAGGAAAAAGACACAGAGCTTAACAATTTGCAATATCCTCCCTGGAATCATAACAATCCAAAGAACCTTGCTCAGGGTTTGGGCATAGCATATAAGGTTCTGAAGGTAGTGGTTCTGAAGGAGTTAATATTCAGTTGAATTAGGCTTCGCCCAATCTAATGATGTCACAGTCTTTGAAAGGAGATTGGTGAATTCTACATAACTCCCCAAAGGTAGAAGTTCTATATAGTCCCCGAGAGTCCTTAGCAATTACGCCTTGTAAGTTAATGTAAACTGTACCTATTGCTATCATGCATTAAATAGTCTTGTTATCTAAGATAAGTGTCTCTTCTGTTCAGACTCACTGGAGGTCTATCTCTAGTATTGATAATTAGGCAGGCACTAGACTCTGAATGGAAAAAAGAATAAATTCAGTGTTGGTCCCCTAGAGAGTGAGAATGGTGAGGTAATAGTCGATAACAAGGAAATGATAGGCAAAATGAACAAGATTCTACCTCTGTCTTCACTATAAGAGAATATGAAAAACATTCTAATAATAGCTACAATTCAGGAGGTGGAAGTGAGATAGGGATGTGGTGACATTGCAATCTCCAGCAAAGCAGTATGAAGCAAACTGATGAAGCTGCAGGCTGACAGGACCCCAGCTCCAGATAGGCTTCACATCAGAAAAGGTGGTCATAAGTTAGCAGGTGCATTGCTGCTAATTTTCCAAACTTTGCTGGATTTTGACAATGTTTCATCAGACTAGAAAATAACAAGAGGTCATGTGGTTTTGACAAAGGGAAGTTAAGTTAGAGCAACTTTTTGGATTTATTTGAAGAAGTAACATAAACTGTGGATAAAGGAGAGCCTATATATGCACTGTACTTGGATTTTCAGAAGGCATTTGAAAGGGTACCATGTTCAAAGTAGGAACTTAAGGTCTGGAGGACATTAATATATTAACATGGATAGAAGAACAGATTGTATTCATAAATGGGTCTTTTTCAGATTGGCAGGATGTGATAAGTCTCTCAAAAGTCTGTGCTGGGATGTCAGCTTTTTACAATTAACACCATGGTTTAGATGAGAAGAGCAAAGATATAGTGGATAAATTTGCACTAATAATGGATTATAGTAGATAATATTGGGAGAAATGTATATTGTGAAGAGGACATAAAGGATGTTGCAGACAGACATTAGGGGAATTGATGGCCTAGTAGTATTGTTGCTAGATTATTAATCCAGAGACCCAGCTAATGTTCTGGGGCCTTAGGTTCAAGTCCACCATGACAGATGGTGGAATTTGAATTCAACAAAATATCTGAAATTAAGAGTCTAATGATGACCATAAAGCTACAGTTAATTATTGGAAATACCAACCTGGATCACTGATGTCATTTAGAAAAGGAAACTACTGTCCTTAGCTGGTTTGGTCTGAATGTGACTCCAGACCCACAGCTATGTATTTTGACACCTAACACACCTCTGGGCATTTATGGATGGACAATAAATGCAGGCCTAGCCAGCAACCCCACATCCCATCAAGCCTGCTGATGTCCAAAGTGCAGAGCAGCCTATGTGCATGTGTTACAAAATGTTAGTTTTGCAGGTAATACAAGTAATCACAAAGGCTAAAGGATGCTTTCTTTATTTAGAGGAATTGAACATAAAAATAAGAATGATATCCTTCAGATGTGTGGAACATTAGTGAGACCACATCTTGAATAGTTTGTGCAGATTTGGGCTCCTTATTTAAGGAAGACTATAAATATCTTGGAGGCAGTTCAGAAGAGATTTATTAGTTTGATAAATGGAATGAGCCACTTGGCTCATGAGGAAAGGTGGGAGAGACTATGCTTGTCTGCTGGAGTTTATTAGAGTTGGGGTGGGGTGATTACTTCATTGAAGTGATTCTGAAGGTCTTGAGAAGGTTGATATGGAAAGGATGTTACCTCTTGTGGGTGAATTCAGAACTAGGGGACACTATTTCAAAGCTAGGTGTCACCCCTCTAGGACAGGGATTAACTGCATTATCCATAGCCCTGGGCTCATTAGGGGGCGGGGGGAGTGATTCCATCGTATCTTCACCCCATCCAGTTGTTCTCTCCCATGTGGTCTCTCAAACCCCAACACACACTTCAGTACCCGCATAGACCCGACCTGTCAAGACTCCCAATCACATCTAGATGCTCAGGACCATATAATACAAAGAGCCAGAGAGCTATCAACCTCTGGTTGGTTAGTAGTACTCTGAGGTGAGGCTCCCTGATCAAAAGAGACAATAGTACTCTCTTCAGCTTATTATTATGAACCACTTGGGAAAGTGCATGAATTTTTGACCCTCACTAACCATGGGCATAACACAAACGTTAAATATTTAATCAAAGTATGTAAAGTCCTTGATTCACCTTCCTGATAGACTCAGGCTGATTAGAAAAATACTCACTGTGTTTCTGTACTTAACAGGTGCTACTGTTATTAAGTGAATTCTAAATGCAAGTAAATAGCTATGATCTATCAATATATATCTCAATCAATTAAAACTCTAACCTCCTTTTAAAATGTCTACACAGGCATACAGATAGACACAGATAAACAAACAATTGGTGTTATGGATGGAGGAGAAAAAATAGAGAAACACAGTTCAATGGCACCAGTCATGGGTTTCAATAATGTTTTGTTTTCTCTCTCCAAAACTATCAGTTCTTTGAAGATATTCCTTCTGGATTCTCATTTTTAAACTGAAGAAACAGAGGATTAACACAATTGTTCAGTTTCTCAGTGACTGGTTCAAGGCAACAGCTTATGACAAAATGGTCGGAGAAAATAACTGTCTCCAAGCTGTCTCCAACCTTGTTACAGAAAGATATAGAGAGGGACTTTGCTTCTTCCAGTCTGAAAAATATCTGCCCTGCAGCATTCACACACACAAGCTATTCAGCTACCCAGGAACCAATCAGAATTTTTCATCAGGCTGATAGCTTTTGGCATCACCTTTCGTCACAATTTCACAGACCGTTGTTGGAGGTTGATCTTATAGAGGTTTATAAAATCATAAGGCGCTAGGGTAGATAGGCAAGGCTTTTTCCCTGAGGTGGGGGAGTCCAAAACTAGAGGGCTTAGGTTTAAGGTGAGAGGGGTATGATATAAAAGGGGCCTAAATGGCAATTCTTTCATGCAGGGGATGATGAATGCATGGAATGAGCTGTCGGAGGAATTGGTGGACGCTGGTATGATTACAACAGTTAAAATCATCTGGATGGGTATATGAATAGGAAGGGTTTAGAGGGATATGGCAAATAGAACTAGATTTATATAGGATATTTGGTCGGCATGGATGAGTTGGACCGAAGGATCTGTTTCAGCGTTGTATGTCTCTATAACTCTATGACTCTAATCAACTACCTATTAGCAAACAGATCTCATTTTGCACACGCACCCAGTGTTGTGCTATCTTGTCCCTCCTACATTGCTTGAGAAGCAACTGTGTAAACACAACTCGCTCAGTGGTTAGCACTGCTGCCTCACAGCGATTCCAGCCTCGGGTGACTGTGTGGAGTTTGCACCTTCTCCCCGTGTCTGTGTGGGTTTTCTCTCAGTCCAAACGTGTGCTAGTTGGGTGAATTGGCCATGGTAAATTGCCCATAGTGTTAGGTGCATTAGTCAGAGAGAAATGGGTCTGGGTGGGTTACTCTTCAGAGGGTTGGTGGGACTGGTTGGCCCGAAGGGCCTGTTTCCACATTGTAGGGAATCTAATCTAAAAACTCAATGAATTCCAGTCACTTGTTTTCAAAAGTGCAACAATTCTTTCCACCATCTTTGGTTTTAAAAACAGCACTTTTCCATTTTAGTCCACAATCAAAAATAAAGAAAATTAAAGAGTCCTTAAACAGTCAGCAGGCAATGAGTGTGGGACAGCTCATGTTCCTCTCAGAAGGTGCCTCTGCTGGGGGTGCAGGCTGTCTGACACCCATAAAGCCCAGAGGCTCTAGTATATAATCCAGGCAGCCACTTCTCCAGTGCACCATGAATTGGCTTGCAGGGAACTGTGCAGGCCTTGTTCCTTGTTCCACCATGTGCATATACGTGGAAAGGAAAAAAATTACAGCAACCGCAGACTTTAAAAATCTGTGAACAACAGCCACATTTTTAAAAGGGATATTGGTTCAGTGCTGTCTCCAAATCACATGTTATACAAAGGCCCTATCTACCAACTCAGGTGAATGTGAAAGAGGCCACATCTCTATGTAGAGTGGGGGATGGGCCATTCTCCTTGGTGCCCTGGCCCCAATATTTATATCGTGACCAACATCACTAGAACACACGAATGGTCATTAACTCACGGGCGCTTTTGGAACTGTGCTGTGAAATACGTTGGCTGACAAATTTCCTCAATTATGCAGTGATTTCATTTCAAAATGACTTAATTTTCTGTAAAGGTTTTTCATATGTCCTGAATTTAGCAAAGGCACGATATAAATGCAAGTTGTATTCACTTGATTGCTTTCATTTCTCTTCCGATATTCTTTCTATTATATATGTTGCAGCATAACTGAAACCACTCCAGGCTACTAATTCTAGAATTTACTCATTGCAAAACCACTGACATCAATAAACAACGATACCGGTTTTTAATACATTCAACTGTAGATGTGTTTCATTGAAGATTTTAAATTTGAAGATACCGTGCTAAGTACTCGATACAGTGATAGCAGATTAAATGATAATTTCCGGAAGGGAATTGGATACATATTTCTACAAGGATATTTTTCAGGTCTACAGGGAATCACAACAAAAGCAACTTGCATTTTTACAGCACCTGTCACATAAAATATCTTGAAGTGCTTCACAGGAGTGTGATCAGACACAATTGGGCATTGAGGCACATAGAACATACAATTACAGCTCCATCAAAGAACCCAGTAAGTCTAGCTAGGGGAGATTACCAAGTATTTGAAAAGTTTGCACATTAATTCGTTTATTACACATGAGGAGACTGTACACAGCTTTACTGAAGCATGACTAACATAGAAACTTTGAGAATAAGTGCCGAAGCAGGCCATTCAGCTGCTCCGCCCTTCAGCTGCTCCACCAGACAATATGATCATAGCTGATCATCCAACTCAGTACCCTGTCCTGCTTTCTCCCCATAGGCTTTCATTTCTTTGGCCTAAGAGCTAGATGTAATTCCTCCTTGAAATCATTCACGTTTTGGCCTCAACTGTTTTCTATAGTAGAGAATTGCATGGGCTTACCACCCTCTGGGTGAAGATGTTTCTCATCATCTCAATCCTAAATGACCCACCCATAACTAATGCTACTGAAGCCATAATGCTTCTCTCTCAAGTCTCTCTCTCTGCCATGTGACCTCTTATATTACCTCAATGGAAAATGTTATCCACACTGTCCAAGATGTTAGATCTTCTAAACTGCAGGAAGGGACAAGGCTGGGGAAGTGGATCTTAAAGGAAGAGCACCTTCCAAGAGCCACTAAGATGGGGGAGGGCAGGTAGAACAGAGGGTTTCACCCATTTTATATATGTTAATCTTACTAAAGCCTCAAAAAGTGATTTAAAAAATCTAATTTGGCTTCAGTGCCTCAATATCATAGTTAGAACTCAGCTCAAGAGCTTCATTTATGAAGTTCATGTGAAAGTGCAAAACAAAGGGATCCACCATTTAATCAACTGGTAAAACTTAATTAAATAACCAGGAAAAAGTAGCAAAATTAGGGATATTGTATGAGTTTTCCTTTGGAACATAGAACGTACAGCACAGAACAGGCCCTTGGCCTATGCTATTGTGCCAAGGATTAATCCTAATGTAAAATAAAATAATTGACCAACATAACCCTCAATTCACTGCCATCCATGTGCATGTCCAGCTGTCGCTTAAATGTCCCTAATGACTCTGCTTCCACCACCAGCACTGGCAACGAATTCCATGCATTCACAACTCTCTGCGTAAAGAACCTTCCTCTGACATCCCCTCTATAGCTTTCTCCTAATACCTTAAACATATGACCACTCGTGCCAGTCACTCCTGCCGGGGAAAGCTTTCTGACTATTGACTCCATTCATGCCTCTCATTATCTTGTATACCTTGATCAGGTCTCCTCTCTTCCTCCTTCTCTCCAGAGAGACAAATTCGAGCTTTGTCAACCTCTCTTCATAAGGCAAGCCCTCCAGTCCAGGCAGCATCCTGGTAAACCTTCTTTACACCCTCTCCAAAGCTTCTGCATCTTTCCTATAGTAGGGCAACCAGAACGGGACACAATATTCCAAGTGTGGTCTCACCAGGGACTTGCAGAGCTGTAGCAAAACCTCACGGGTCTTAAACACAATCCCCTTGGTAATGAAAAACAAAACAACCCTATCCACTTGGGTGGCAACTTTGAGGGATCCATGTACTTGAACACCAAGATCCCTCTGTTCCTCCACACTGCCAAGAATCCTGTCTTTAATCTTATATTCAGCATTCAAGATGGACCTTCCAAAATGCATCACTTTGCATTCATCCAGGTTGAACTCCATTTGCCATTTCTCAGCCCAGCTCTGCAGCCTGTCTATGTCACGCTGCAGCCTGCAATAGTCCTCGATACTATCAACTGCACCTCCAACCTTTGTATCATCTGCAAATTTACTAACCCACCCCTCAACCTCCTCATCCAAGTCATTTATAAAAACTACAAAGAACAGAGGCCCAAGAACAGAGCCCTGTGGGACCCCACTCAACACTGACCTCCAGGCAGAATACTTTCCATCTACAACCACTCTCTGCTCTCTGTCAGCCAATCGATTCTGAATCCTGATAGCTAAATCTC
This sequence comes from Hemiscyllium ocellatum, assembly GCF_020745735.1. Classification (NCBI taxonomy): domain Eukaryota; kingdom Metazoa; phylum Chordata; class Chondrichthyes; order Orectolobiformes; family Hemiscylliidae; genus Hemiscyllium; species Hemiscyllium ocellatum. Next base: position 11,725,669 of record NC_083432.1, on the reverse strand, counting down.
CCTATATCCCATACTTCCTGATTCTATGAATGAGCCTACCATGGGAAACCTTATCAAATGCCTTGCTGAAGTCCAAATACACCACATGCTCGACCTTTGTCGACCTGTCTTGTCACCTCCTCAAAGAACTCAATAAGATTTGTGAGGCATGATCTGCCCCTCACAAAGCCATGCTGACTGCCTTTAATCATGCTAATCACTTCTAAATAGTCATAAATCCTATCCCTCAGAATTCTTTCCAAAACTTTGCTGACCACAGACATAAGGCTGACATACATTTGTTTGCACATCCAGTTTGGTTCCCAGGTTTAGCCATTTCCCTCAGTTCTTTGCAAATGGTGCACCGTACCTCAGGAGCTTTAACATCTCACAAGCAACAAGCAGGATATCCATTTGTTCTTTGTCATTGCACTTATATTTCAATGATACACCAATGCTTTTAGCATATTGCGTATGTTAAAAGATGAAGCAGTGATTTGTCATCCAAACCCATCTTCCAATGGGGCTTTTTTGTAAATATTTTTATTGAGAAAAAGATTTTAAATATTTTACAAAAGTATAAAATTACTACAAAATTAGTTATAATATAACAATAACAGTAAACAAACTGCTACTCAACTCCACAAATAGTTTAAAAGAAAAGAAAACCCCTATGTATACTACAATTCAATAAATAAATAAAATAAAAAAGCCAAATTCAATCGAATTGAATCAAGGCAAATTAAACTAACCTAAACTAACCTACGGGCGGCACGATGGCACAGTGGTTAGCACTGCTGCCTCACAGTGCCAGAGACCTGGGTTCAATTCCTGCCTCAGGCGACTGACTGTGTGGAGTTTGCACGTTCTCCCCGTGTCTGCGTGGGTTTCCTCCGGGTGCTCCGGTTTCCTCCCACAGTCCAAAGATGTGCGGGTCAGGTGAATTGGCCATGCTAAATTGCCCGTTAGGTAGGGGGTAAATGTAGGGGTATGGGTGGGTTGCGCTTCGGCGGGTCGGTGTGGACTTGTTGGGCCGAAGGGCCTGTTTCCACACTGTAAGTAATCTAATCTAAAGTTTCAACACTCAGCGAAACCCCACCAAAGCTCCCCATCACTGGGAGCATCAGTTAGCATACTCGTATTTATTTGGAATTCTTCCTCCAGAGCCCCCAGCCCACCGGGCATAGTCCTCATGGCTACACAAAGGCCCTAACCAATATAGCCAACAAGTCTGCATCTATATAGTTCAAAAGGACCACCATGTCATATAAAAGAGTTCGGTTTCTGGTGCACCATACTTGAAAGGAAGTCCAGAGAGATGTCCTCCATAACTAACCTACACCAGCCTGAGAGTCCTAGGGAATTTCTGATATCCAGCTCATCAGAATGTTCTTACTCACACGATATGAAAAAATATTAAACAGTTTCTTCCCATGCGTATCTAAAGAGGGGAGATTCGGCAAATCCAAGAGGATGGACACTGGCTCTACTTTGTCCTCGATTCCCAAGACGCCTTCCAAGACACTCCTATAGCACCCCACAACTTTCATAAGGTCGGTTACTCTTCGGAGGCTAGGTGTGGACTTGTTGGGTCGAAGAACCTGTTTCCACATTGTAGGGAATCTAATCTAATCTCAAAAGACCCCCCCCCCACATCATTGGCCTCTGACTTCATAAAATTGATTTTATAGCCCAAGAAAGAAACAAATAAGTTAATCATTTGTATTAAGATATTATCGGGTTAGTTAGAAAAAGAAGAACATCATCTCCATAAAGGGTGATCATATGCCTTCCTGATCCTACCTCCAGGTATTTATTTTGGAATCCCTCTGGCCTCTGCTAACGGCTCAATCACTAATGTAAATTACAACAGTGAAAGGGGGCACCCTTTTTGATTGCCTCCACCAATACTAAAATTATCAGACCTTACACCATTAGTAAGAACCGCTGCTCTAGGGTCACTATATATAACACTGTCGTCCACCTGGCAAAGACTCCTCCATGGCAAAACTGTTCCAGCACATAAAAGAGGTATCGCCACTCCACCCAATAAAATGCTTTCTCTGCATCCAAGGAGACTACCAAACCCTGAATCCACCCTTGCTAGCATACACGAACCATATTTAGTACACTTCTAATATTGTTAGAAGGCCAGAGACCCCTGATAAAGCCTGTCTGGTCCTCCTTTACAATGGAGGGCAAGACCTTCTCCAACCTCAACACCAGCATTTTTGCCAAAATTTTAAAATCCACGTTTAATATGGGCCTGTACGAAGTACAATTCTCTGGGGCTTTCCCTCTCTTGAGAATAGGGGAGATATTTGATTCTCTGAGAGAGAATGGGAAGCAGTCCTGACTGTATGAATAATTGTACACATCCAACATTGGCCCCACTGGCATATTTATAAACTCTTTATAAAACCCGTTCTGAAATCCATCTGGGTGGGGCGCTTTACCACTCTGGAGTTGCCACACTGCCTCCTGTATCCCTTAGATTGTTAGAGCGCAATCAAAAGAGACGCCTGCTCTGAAGTTACACCTGAGAAGTCAAAAGTCTTAAAAAGGACTCCATCCTTGCCAAACTGTCCTCACAGCTCTCCGACCGGTATAACTCAGAATAGAATTTCCTGAATGCCACGTTAATCTTTTGGAGTTGCAAGTGAGAGTACCAGCATACTCTCTGGTGGATGTGACAGATTGGGGGGCACTCTTCATTTTGGCCAGATACGCCAGATATCTATCCATTTTATCACCATACTTGAATAACCTCTGTTTTGCAAAGGAAATCTCCCTCTTTGCTGCCTGGGTGCGTACACCATTCAAAGTAGCCCTGAGGGCAGTAATCCACTGCAACTTGATCACAGATGGTCTGTCAAAGTATGCCATCTCGGCCGCCTTCAGCTGGACCTCAAGCATATACTGCTGTTCTCCCCCCTGCTGCCTCTGGGTTGCCAAGTAAGAAATAATCAGACCCCTTATATTGGCCTTGGCAGTCTCCCAGAGCGCCGATGGGTTACTGGCTGTGCCCAAATTAATGTCCTAAAAAATTTTAAATTCCCATGAAAAATACTCAGTAAACTTGCTATCCTTCAGGAGGAAAAGATCCACGCACCAATGCCGTGAGCCTGTCCCACTACCTGCAGCCTTGCCTCCATGTACACTGCCGCATGATCAGAAATGACTACGTTCCAATTCTGCAGGACAGCAACGAATTCAAAAAGGCTGATGGAGCAAAACACATATCAATCCTAGTGTAACACTTGTGTGAGTTAGAGAAAAAGGTGAAAACAGGTCCACCAGTTGCCTGGATTGCGGGGATATGCCCGCGAGACCCCGAGGCATCCTATCTACCTTGGGGTCCGTAAGACGGTTAATGTCTCCCCCTATAATTGTATGACGCGCTCCAAGGGCCATCAACTGAAAAGTGCATCCATTAAAAATTTGAGGAGATGTGTCAGGGGCAAGATACATTCAAAATCCGTACTCTTCTCCATGTATTAAAGCTTTAAGGATCACAAACCGCCCACATTCGTCCTTAATTTGATCTAACAGCTGAAATGGAAGATTTTTCTGGATGAGTAAAGCAACACCTCTGCTTTTAGAATTAAAGGATAAGAAAAACACCCAACTGAGCCCTCCCTGTTGTAACTTTAAGTGATCCTTATCAGTTAGATGTGTTTCTTGCAGCTAGGCTACATCAACTCTTTCTCTTCTAAGGCTTGAAAGTATCTTCTTTCTCTTAATTGATGAATGACTCCCCTTAATATTCCAGGTGCACTATTTAAATGAACTATTAGCAATAACCATCCAAGATAGTCCAGGACCCCCAGGGAGGAAGAACCCCACTCATAACGTGCCAAGTGAAAACAGTAAAAATTTGTATAAACTTGAGAAAACAACTACAAAAACTGCCAAACCAAAACTTCTAACAATTATTTCTACAATGAACCAACTTATAAAACAAATAAGTGGAGACTTCCCCCCTTGCCTACAGGGGGCACTCACACAACCAACTAATGCCTCCATGGCTCCTTCTAGCTGAAGCTACTCCCCAAACCCAGGCAAAACAAAGTTAAAAAAATTACATGCATCTTATAACAAGAAAATTAAAACTGGGCATTCAGCCCTTCCCATCTATACTTTTAATCCTAGGCAATCCTGGTAGATAAGATCACCCTCCTGTATCCCCCAAACCATACCCCCCATTCCATACCAAGCAAGAGAAAAGAAAAAGGTTTGATTAAAAAAAGGATGATGGGAGGGGAGAAAGAAGGGAGAAGAGGAAAAGAAAAAGGAGACTCCCCCACATATTAAAAGAACCAAACCAGGTAACCCAGGCAAACCACAGAGAAAAAAACAAAGTAAACATTATTGTCCATATGATTTAAACCAGCCAGTCTATTTTAAGGTGTTTAGGAAGTCCTTTGCCTTTTCTGATGAGTCAAAATTAAACATGGACTCTATGTGGCTGAAAAGTAACATTGTCAGGTATCTTAAAGAGTACTGAATGTCTAAGTCCCTCAGCCTCCTTTTTACCTCATTAAAGGTCTTCCTCTTGCAGATCATAGCCACAGAAACATCTTGGAAGAACATAATTCTTGATCCTTTTGTAGCAGAGCCTGTGGATCCTTCCTCAGTGCTCTAGAGGCTTCCAGCATCATTTGCTTATCTCTGTAATGCTGGAGTTGCACAAGGACTAGGCAGGGCTGCTAGTCCAATCTGGGCCTGCGCACTGCAACCCGGTGGACCTGCTCGATCTGCATCCGTCCTGCCTCGACTTCCAGCTTCAAACCTATGGGAGCCATTAATCAAACAAGCTGATGAGCTGGCCTTCCTCCTCCCGTTCCGGAAGCCCCACCAGATGGATGTTCTTCTGATGGCTTGCTTATTGCAATCCTCGCTGTCCTTTTCCCTTGATCATCTTCCTTAATTAACAAAAATGACACACAGCAATCCTGGGATCTAAAATTGCTGATTTTTACCACAATACCTAAGAGAGGGAGGGTAAATACAGCACTTTGCCTGAGTTATGATGCAGAGCCCAGCAGGGCAGACCTACTGGATTACCGCCATCTTGGATCTCCCCCATGGGGCTTTTTAACCAAGCTTTTAAGCACCAATGGTTCCTTCAAGGCTCATGCTTGATTTTCTTGCAAAAGATATGTTTCACTCCTGGGTGTTTTTATCTTGCAGACTGATATCCAATTGTTCACAACTTTCATGTTATTGTGTTATCTTTCACACAGAGAATCAAATCTGAAACTTTAGAAGCCTTTATGGATTTATTTAAAATGGTCTCTTGTTTGTTCTTTTGCAATGTTGCACCTGATAGCAATATACTCAGTTTGACCCACTGAAAGCTACACATGACCCAAAGGGTTGCAAACTCCATCTGGATATATTTCTGGAGGTTTTGCCGCATGACTACAATCACCCCATCTCCTTGTTCTAATTTTGGTCACTAAATGCGTCACTCTTCCTGACATCCCACTTTCCTGCACTAATTGCATTGGAAACAAATATGTCATTCTTGTCTGTCAGTTATGCATCCTTTTCTCTCTTTCTGTCCAGTTTATTACCATTAAAGGAAGTTGTATGAAGATCAGGTCTGCATTCAAGTGAGAGAACTTTAGGATGTTTATCGAATATGACTACATGCAAGGAAAAGCATGAAAGGACATCTCTGAAACAAAACTCAAAATGGGAGGTAAATCTGCTAAAATTATTGTGGAACATTTACTCACAGGGTCAATCAATCAAGAAAGGACAGCCTGTAAAGTGAGCGAGAAAGAATTTGTAAAGAGCTGCTCCTCTAATCGGAAATTCCTTCTCTCTTGTGTTCTTCCAATCACAGATGGTATCTCTCTCCTGTCACTCCTATCAGATATTCTGTCATTCTCATGGCCTTCCAAGTTCTTTCTCTGTTTATCTTCCTGCTCCTTAACAGACAGAATCTGTAAATAGAGGGAATCTGTGATTGGAGAAGTAACAAAGGTGGGCAGAAGAAAAACCGAGATTCCTGCTGGTCCTATCCATGAAAGAAATTTCCAAATAGAAGCAGACCCAGGGGAGCATTCACTCAACCAGCTTGAACAAGCTCTATCAGAAATCTTTGACATCTTTCAACATTATTCAAACTCAACTGTTTTCATTCACTCAATGGTCGTTTTCCAGGTATTATTTAACCCTTTGGCACTAAAATACAATATTTCAACCATTAGTTGATCTCAAATATACTGAATCTCTCCCATCCCCTTTTCCTCCTCTCCCCATTGCTGAATTCTCTGTATCCCAATTTTTCACCTCTTCCCAAATCTTTCCCTAAAGTATCAAGGTGGGGGTGGACAATCCTTGTGTTTCTCTGTCTTGTCCTTTCCCCATTCTATCACTCTGGCTGGCTTGCCTCATTCTTAATCCTCCTTTAATACCTGTTAAAATAAATCCACTTGTTAAATCCAAAACTTCTGATTACCAACTCATTACAGTGTTGTCAGGCATTTCCATTGGATGTAAAACTACTGAAAGGATGGCATGAAATTGATCATGTGTAACTTGTAAGTGACAAGTTACAGAGTTGAGCTATTTTACATTAATGCAAGTTTTAAAATTGTTCTTTCATGGATATGTGTTGCTGGCTGAGTTGGTATTTATATCCTCAGCTGCCTATGTATGTCACTGACAATGATTGTTCCAACATACAGGTCCATAGAAAAGTGGTGAGGCATGACTCTAGCCTTTTATCTCTACAGTGCTGGAGACATATGAGAAAAGACTGGATCAACTGGGCTTGTATTCATTGGAATTTAGAAGAATGAGGGGGGAATCTCATAGAAATATTTAAAATCCTGTTGGGCCCGGGCATGCTAGATGCAGGAGTAATGTTCCCAATGCTGGGAAAGTCCAAAATAAGATGTCTAAGAATAAAGTGTAAGCCATTCAGGATTCAAATGAGGAAGAAACTGTGGAATTCTGACCCACAGGAAGCTGTTGGGGCCAATTCATTAGATATATTCAAGAGGGAGCTGGACATGACTATTGCGGCTAAAGAGATCAAGGGGTATGGGGAGAGGGTGGCAATGGGATACTGAGATTGCATGATCAGCTATGATCATATTGAATGATGGTGCAGGCTTGAAGGGCCGAATGGCCTATTCCTGCACCTATTTTCTATGTTTCAAACCCTCCAAAAAGTACACCTCCAAACTCACCTCCCTACCTACCCTACATTTCCCATGCCTAGCCTGCACATTTCTGGACAATTTCCCATGCTCAACCCACCTAACTATCCCACCTCTGGACTGTGAGAGGAAACCATAGCACCTGGAGGAAACCCACGCAGATACTGGGTGAATGTGCAAACTTCACACAGACAGTCATAGCGTCATAGAGTCATAGAGATGTACAGCATAGAAACAGACCCTTCAGTCCAACTCGTCCATGCCATCCAGATATCCCAACCTAATCTAGTCCCACCAGCCAGCACCTGGCCCATATCCCTCCAAACCCTTCCTATACATATACTTATCCAGATGCCTTTTAAATATTGCAATTGTACTAGCCTTCATCACTTTTTCTGGCAGCCCATTCCACACATGCACCACCGTCTGCATAAAAAAGTTGCCCCTTAGTTCTCTTTTATAGCTTTTCCCTCTCATCCTAAACCTATGCCCACTAGTTCTGGACTCCCCACTCCATGGAAAAGGCCTTGTCTACATACCCTGTCCATGCCCCTCATGATTTTATAAACCTCCATAAGGTCACCCTTCAGCCTCCAATGTTCCAGGGAGTACAGCTCTATCCCATTCAACCTCTCCCTATAGCTCAAATTCTCCAACCCTTGTAAATCTTTTGTGAACCGTTTCAAGTTTCAAAACATCCTTCCGATAAGAAGGAGACCAGACAGGTCTCCAATCTGAAAAACAACTCTCCACCACCACCCGCTGTCTTCTACCTTTGAGCCAGTTCTGTATCCAAATGGCTAGTTTTCCCTGTATTCCATGAGATCTAACTTTGCTAACCCATGGGGAATCTTGTTGAATGCCTTACTGAAGTCCATATAGATCACATCTACCGCTCTGTCCTCATCAATCCTCTTTGTTACGTCTTCAAAAAACTCAATTAAGTTTGTGAGACATGATTACCCTAGCAAAAAGCCATGTTGACTATCCCTAATCAGTCTTTGCCTTTCCAAATACATGTACATTCTGTCCCTCAGGATTCCCTCCAACAGCTTGTCGACCACTGACGTCAGGCTCACTGGTCTATAGTTCCCTGGCTTGTCTTTACCGCCCTTCTTAAATATTGGCAACAAGTTACCCAACCTCCAGTCTTCTGGCATCTTACCCGTGAATATTGATGATGCAAATATCTCAGCACAAGACCCAGCAATCACTTCCCTAGCTTCCCCAGAGTATTAGGGTACACCTGATCAGATCATGGAGATTTATCCATTTTTATGCATTTCAGGACATCCAACACTTCCTCCTCTGTAATATGGAAGTTTTTCAAGATGTCACCATCTATGTCCCTACATTCTATATCTTCCATATACGTTTCCACAGTAAATACTGATGCAAAATATTCATTTAGTATCTCCCCATCTCCTGTGGCTTCACACAAAGGCCGCCTTGCTGATCTTTGAGGGGCCCTATTCTCTCCGTAGTTACCCTTTTGTATTTGTTAAATATTAATGTTAATTAAATGTTAATGTATTTGTTAAAACTCTGGATTCTCATTAACTCTATTTATCTCATGTCCCCTTTTTGCCCTTGTGATTTCCCTCTTAAGTATACATTTCCCTCTTCAGTATAGCTGTTGATAAATCATGAGGATATAAGACTGTTGGTTAATCAACACATGTGACTATTTGTTCTCGGAGCTAACTTTTAGCTAGTGTTAGGGACCAGGTCAGACCCTTCAAAACATTTCAGGAAGGTAGACCAAACCCTAACTTTGCTAATTGTTTTAATCAGGTGTATAGTGGATATTCCAGAAGAAACTTTTCTGGTCAAACTACTTAGTTTTAAACAAAACAGAATTTATTTACAAGATTACTGAATGAAATACAAACAATAGAAAACAGAATACCGAATAACTTAACCTCTCTGAAAACCCAACAGATCATCCCAACTTAATGATGCTGTTCCAAATACTTGCAACAATCCTCATAAACACCCCTTGGCACAAATGGTAAAATCAAACACAGGGCCTTACAGGAGAGAAGTCAGAGGGCACCATCCTGGAACCGCTTCTTTGGGTCCAGCAGCCTTTCTTCACACTACTACTAAAAAAAATCAAACCAGAGAAACTAGAGCTAGAAGAACTGGCCACTTCCCTTTTCATTGTAGAAGTGTTTTTTTAATACTTGAATGCCTCACTCGAGATTGGAATCAAACTCGGGTGCCTGGTGCTGTGAGGCAGCAGTGTTGGCCACCATGCCATCATTGCAATGAAAAGGCCAGCACACTTCAAAGTGCAGCATGGAATACTTTAAGTGGATCAGAGGTGTGGCGCGAGTGTGGTGTGAAGCTGAAAAGTATCCAAGCCAACATCTGTACAAGGCCATCACTCCCGTGGAAGACAGTCTCAGATGTTGGGTCCTGGTGTCCAAAATGGAGGCTTAGAGGAGCAAGTGGTGTGCTGGAGTCACCAAATCATATACAACGTTACATATTTCCTGTAACAATGAGCTGAAAAGCAGACACTACACAACCAATAAGTTTTAACTGGGGGACAATTACTTGACAACATTTTGATTGGCTCCTGGACAGGTGACCATAGCTTGCGTGGGGCCAGTGCAAGAGAAAACCACCCAGCCCACAAAGGGAAAGCATCAATAATATCCCTGTCTGTATCTTATGTGGAGGTACTAGAAAGCCTTCAGTAACAGCTCACTGTCTTCCACTTACTTTTCTCTGAAAATTCCCTTTATAGAAAAACAAAACAATTTCAAAAACAATGAAAAGACAAATTTTCAACCAATGTATGAAAGAGAGCACTGGTGTGCAAACAATTTGTGTCAACAGGAAAGAAATAAAACAACTTGAAAAGAAGGGAAAGAAAACACACCAAATCCTATGAATTATATCATTAATTCCTATGTGATTCCTTGATCATCTCTTTTTTTCATAATAACCATGTCACAGAGTTGTAGAGTTGTAAAGCACCTTTATTAAAACAGACCCTTTGGTTCAACTTGTCCATGCTGACCCAATATCCTAAATTAAGCTTGTCCCATTTGCCAGCATTTGGCCCATATCCCTCTAAACATTTTATATTCACATGCCCATTCAGATGCCATTTAAATGTTGTAATAGTACCAACTTCTACCACTTCTTCTGGCACTTATTCCACACACACCATTCCATTTCCCTTTGCATGACAAAGTTGCCCCTTAGGTCCATTTTAAATCTTTCTCCTCTCACCTTAAACCTATGCCCTCTAGTTTTGGACTCCACTGCACTGGAAAAGGGCCTTGGTTATTCACTCTATCTTTATAATTTTATAAACTTCTATAAGGTCATACTTCAGCCTCCGTTGGTTCAAGGAAAAAAGTCCTAGCCTACTCAGCCTCTCCCTATAGCTCAGTCCTCCTGTCTCAGCAACATCTTTGTTAATATTTTCTGAACACTTTCAAGTTTAACAACATTTTTTCTATAGCAATGAGACTGGAATTGAATGCAGTCTTCTAAAGGTGGACTAATTAATATCCTGTACAGCCACAACATGACTTCCCAACTCCTATACTTAATGCACTGACCAAAAAAGGCAAGCATACCAAATGCCTTCTTTATTACCCTGTCTTGTCTGTCTTTATGTGCCTGTCTATATGTGGTAGGTGAATTTAAAAGGGGTAGAGTTTCAGTTATGAATAGTTCTAAGTTAACAATTAATGTTTCCCCATTGCCATTGGTCAACAATAGTTTGTTCAAAATAAACCGGGAATCAAGGGTTACAGAGAAAATTTAGGAAAGTGGACAAGAGGAATATTAGCAATGATCCTATTGAAAGGCAGAGCAGGTCTTCTCCTGTTCTTATTTCTGTTTTTTATTCTTGTGAAGTACTCAAACCTGGGGAGTGTTTTATTTAAAAATCGAAAGAGCTGCTGATGTTGTAAATCAGATATAAAAACAGAAAAGTTGCTGGAAAAGCTCAGCAGGTCTGACAGCATCTGTGAAGAGAAATCAAAATTAATGTTTTGAGTCTGGTGACCCTTCCTCAGAGCTGTTTTATTTAGACTGAGTTAACCAGTCAGCTAAATTGGGGACTTTGGATAGATTTACTAAATCTTTTCTTATTAGTGATGGGTTTGGTGGACTTGATTTCCTGCTCACTACTCCGTGAGTGATGACATTTGGAAAGTTTTAAAAATCCACAACACCGGGTTATAATCCAACAGGTTTATTTGGAAGCACTAGCTTTCAGAGCATTGCTCCTATATCAGATTACCTGACAAAGGGGATGCACTCTGAAAACTAGTGTTTCCAAATAAACCTGTTGGACTATAACCTGGTTTTGTCTGATTTTTATCTTTGTCCACCCTAGTCCAACACCAGTCCATAAGTTGGAAAATTGACATTGAAAATTTCCTTACTGCTAGACTCACCAATGCTCACAATGTTGAGTGGCTAGAAAGATTTTGCCCTTTGTGATTGTATCGCCCAATAAAAAGGTTAGTGGGAACAAATTAGGAGCCCCAGAAAATCTCACAAGGTGCCTTTGAAAACAAACTATTTAAACCCTTTCTCTCAGATCCTAGTTTCTCATGATATAGCAGCAGTGTGAGCAAATGCTAAGTAGTTATTCTTAGAGTAAAGGTATTCATTTAAGTCTTTCCCCTCTCACCTTAAACCTGTGCCCTCAAGATTTGTACTCCTCTACTTCCAGGAAAAGACTTTTGTGATTCATCCTATCCATGTGCTCCATTATTTTATAAACCTCTATAAGGTCAGCCCTCAGCCTCTGGTGGTCCGGGGAAAAAGGCCCCAGTTTCCTTAGCCTCTCCCCATAGCTCAAACACTCATTTCCCAGCAACATCCTTATAAACCTTTTCTGAACACTTTCAAGTCTAACAACATCATTTCTATAGCAGGGAGACTAGAATTGAATGCAATATTTTAAAAAATGGCCTGACCAATGTCCTGTACAACATGACATTCCAACTCAATGTACTGACCCATAAAGGCAAGTGTGCCAAACACCACCTTCACTGCACAAAATTGTTCAAAGAAAACTTATGAAAAATCAAAGCCCCCTATGATTTTTTCTGTGCTTTACAGTCAGTCATTTCCTGAAGGTCATTCTCAGATTCCATCCATTCTGAGTGTTTGGTCAATTTGCTTCCTCACTATCATTGTACTGTCATTCAAACTGAAACAGCCAGAAGCACTTGGAATGAGTGTCTCTCAGTGAGCTGCAGAGGGGCAAATCACAAGCTCAGCTGGTGTTTTTAACAAGCTGGTTTCACAAATTGCTCTTTACTTGGTGCCTGTATTCAGGTAATTCCTCTCCCTTAGAATGGGAATGACAGCAGGTTGACATTTGATGATTGAACTGAGAGGAGGCACAGCTTCACAAACAGGTATAAATATTAAAGACCCCCTCAGGGTGGGAAAGATTGAGCACGCAGTTCAAATCATGTGTAATTGTGAGTTTTCTCCTCTTCCCTTCTCAGAACAAAAAATACATAACACAGCAGGATCCAGGGGAATGTATTTGCATGAAGACAAGATGCTTCCAACTGCTCTGACATTTAAACTTGTGCCAGAATACTGTTAGTTTATTATTAGTACAGGCACTGACCAGATGGTCTAATGTATAAAGTCTTTAAACATGTGGAGGTAACATATCACTTAATGCATGAGAAAAGTGTTTTGTAAAGGCTAATAAAGTTCATGACCTCCAATTGACCACAAACTAATTGTACTGATGGGCCCAACTCTTCTAATGGTACCATCACTGGTCAGTCCAATACTGTATACTTTCCTGATTTTAAAAGTGTCTGAACTCTGATGCAGCATCCTCAGGGTAGGAATCTACACCGATACCAGCAAAAAGAGTCAGCACAACATTCACACTCACTGCTAAGCTGAAATATCAAATGTGAAAATTAATGAATGGATCAATGAGTGAACAGGCAGGGTGTGTGAATGGACAGATATTTGAATGGCTAGGTAAATGTGTAGGGAGGGTGAATGGGCAGGATATGAATGGATTGGCAGGATGTGTGAATGAGCAGGTTGTGTGAATGACTGGGTAAATGTGTAGAGAGGATGAAGACCACACACCTACTCAAAATGAAATTCCAATATATGGAACATTCAGGCCAGGCCCTGCAATAAATCCCAGAAAGAATTTCATGGATCACCTTCCACAACTCACTTCATAAAGGAGAGGTATTTTTGGAGAGGAGGAGATTAAACAAGAAAGGAATCTCATCTGTTAAGTCCCTTATAGAGACAAAGAGGCCAGAACAAAGTTGACAGCCTCTGGAAGCATTTCTGCAAACAGATTCCAAGCTGAGTGAGCTGCAGACCTGCGCATTCGGTAATGTCTGTTTTTAAAACGTACTGTTTGGGACCCTGCTTCTTTCGCTTTGGGATTTCCCAGAAGGGCAAACCAGCAAAAAAAAGATAATATTTGAAAATGAGTGTATTGGTCATTCTGCTGAATGTACTATCATTTTGGTTCTCCATTTTGATGTTTACAAGACAAGTCAGACAAGTGTGTGTCATTCACAGGTTTTGTTTTTTTCTGTGATAGATCACTGAATGATCGATTATTTTACTCAGTTGCATAAAGGGGCCTTTCTCACTTTGACTCCCGCTGAACTGTAGTCAGTTTGAAGTATCAAACAACATGAATAAATCTATCCTTTGTGATAGTTGTGCATAACTTAATATTCATTCATGGGATGTGAGCATAGCTGGCTGGGCCAGTAACCTATCTCTATTTGCCCTTGAACTAAGTGGCTGGCTGTATTGCTGTGGGTTTGGAGTCACATGTGGGTCAACCTAGGCAAGGATGACAGATTTCCTTCACTGAAGGAAGCAATTATAACAATGTGGTTGCCACTAAATTAGAGTCTTTTTAATAAATTCAAGTTTGATCATCTGCGCTGGTAACATTCAAACCTATGCCTTCAGAACAGATTGTAGATCCAGTGACTTATTATTACCACCTTCTCACCTGCCCACCACAAATACTCCTGCTACCTCAGGGGAAACATTGCTACATTTGAAAGACATGTGCCATTTTGTCCCACTTTGCTTTCAAGTCACCTCAACACATGCTTCAAAGGTGGACTATGCTTTACTGATAACTTTGTAAAGCAGATGTAAGAACATATGACGAGACAAAGGAGGGCAACTGTAAAGCAGACAAACCCTAGAGTATGCTCTACAATTCTCCCACATCATTCTCATCACCAAATTTCCTCACTACCTGTACATTCCGAGTGATCTTTCTCTTCCAGAAGGCATTAATTGAGCACACTCAATGCCTGAGCCTCTATTGGTAGGACAATTCATAACACTCTATCACCTCCATCTCTGTCCCTGGGAATGATGTTCTTTACGTCTCAATCATCCATTGGCTACCTCTTATTCTGACAATATTACCCAATTCTGGAAACCCCAGTCAGAGGAAAGACCTTTCCTAAAGAAAAACAGAAAACGATGAAAAAACTCAGGATCTTTGATGTGGAATTAACATTTTGAGTCCAATGACTTTTCTTCAGAGCTGAATGGGGTTGGAAAATGATGGATTTATGCTGTTGAAAAATGGGAAGGAGGAGCAAGTAGAAAGACAGAGAGAGTGTTAATGGTGATAATGGAGTGATTGAGGTATAAAATAGATGTTAATAATAGGCATGAACAATAGAAAATAGAACAACTCTGTTGAGAGCAAAGTTAACAAGATATAAGCAAGACACAGTGGGAGGGCGTACAGAGGAACCTCGATTATCTGAATATCAATTATCTGAAATTTGGATTATCCGAAGAAGATCTCAAGGTTCTGTAGAAATGTTACATCAAAGAGGTAAGTGTATTTGGATTACTTGCACTGAAGGACATGTGAAAATGCTGGCAAAAACAAAGAAATACAAGCACCTCAACCATCAGCGACTGGATTTTTTAATATAATTATTAAACAACCCTTTGCAAAAAGTAAGTACTTTATTCCCATCGCTTTACCTGGCCATTCATGGGAAAAAAAATGGCAGAGAAAGTAAACGCATGTGTGAAGTGGCACTTCTGTCTTTCTATTGCGACACTGAGTTCATTAGAAACTGATAAATGCTCTTGTGATTGTAGAAGCTGTTCGGAACCTTCTTTAATGCTGGGATTTCATATATTTATGTGATGGTAAGGGTTTTGTCCTGCAATTTGCAGAATGCAAAGACTGGTTTGTTTAAATAGCAGACTCATCAATATGATAGATTTAAACAAACTCTCTGGTAGAGGAAAGAGTAGAGCACAGCATTAGATCAGTATGGCTTTCTTTGCTTAAGGAGAAAGTGAGGACTGCAGATGCTGGGGATCAGAGCTGAAAATGTGTTACTGGAAAAGTGCAGCAGGTCAGGCAGCATCCAAGGAGCAGGAGAATCGACGTTTTGGGCATGAGCCCTTCTTCAGGAATGAGGAAAGTGTGTCCAGCAGGCTAAGATAAAAGGTAGGGAGGAGGGACTTGGGGGAGGGGCGTTGGAAATGTGATAGGTGGAAGGAGGTCAAGGTGAGGGTGATAGGCTGGAGTGGGGGTGGGGGCGGAGAGGTCAGGAAGAAGATTGCAGGTTAGGAAGGCGGTGCTGAGTTTGAGGGATTTGACTGAGACACGCTGGGGGGAGGGGAAATTAGGAAACTGGAGAAATCTGAGTTCATCCCTTGTGGTTGGAGGGTTCCTAGGCGGAAGATGAGGTGCTCTTCCACCAACCGTCATGTTGCTATGGTCTGGCGATGGAGGAGTCCAAGGACTTGCATGTCCTTGGTGGAGTGGGAGGGGGAGTTGAAGTGTTGAGCCACGGGGTGGTTGGGTTGGTTGGTCCGGGTGTCCCAGAGGTGTTCTCTGAAATGTTCTGCAAGTAAGCGGCCTGTCTCCCCAATATAGAGGAGGCCACATTGGGTGCAGCGGATGCAGTAAATGATAAGTGTGGAGGTGCAGGTGAATTTGTGGCAGATATGGAAGGATCCTTTGGGGCCTTGGAGGGAAGTAAGGGGGGAGGTGTGGGCGCAAGTTTTGCATTTCTTGCGGTTGCAGGGGAAGGTGCCGGGAGTGGAGGTTGGGTTGGTGGGGGGTGTGGACCTGACAAGGGAGTCACAGAGGGAGTGGTCTTTTCGGAACGTTGATAGGGGAGGGGAGGGAAATATATCCCTGGTGGTGTGGTCTGTTTGGAGGTGGCAGAAATGACAACGGATGATATGATGTATATGGAGGTCGGTGGGGTGGTAGGTGAGGATGAGTGGGGTTCTGTCCTGGTGGCGATTGGAGGGGCGGGGTTCAAAGGCGGAGGAGCGGGAAGTGGAGGAAATGTGGAGGGCATCGTCGATCACATCTGGGGGGAAGTTGCGGTCTTTGTAGAAGGAGGCCATCTGGGTTGTATGGTATTGGAACTGGTCTTCCTGGGAGCAGATGTGGCGGAGATGAAGGAATTGGGAATATCAGATGGCATTTTTACAATGGGCAGGGTGGGAGGAGGTGTAGTCTAGGTAGCTGAAGGAGTCGGTCGGTTTTTAATAAATGTCCATGTTGATTCGGTTGCCCGAGATAGAAATGGAAAGGTCTAGGAAAGGGAGGGAGGAGTCTGAGACGGTCCAGGTAAATTTGAGGTCGGGGTGGAAGGTGTTGGTAAAGTGGATGAACTGTTCAACCTCCTCGTGGGAGCATGAGGCAGTGTCGATCCAGTCATCGATGTAGCGGAGGAAAAGGTGGGGGGGTGGTGCCAGTGTAGCTGCGGAAGATGGACTGTTCCACATATCCTACGAAGAGGCAGGCATAGCTGGGGCCCATGCGGGTGCCCATGGCTACTCCTTTAGTTTGGAGGAAGTGGGAGGATTGGAAAGAGAAGTTGTTCAGGGTGAGGACCAGTTCAGTCAGTCGATGGAAGGTGTTTGTGGAAAGGTACTGGTTGGTACGGTGGGACAGGAAGAAGCGGAGGGCTTTGAGTCCTTCGTAATGGGGGATGGAGGTGTACAGGGACTGGATGTCCATGGTGAAGATAAGGTGTTGGGGACCGGGGAAGCGAAAATCATGGAGGAGGTGGAGGGACTGGTTTCCTTGTTTAAGGTCAAATCGATTGTCCGAATAATCAATTATCCAAACGAAATACTGCCCACCCATCTCATTTGGATATTCGAGGTTTCTCTGTATTCAAACTCTGAAGTTGTTAAACTCAAAGTTGAGTTCAGAAGTTTGGAAAGCACCTAAAGAAAATGAGATGCTATTCCTCCAGCTTGTGTTGAGCTTGATTGAACCATTGTAGCAGGCTGGGAACAGAATGATTTGTTAAGATGACAATCAACTGAAAGGTTGGAGTCAATCTAACAGATAGAATGGAGGTGTTCCACAAAGCAGTCCACCAGTTGCTATTTAGTTTGACCAATGTAATATAGATTACATTTTGAGCAGCGCATGCAGTAGACTAGATCAAATGAAAAACAAGTAAAATCTTGCTTCACCTGGAAGATGTGTTTGGGGCCTTGGACATTCAGGCAAGTGGAGGTAAATAGGCGCGTGTTACACATTCTGTGATTGCATGGGAAGATGCTACAGACAACGAGGACGTATATGGACCAATGGAGGAGTTGACCGTGGTGTCACAGAATCGTAGAATTCCTAAAGTGTGGAAACAGGCCCTTCGGCCCAACACATTGACTCTCCGAAGAGCACCCCACCCAAACCCATTCCCCCACCCTATTAGTCAACATTTACCCCTTACTAATGCACCTAACCTACACATCCCTGAACATTATGGGCAATTTAGCATGGCCAATTCACCTAAACTGGATTGTGGGAGGGAACTGCAGCATCCAGAGGAAACCCATACAGACATGGGGAGAATGTGCAAACTCCACACATACAGTTGCTTGAGGCTGGAATCAAACCCATATCTCTTGCTCTGTGAGGCAGCAGTGCCAACCATTGAGCCACCATTCTGCCCCGTACTGTCACAGAGATGGTCTCTCTGTCAGGCTGACAGTGGAGTTGAGGGAAAGATAAGTTTGATGTTGACATCCTGCTGGAGGAGATGGAAATGATAGAGTATCATCCTCTGAATGTGGGAGGTGGAAAGTGAGTATCGTCCTCTGAAGATGGAAAGTGAGGACAAGAGGAAACCTGTCACTGTTGTGGGAGGGAGGGGACAAATTTAGAAAATTAGTTGGACATGGCTAAGGGCCCTGTCAACCAAATGAGAAAGGAATCCTTGCTTGAGGAAAAAGGAAGTCATATCAAAGGCAGCCCAGTGAACATAGAACATATAGAACATAGAAAAATACAGCGCAGTACAGGCCCTTCGGCCCTCGATGTTGCGCCAACCAAATCCTACCTAACCTACACTAGCCCAATAACTTCCATATGCCTATCCAATGCCCGCTTAAATGACCATAAAGAGGGAGAGTTCACCACTGCTGCTGGCAGGGCATTCCATGAACTCACAACCCGCTGAGTAAAGAATCTACCCCTAACATCTGTCCTATACCTACCACCCCTTAATTTAAAGCTGTGTCCCCTAGTAACAGCTGACTCCATTAGCGGTAAAAGGTTCTCAGTGTCTACCCTATCTAAACCCCTAATCATCTTATACACCTCTATCAAATCTCCCCTGAACCTTCTTTTCTCCAATGAGAACAGGCCCAAGTGCCTCAGCCTTTCCTCATACAATCTTCCTGCCATGCCAGGCAACATCCTGGTAAACCTCCTCTGCACTCGTTCCAATGCCTCCACATCCTTCCTATAGTATGGCGACCAAAACTGCACACAATACTCCAGATGAGGCCGCACCAGAGTCTTATACAACTGCAACATGACCTCAGGACTCCGGAACTCAATTCCTCTACCAATAAAGCCCAGTACACCATATGCCTTCCTCACAGCACTATTTACCTGGGTGGCAACTTTCAGAGATCTGTGTACATGGACACCAAGATCCCTCTGCTCATCCACACTACCAAGTAGCCTACCATTAGCCCAGTAATCCATCTTCTTGTTACTCCTACCAAAGTGAATGACTTCACACTTAGCTACATTGAATTCCATCTGCCACCTTTCTGCCCAGCTCTGCAACCTATCTATATCCCGCTGTAACCTGCCACATCCTTCTTCACTGTCCACAACTCCACCGACCTTTGTGTCATCCGCAAACTTGCTCACCCAGCTTTCAAGCCCCTCCTCTAGATCATTTATAAAGATGACAA